>NC_058130.1:734166537-734183452 GCF_016433145.1 Gracilinanus agilis | reverse complement strand
ATATATATATATATATATATATATAGTCAATGAAATGAGAACACCTGAGGGAAAAAATGGAAAAGCAATGACAAGGTAGCTAGGTAGCACAGTGGATTAGAAGTTCTAGCCTGGAATTAGGAGGTTCTGGGTTCAAATTTGACCTCAGACACTTAACTGTATGACCCTGGGCAAGTTACTCAATTTGCCTAGCCCCTGCCACTATTCTATCTTAGAACTAATACTAAGACAGAAGGTAATGGTGAAAAGAAAGAGAAAGGGAAAGGGAAAGGGAAAAGGAAAGGGAAAGGGAAAGGGAAAAGGAAAGGGAAAGGGAAAAAGAAGAGAAGAGAAAAAAAGAAATGACAGCTTTGGAAGAAACAGGTTTTGTTTTCCTCTAGTGTTCAACTGGGGGAAGAGGGCTAAACAGGTAGGAGGGTAAAAAAGTTTTTTACTGATTGAAAAAAAAATGTAATAAAAAAAAAAAGGCAATCCAAATGTCCTATATTGCTAATGCTAACAGAACCAACTAAACTCTGCTCTAAATAAATCATCAGCAGGTTAACTTATTGTGTTAGGCAGAATCTCTTAGACCTATAGATTTATTTATTATGATCTCAAGTTAATCCAGGTTAAAATGTTTATGCTGACACATCAGCATATATCAGAGAAGCTTTGGGAAAATGCCATCTGTCACTTAGAAGTACTAGGCGAGCAATGTTCCATGTTAAAGCAACATCTCATAGATATATGTTGCTAGGACGTTTGTGGTTACAGCAGTGAACAGCAGAGGAGTTCTGGAGTCGTAACAGGAATAGCCTCACTCATTTTCCCCTTTGTTCTGTTTAACCACTTTGAATAATAAAATCATCTGACTGTTCAACCACAGCCCTGGCTATCATAGTCAAACAACATGAAGTTATGAATTGGCTGTTCAAAATTATTCCCAGATGCTAATCCTTGTTAATCCAGTTAAGGGAATCTCAGATCACATCTGACATCTCAGATTAGACTCAGATCTGACACAGGTCCAATGTTCTAACAAAGTACCACCTGCTTCTTTTCAGTACAGTTCTCACTGCAGTAGACACTGGAAATACCTTAGGATGTTTCTCCAAATTTCTCCAAATCCAGAGTAATAACTAGGGGGGTTGGGAAGTAGCTTTCATGCAACAATCAGCCAGTTTGCAGGTGTTGTCCAGATCAGAGCTAATGTGATTCTTGATTCCCCTAAGCTCAAGCATTCAGATGAGGGGCTATAAAGGCTATTCAAGTAAAATAGCAGGTGGCCATTAACTAGCAAGAAGCATTCTAAGGAGGGCAGCTGAGTAGCTCAGTGGACTGAGAGCCAGGCCTAGAGACAGGAGGTCCTAGGTTCAAATCTGGCCTCAGACACTGCCCAGCTGTGTGACCCTGGGCAAGTCACTTGACCCCCATTGCCTACCCTTACCACTCTTCTGCCTTGGAGTCAATACTTTGTATTGACTCCAAGACGGAAGGTAAGGGTTTAAAAAAAAAAAAAAGAAGAAGCATTCTAAGAAGCTGGACAGATTTATGGACACACTTGCCCAGTGCTTCCCTCATTATGTCAAAATGGAGAGGGCATAAGGAAAAAGGTACTCAAGAGATATAAACATGCCACCCACATGAAACAATTGGAAAGGAAGGAAAATAGCACTTATATAATGCCTACCTACTATTTTTCAGGCACTGTGTTAATCACTTTACGAGTATCTCATTTCATCCTCACAACCTATCTGGAGGGTAGGTGTTACTATTATCCCATTTTACAAACAGGGTAAAGTGATTTGCCCTGGGTCACATAGCTAGTGTCTAAGGCCAGATAAAAACTCAAAAAGATGAGATGCAAATATGTAGACTGGTTTTTTTCTAATGCCAAAGAGTTATTACTGAATTTACAACTGCTTGCATTTGTGAACTAAAGCTTTTCCTTATAAAACAACTATCCTCTTATAGCTGCTAGATTTTAAAAAGGATTTACAAGGGAATATAGGAAAATCAGGGCACTAATGCACTGTTGATAGAGTTGTGAACTGATCCAACCATTCTGGAAAATAATTTTTAACTATGCCTTAAGCCTTAAAACTGCGCATACCCTTTGACTTGGCAATACCACCATATAGCCTATATCCCTAAGAGATTTAAAAAAAAAAAAAAAGGAGAAAAAGGTCCTATTTGAAAAAAATTTATTACAGCTCTGTTTGTAGCAGCAAAGAATTTGTCCATCTTTTGGGGAATGGGTGAACAAGTTGTGGTACATGATTGTAATGGAATAACACTATTGTACCCAAAGAAATGAGGGGGGGATGATTTTATAAAACCTGGAAAGACTTATATGAATTGATGCAAAGTGAAGTTAGCAGAACCAGAACATTGTACATAGCAATATTTTTTGATGAGCAATTGTGAACGACCCAGTTATTCTCAGCAACAGTGATCTAAGAAAGTCTCAGAGAATCATGATGAAAAATGCAAATGTCTACCACCTCCAAAGAACCAATGGAGTCTGAATACAGAACAAAATATACTATATCACTTTCTCTTTTTTTGAAATCTTTCACAAAATGACTAATATGGAAAAATATTTTACATGATTACACATGTAAAATCTCTATTAGACTTCTTACTGTCTCAAGGAGGGAAGAGAAAGGGGGAATTTAGAACATGAAATTTTTTTAGAAAGGAAAATTAAATTTTTTAAAAAAGGAATGTTTTGTTCCTACTGCCCTGCTCATTACTCAGGGTACAGAAAACTTGTCCTAACAGCAAAGCTAAGAGACTCTCATGTTATGCTGTATATGAAAGCCAGCCAGCCCTCATCATTTCCATATCAAAGAAATCTCCAATTAAAAGATGAGATAGTGCTAACTATAATCAGGAGCTAATAAAATGAATTATCTCAAACACCAATAGCTATCAGAAACTCTTAACTACCTAGTAATGGTAATCCTAGCAGCAACCTCCAACAAGAGGATCAGGTCTATATAAAGAGGACCCATCTCTATAAGGGGGGAGGGGGAAAAGCCTTTCAGCTCTACTACAAGAGCCTCCAACCCCCCTCCCACCCCCCCCCCAACCGACTCAGTCTTGAAAATCCTTAATATTGCTGTTTGCTACCAGGCTTTTCAAGCCTGAATAAATACTAGATCTGAACACATATTGCAAAAGAATCTAATCCCCCTTAGAACCAATCAGTTGCCCCTGCCTCCTACTCTGGACTTCTTTGCTCCACTAGAACCAATGGTAAAAGAATCATGGAATAAATGTACCATGTGTAGAATCCCTGCAGGATGTATTATTGACTTAGAAAACCCACATATTATTTATTTATTATTAATTGGGGTAGCTAGGTAGAACAATGGATGGAGTAAGACCCAGAGTCTAGAGGACCTATGTTCAAATCTGACTTCAGATATTTTCTAGCTGTGTAACCCTGAGCAAGTCATCTAACCTTGATTGCCTAGCCCCGTGCTGGCAAACCTATGGCATGTATGCCAGAGGGGGTTGTTCCCCTCCCCCTTCCCACCACACCTCAGAACATTTCTCATATGATCTGCCCCTCTGCCCAGCAGCCCAATGGGAGCGCTTCTTCCCTCCCCTGGTCTGGCGATGGGGGGAATGATGGATGGACACAGATGGCCCTCACATGCGGCATGAGGGTACAATTTGGGCACTCTGTCTCCACAAGGTTCACCATCACTGGTCTAACTCCATGTCACTCTTCTGTCTCAGAACTGATACTGAGACAGAAGGTAAGGGTTAAAAAAAAAAAAAAACAACTCTGTTCACTGTATTTTTCTTTATTTTGTGAAACATTTTCCATGTACAATTTAATCAAGTTCAACCTATACTGGGGAGTGTGGTGGAACACAGCCTGCATATCTGACACATCTGGATTGGACCTTGTTCCTCAGTTCTCTAACTAAGGGATCTCATCCTAGATCCCCAACCATAGCCAAACCTTCATTCCTAAACCCATGGTCTTTTAGTTTTTCCTGGTCCTACTGTTTTCCAAGTATATAATTCCTGCTCCTACTGAGGACCTGAGTAGTGACTCTTTCTGGAGCTACTGGAGGTTGATATGAGTGAAACTAATAGCAGAGATCCAGAGGGGGGAAAGTGGAAGTAAAAACAGATTCTGGCACGAATGGTTCAATCACTCAGAAAAGGGACTCCCATATTAAAATATTAAACTGTAAAAGGAATAGGCATGTCCAACCCCAGTGTTTATATCATTGCTCTTCTCCAGTGCTCCTACTATGTTGGCCATAGAGCAAAAAATAAAGTTGCCTTCTGGTGTTCCACAAGGTTAAGGACAGATTTATAAGCCTCTGTATAGCTTCCAAGATTCACTGCAGATCTGGAATGACTGCCTTCCACTTCTTCTGTTTCCTACATTATATCTATTAGCTGAAACTGTTAGTATTCAGAATTTGCTCAGCTGACAGAAGAATGCCGGCTATCAACGGATCCTTTCCATGGCTTGTAATAATAAAAAAGCTTCTCTACCCAAATTCCCTCCAACTCATAAACTGTAGTGTCTGAGTCACAATAAGTGCTTCATCCAGAACCCTAAGCAGCTGGCAAGTGGCACAGCCAGCACTCATTCAGGCTCTTGCTCCTTCCACTTCAGTAAATCTGTCTCCATCTGGCCAACTTTGTTGATCAGCTCCTCCTCTGCCTTGGTTCTTCTTGGATAAGTCTTCTTGTGGTCCCTTTAATGTGACAGACTTCCTCTCCCTTCCACACCACTCCACTAATTTTATTTAATTTCTAAACCCCAACTCCTCCACCATGTCCTTTCTTCTCAGCACTAAACCAGTCCAGAATTCTAACTTTCCCCTTCTAAATTTCTATTGTACAATATAATATAGTTCATGCCATACCTTCTAAAGCTTCTTTCTATGGGTATTTGTTTTTCTTAAAATGAATATTGTTGAAGGGATAAATACTTGGGTATTTGTTTTTCTTAAAATGAATATTGTTGAAGGGATAAATACTTATTAAATGCCTCTTAGATGCCAAGAACTGTACAATTATTGTCTCATTTTATCCTTACAACTGCCTTGGGAGGGAGGTTCTATTATTCCCATTTTATAGATGAGGGAATGGGGACAGAAGTGAAGTGACATGCCCAGTGTTGTATCGAAGTAGTTATCGAAGGCTGGAAGGCTGGAACTAAAACTCCCCTAGTCTCCCTAACTCCAGACCCAATGCACTATCCACTCTATCTAGCTGCCTCTGAAGGCATTCATTCATTTAAATGTTAAGTACCTACTCTATGCAGAGTACTGTTTTAGGCATTAGGGATGGTAAATGATAGTTTGTACTCAGAGAGTTATGTGCTTTACAAATATTTATTGAATGAATGGCCTTGCTGACTTATGGATGCATCTGTCTACTCTTTAAATGGGCAGACAAGAAAAAATTTATCTTTCTTCTTGGCCATCCCACCATATAATTCTACCCTGGTTCACAGGTCACAAAAATCTTATTGCTTACCTTTCTCATTGTGTCTGTTTAAGTGAAGGGCAGGAATAACAGCCTGATACTGAGGTCCAATCATGATCTCCTGAAAAATCAATTTGCCAGAAGAATTATCCACAGTAATGGGGCACAATGGAGCCTTCTTGGTGTTCCACAAGCATCTTGCTTGCTTTTTCCACAAGTGCATATAGGTTAATTCCCTTTGTGGATCTCCCAGGTGTATAATATTTGTTGGTTACTCACCCAACCCTATCCCTTTTCTGAGAAAAATAGAGTACTTGATGTTGTATCGCCTATTGTTATCCCCATTTTCAGAGGGAACCAGCCTCAAAGAAGTGGACTGACTACCAAGGTCATATAATCTCTAAGAATAAGAATCAGGCTCTGATTCTCTTTCCCTCATGCTGAGCTCCAGTTACCTTCCACAAAGTGATTCTCAGAAATGCATGGGGTTGGGGGGGGGGGGGTCCTTTAGTGTGGGCCTGGGACTCTCTAGGCTCCAATCTCACCTCAAAGTGTCTGTTCTCAAAGAGCCCCCCATGGATCACTTACTTTCTTACACTCGTTGGAAGGCAGAGAGTCCTCTTCTGAGTCAGATGAGGAAGAAGAACAAGGCTCTTTATCTTCATCAGCAAGGAAATGTGCTTTGGGAAAAGGAAAACAATAACACACATACAAGTTATACAAGTTATGGCTTGGTTCATGGCACTGCTCTATTCTATCCTACGGATGGGGCCATAAATAATAAAAGAATGGCAGCTCACACTTCTGGAGACAAAAGAGCTGCATATATTTTTCTACAATGTGAGTTTTCCTAAACTCACATTTTTTATTATCTTCATTTTCTTCATGAGAACTAAGATTTAAAGAAGGTAAATGATTTGCCTAAGACCACAAAGCTAAAGGAGAGACTTAGGTCTTCTGACTCTCCATGGCCAATGCACATCCTAAACCCTTCTCTGTCAAAGGTAATCTATACATAGATTAATAGATATAATAAGATATATAATCTATCAATCTATATCAATAATCTAAATTTATCACTCAATCTATCTATATTAATGTAATCCATCTATCTCAACATGGCTCAGCCTCCATATATGGCTGCACTGGATTCTAACTATGTGATTCTGACCTGGGGAAAAAGCAAACCAGATAAAATGAGCAACAGCTCCTCCTTGGAGAGGAACACAGAGTAGGAATTAACTCTCCTGACAGTTTTTTTCTGAACTGCACCCCCCCACACCTTGCCTCACCTCTAACAGAGGCTCAAACTATTGGGCAGTAGGGCTGAATTTAAGTTTAACTCCTAGCATCTCTCTGGGTGAAGCTGTGCTTTACACCTGACACTTATCAAAACTCTCAAGCACCACTGGTAGTAAAACTAAAACCTACAGCTGGCCCGGTTGGGAAACAGGTCCGATGCATCATGGGAGGTGACAGATGGAGTCAGGTCATCAGCTGATGATTGTGTCTCCTCCTCTTCTTCCCCTGAAAGCAAATCCTTCGCTATTTGTTCCTTTTAACAAGAAAGCGGAAAAACATTTTTTTTTCAAACTTGAGGTTCAGAATGAAGCAAATGTTTATCTTAGGTTCTAGAGGGCTTAGTGCCATCCACATCCCAACCTCATTTACTCTCCCAAAGAATCTTTTTCAGGATAGTCCCATGAATGGGCCTCCTTGAAACTCTTCTTTGGACCCCTGGGCAGATCCAACTACCTCAGGTCCACAGGTCATGATGTTCTACGAAAATCTCTTTTCCTTTCTTCAATCAATCTTCCCATCTGGCCTCACTTCTCATCCAGGGTGAGCTAACATTCCCAAGGATGAAGGCAATTTTTATCAATTAATCAGTCTAAACCAGCTCGCAGACTGACACTGCCAAGGTGAAAGTTTATTTGGAGAATAATGGCAAGAAACAGACTTTGTTAATTTTACCAAGTTGTTATGGTTTTTTTGTTTGTTTTTCAAGTTGTTACATTTTGGACACGATTTTTACAAGGTTAGTCAAACAAAAAACTGCCTTGATATGAAGAACAAGGTCAACCTAATTCCTTGGGTTTTAATTTCCATACCAGTCTACACACTGTGGTCCACTCACTCCCAATCTTTCTGTTCTGCAGCTCTCATTTACCTTATCCAGGGTCATATCTGGGAGGTTGGGGGCAATGTCATTTCCTTCACTCTCCTGTTCTGAAATTGGATCTGATGCTTCATAGCCATAGAGTGCAAGCAGTTCTTCAAATGGCATGTCGCTGCTCTGAGGGAGAAGACAAAAAAAAAAAAAAACATCACCAAGGGAGACAGGAAAGTCCAAGACCAATCCCGTCAGGGTACTATGACCTTTTCTCATAAGCCAGGATTTGAGAGGAAAACCCAGGATCATGGCACTTACTAAGGTGAGCTGGACACATGCAGATATTTTGGGTACATTTATCCAAATATTCCCCATCCTCAGTGACCTCTCCCTTCTCTGAATTTCCTACTGTGTATATCACAAAACCATTTGTTATAATATTTGTTATAATATTTTGTTGTCTAAATGTTTCACAGAATATGCACTCTCTTTCAAATGAGACTAAGATCCTCAAAACCATGGAAAAGAACATGGACCGTTCATCAATGGTAGATGTGGCCTTCAATAGACACCTTTTGAATTGTAGTGCAAATTGGTTCTTAATGCACATTGACAGGAGATGATAGGGCCAAGTTAACAAAAATTTTCACTCCACAATTCTAGGTTTTTATATACATTTGCATGGACATCGTTCCCTCTTTGAAAATGATTGGAGAAACATGGGAAATGGGTGGACAGAACTTGAAAGGGCCAAATGAAAAAGGTTTTGTTGTACCCAATTTAAAGAAACTTTGGAGTGTGGGGAGAAAGGACATATATAATGCTCTCCTAGCTCACCCTCCACTATACAATTAGCCCCAGAGCCTTGTCTCTAAAAAAATGACGCCAGGGAATGTTTTATAGGAGAGCATGGGTTATTGTCCATAATGTCAACATCAAAGATTTTAGAGCCTGTGGTCTCTTTGGGAGCTGGTTCCTAGGATCCTTTGGGAAGCAGATAGGGTGTCAGCTTCCTGAGTTCCCCACCATCCTGCCCCATATCCCCTGACTCCAAAACACTAAATAAGAAACTCCTGAGGAGTCTGGGATCCCAATCGTTCTTGTTAATGAACTATTGCTCCCAAGGTATTTTGGTAGAATGAACTGAATTTTACCTTTAGGACAGAATACTAGAAATCTGGTCAATCTTCCAAGGACTTTTTTAGAGGGGAATATCTCTTATTTCCCCTGAAAAGAAGCAATTGAAGATTTCAGTTTGTTGAAAGTTTCCACTCTCTTTCCCAACTGCTGACACACATGCCTAGGAATTCCAAGTAGACTATGCTGCCCTCTCCCCAGTGGTGAGGAGAGGAAGCTCCTAGGATGAACTGGGGGCTACCCAAGGGTAGATTTTTCCTGGCCTGGACTGACTCATCTTACTATGTACCTGGGATGTATTGAAGCTTTTCTCCAGTTCTTCTAATGACTTTTCTTTGTCCCGTGTTTCACCTTCTTGGTCTTCTCGGATACCGTAGTTGTGGGACAAGATCTCTGACAGGTTGAATCGGTGGTCATCAGAGCCCATGGAAACAACTGTGGAGGATAGCAATCTGAATGAGTTTCCCTGACTTTTAGGAAAGCTGGTAATTGGAGCAAAGTCTCTGCTTTCCCCTAATTCTGCCTTTTGCCATCCCACTCAACCTTTTAAACACCAACCTCAAATGTAGCCTCTCCTCACAAAATTTTCCGTGTTCCCTCAGTTGGAAGTGATTCCTTCATCATCTCATTTCACACCAATTTATACTCTTATACTTTTCTCATATACTTGTTCTAATCTGAATATTATCTGATATTTGTCCTATTAAACTGAAGTTCCTTAAAGCAAGGAACCATGTCATACTTATCTTTGTATGTTTCCCTAGAGGCACATAAGAGGTCCTTAATATATATTTGTTGAGTTTAATTCTAGTACATCAACCACATGAATGACTCCCGAAAATATACCTGGGCTAATACTAATAAAAATGGGAGAAATTGAAACCATTAAGGCAACTGGGAAAAGTCTTAGAAATCTGTTGGAATGACATAGAAGTATTATTTTTATAAATAACTTCATTTTGGACAAACTGTCCACCAGCCTCTTCCTTGACCAACACTATTCCCCAGAAAGGCCAATCTAGGCCCCAGTCTTGCCCCAGTTCTGCCCAGACTGTCTTATGTCAGCTCAAGTAATATTCAAGTTGAGCTCTATAATACCACTTGCTACTGCACAGATTTGTATAAACCACAAATCAAATCAATCATTTAAGGGCTGGATCAAACCCATGAAAGAGGTTTGAATATTATCCCTTGACATCGGTCTTATATAAAAGGTTGTCAACTACTTTTGCCATCATGTTTCCTAACTTGAATTGAAAACTCCATATAACCAGGCTCTCTCTTTGCCCCCTTGTTTGGCCAAGCAAGCCACAAGGCCAAAGAAAGCTGTGTTTGCCCATAAGGAGTAAAGAATCTGGAACAGAATCCAGTTATTATTCTCTTCCTTTGGTTCTCACTAACTTAGAAGGGAGAAGGGGTGTGTGGGTCCTGTCTGAGCCCTGGGCAGTCTCCACTCACCAGTCTGTCCCAAAACAAATAAACAGCACCGAAGTTAGAGACTCAGTTGCCAAGTGACAAATGGGGAAGGGGACTGGCCTCAGCCTTGGCAGTCAAGTGCCAGGGTGCCCGTGCCCGTGGCTGGAAGCAGAAAGGAAAGCCATAAAAACTTGAGGGCAAATACCTGCTGCTGTCTGCAGGCCGGGCTCCCCGGGGCATAGGCCGTGAGCTGGGTAGGAGACCACCCGCGGGCTCTGCCTCCCCGCCGAGGCCTACGGAAGGAAACAGACACCAATGGATCATGTGATGGTCTGCCAGCAATTGTTCCCTACTTCCTTATGCCCCATTTCTGCCCCAAAACTTGATTGTCCAGTCCACACCTCCCCCATCTCCCACCCCACCTCCACTCCCCACCATATACTTTGGACTCAGGGAAAACTGGTGCCAATGAAGTCTAAATGAACCAAACAGCTGCAATGACCTGGTAGGCTAAACTTTAGGAAAATGACTACAATGGTAAGTCACTCACCAAGGGGGCAAAAGTCAGAAAATACATTTCCACAAGTACATACTAGGAGCCCCACTATAACAAAAGGACCTCACTTTGCCATGGGACCCTATTATACGGGAAATGACTGCAATCCTTAAAATGCAGACTTTTTGGTCTATTAGCAAATAAATCATCCTAGGCTGGACCTAGGAAGGAACCTGCCTTTTATACCAGAAGTCCATATAACAGAAAGGGCAAAAAATGCTAAATTAAATAAAAGAAAGAAAAGACTTTTTGGTGCTTAACTCCCTTCCAAGTATCCAACTTCTTAGCAGGGAGGGAGGAGAGAGAGGAGGAGTAGGGGGAGGGAAAGAAGGATGGAATGATTCATTAAGCACCTATTATGTGCCAGGCACTGTGCTTTACAAATCTGATCGTCACAACAAATCTAGGAATGAGATATAATCCCACTGCAGATAAAGAAACTGAGACATATAAAGGTAGCTGAGTTTCCATGGGTGACACAGCTAGTATCTTAAAAATGGATTTGATTTCAAATTTTCTTGACTCCAGGCTCAGTGCTCTATCTACTGTACCACTCAGCTGCCTCTAATCATGAAAAATAACTGATCATATCCACTATCCACTGAGAGTGAAGGATCTTCTTTCTCCATCTCAAGACATCAGACAAGCTATTTCATCTTCTTCCCAACTTTTACTTGAAAGACTTTGCTCTAAAATGAGGCCAACCTCTTTAGTGATGCTGGCTCCATACATGCTTCCAACAACCCCTTTCCCCAATTGTGCCCCACCTCAGAATCTAAAAACTTGCAACAAATCCTAACAATGTTGCCATTGCTTAAAACTTGCCTTTGGGAATTGCTTTCAAGGCTTACTATTCTGTTTTCTGAGTATCTTCAATATTGGCAAATCTTTGTTTTGTAGGCAGATATGGGTTTTAGAAATAATGTCTTTTGGAACCGAATCTGAACAATGAAGCAGAGATTAGAATGTGTGTATGCTGTATAAAATAGGGCTAGATTTAGGAGTTGGAGGGATCTTAGAGGTTAAGTGATTTGTTCAGGTTCACAGATCTATTGTCTCAAATGAGTTATGAACTGGTCTTCCTGACTCCCAATCTAGAACCATACTTTAATTCTAAAATATTTCTCTTGGAGACTGGAAGAAACAAGGTATAACAGAGTAAAGAAGCAGGAGTCAGAAGACCACTTCAGTTCCACCAATCACTTGCTCTACAACCACAGTCTATCACTTAACCTCTCTGTACAGAGTGCAATATGAATGTAAGGTGTTATGCTGTGTAAATTGCAAAAGGAAAACAGAATGAAAGCACTATATTTTCTAACAGATCTTTAGAAATAGAACGATTTCTTGGAACTCGTCAAGTGATTGTAATAAAGATCTCATATCCTTCCTATTCCTCATGAAAATAACATATTTGAGTAATAATTTCAGGATCCTTTAAAATAATCTTATCTAGTTTCCTTCAAAGCTCAACTCAATGATGCTTCCTACATGAAGCTTTACCAAAGACCTCAACAAGTGCCCCTCTCCTAATTACTTTATCTTTACCCTGTCCTTACATGTTTGTTTCTACCTATTTAATGTAAGTCCCTTGAGGGAAAGGATTATTTCATTTTTGTCTCTGCATTGTCAGTATACTGAAGAGGTTTAATAAATGCTGCTGATAAATTGATATTTTAGATAAAAGTCACATAAATGATTTTCCTGTGTCTTCTGAACTGCCTGTGAAAGCAATTTTAGATGTGACTTAAAAGCAAAGCAGGGTAACTTGTCCCAGGGTGCCAATGGCCCTAAAAACTCAACTCATCTTTCTAAAACAACATTCTCATTTGGTTCTGAATCTTTGGGAAATCTCTACTCTAAATGGTCTGGGAAGAATGCAAATGTCTTTGTGAGCCCAAGGGTCCCCACAGTCTAAAGGTTGATTTTATGACAATAACAAAGGAAAAACCCAGTTTAAGATAACTCCTGGGTCCAAGCATTCAACAAGCATTTATTTAGGCAGGCAAATGGTAGAGGCTGGAAGAGTTTAGCCAAAGTGAGCTCTCAAAATTCAACTTTTTTCTCTGAGCCAGTTCACCTTACAAGATTTCCCATGTAGGGTTCCCACACAATAATGTTTCTCTGCAGTAGCTGCCACAGCACCTTCCCCTACTAGCTGCTGTCAGCAACTGCTTTAATGTCTTGGTTTCTCTTCATGCTCTCTTTTTGGTATTAGAGTCAAGTTGTCTCTTTGTAAATGCAGGCTCTGTAGCCATGTCATTATTTAGGAACACTCTTTTGACTTCTGGTTGTGAATTAAGTGCAAAGTTGTATGGGATTCTCACAAAGTAGCATATTGTATGGAAGTAGAGCTCGTAATGCTGAATCCCTCTATTAACTGACTTCGGTTAAAGTAGCACTATGAGAATACATGTAGCCTCCAAGAGTGGCTACTTGGACATAACTGAGATACTGAAAAGTCTTGGTGTAATTGCTTTAAAAGCCATTCACATCACCTGGGAAGTCAGATCTCATACATTTATTATGTATCTTATTCATATCTTGTCTCCCCAATCAGATTATAGTCCATTCATGAGTAGGGATCATGCCTATTTCTCTTTGCCTCCCCAAAACCTGGCCTAGCAGAGTTTTCATGCAGAACCCAAACATCTGTTAACTTGAAAAAATGTGGGGGAACAGGGCAAGGCACAGGGTACAAGATGTTGGCAGAGAGAACAAAGATTCCTATTCCCCATGGTTGGGACCTTCACTGATTCAACCATGCCTTAATAACAGGGCAAAGCTCCAGATGGAATTGTCTTCTGATGTAAATCATTTTAATTTTCCCATGAAGCTGACAGTACTGACTTGCCCAGCTAGTAAAACTGATGAAGACGCTACCAATAGCAGAAAGATTTATGGCCATTTCTAGGACCAGAAATCGAGGGAAAGCATGCTTGTTACTAGTGATGCCCTCCTCCTCAAAAAAAAAAACAAAAACTGAGCTGTTCCAGAGAATCACTGGCAAAAAGGTTCATTCTGTAACACTGAATAGAAGGATTGGAAACTACTATCCTTCACAGAGCTCTTACTAAGAACCAACCATGTTCTCAGGTCGCACTGGCCATTAGGTAATGCAACCATTCATTGTTATGGAGGTCGCTTTGCAAAATTATTCCTTTTCATCTAAACACCAACCAGACTTTCAAGAAGATCATTAATGTAGCATCTACGGCACTCTTCTGTCTTCATTTTGGGAATACCTACCTACATTGTGGAAAAAGTGGAAAACCAATCGTGTATAACTCAAGATACCTGGTATGAACTAAATGACAATATTTTCAACAGATCCTTTTATCATAGTATCTGGTGGTAACCCTGGACCAATCATTGTTGGTTGTTTTTTTTTTTTTAAATAAACAATCAAGAGTTGGGGGGGCTGTAGTTATAATTCCATCAGGGACTAATTTACACTAGCTGGTCTATACCTGCGTTAGGCCAAAACTTAAGCCATTAGCTATAAACTTCAACAGAAGAACTATAATAGTTAAGAAGGAAAGAAAAAGAAAATCACCACTCAAAATCCTCAAGACTTTCCAATGACCAAAGAATAAATCTAAACTCTTCAGATAACCTCTTCAATCTGAGACACACCCTACTTTTGTGGCCTTCTTTTCCCTTTTATCTTTCCCCCTTTTCTCATGACCCAGCTTCACTGGGGCACAGTGTACTTACTTCCATACTGGTCCTATGTAGGCATGACCCTTAATTTCTTGTCTCTGTACCTTTGCTAACACCTTCTTTTAGGCCTTGAAAGTCTTCCCTGGGCCACTAAGTCACTTGCCAAAGTCCACAGCATTTATTCTTTAAAACCTGGCGCAAAAAAAACCTCCCTCTTGAAGTCCTCCCTGAATCTGCCAAAAGGAAATAGCTTTCATCTTTGAATCCCCACAGTACTTTGTATTCCTATTAATAATAAATGCCAATATTTAGCCTCTGACATAGTGGTTGTGTGAATCTGGGCAAGTCGCCTTTAACCCTTCTGTACTCTAGGTAAGTCTCAAAAACTTCAGGCGGTAACAAAAATGCAGTTTGTATTAATAGAAGTTCTCTACCTCAAAGAAGTCAGGGGCTCAAAAGAGATTATGAACTCAACATTAACCTTACAGAAAAACATGGACAAGAGCAAGATGAACACGGATGGATGGGTTGCAACCTTTATCTTTGGAAGTGGCATCCAAATCAATGGGATCATAAATCCATTGAAATGGGAATATTTTTAAACTTATGAAGCCTCTTCAGTATAACGACCCTGAGGGCAATCATCATCCCATTTATATAAATGAGGAAATTCAGATTCAAGGTAAAGTTAAAGATAACAGTAATAACAGCTAGCATTTACTAATGCTTTAAGTTTTGCAAAGTGTCTTATTTGGTTTTCACAACAATCTCCAAGAGTGGGTGCTACTATTATCCCCATTTTACAGATGAAGAAACTGAGGCACAAAGCAGTTAAGATACTTGTCCAGGCCCACATAGCTAATGTATGAAGCTAGATTTGAACTTAAGTCTTCCTGGCTCCAGGTCAAATGTTTTATCCACAGAGTCACATGCCTTCTTTAACACCTGTATCAGAACTAGAACCCAAGTGCCCTTACTCTATCCCTAGAGTTCTTTTGGCTACATCATACTGCCTCTTCTCAGGCCTTTAAGAATGTGGAGAGTGACTGATTTTAAAGCCTCTTAATAGTCAAGACCCTAACTATCTAGCTCAGGCCTGCTTCTCTCATAAAATACTCCCTTCCACATACTCTAAATTCCAATATAATTGAACTACTGCATTCTTAATCTCATGTCCTGATCTTCATTCTCCCACCTCTCCTTCCACTTTAGTTCTTCCCTTCCTTCAAAGTCTCAATGAGGTGCCATCTCTTAATGAAATCCTGCCTTTCCTGAAATCCTCTCTTCCAGACCTCAAAGTAACCTTTCCCTCCTTAAATTTCTCATAACATTTTACCTGGATTTCTTATTAAGTGATCATGAATGTTTTTTCTTTATAAGACTGCAAATTTCTTGAAAGCAAGGTATAGATATAGTAGATGCTTAATGTTTGCTAAATGAATGTAAGTTTAAATGAATTAATTTGGTGTTGGATCCAAGAGCAGAGTGGGTGGCCATTAGAATTTGCAGAAATTGACTCAATGGTTCCAGTATAACAAAATGACTACCTCAAATCAATTCATTCACATTCTACTCTAATGATTAATGACCTCAATCAATACCAAACCATCAATAGGAGGACACCTATCCTCTAGGCTTTGCCAAAACAACCCAGGTCGTGAGCAACACTTAAATGCCACCTTGTCAGGGAACAAGCTCCCTCTTACCCAGGTAGCTTTAATACACCACAGGCAATCAACCACTGAGTCTCTTAGAATACTGCTACCTGCAGTGTTGATCTGTCATCGCCCAAGGGTCCCCAGAAAACCCACTTCCTGGTGTGAGAAGCAGCATGGTGAAATGCTAAGAGGCTGGGCTATAGTCCTGGTCTCAACCTCTGATTCACAGTGTGAACTTGAGAAATCGCTTCTCTTCTCTAAGGTTTTTTCCAGCTCTGCATTTTTGGGATCTCAGATCCAAAAGCCCCTTTCTCTTTCCCATTTCTCTTCTCCCCGCCCCGCATTTGCTGCAAAGCCTAACCCTAGGTGCCAGGTTCAAGTGTAAGGGCTTTTGCAAAAGTTTCTTCCATAGAGAGGAGAAAGGAGGAGTATAGGAATCCTGGTACCTCCGCTGCAGCAAAACGGAAAGCTCGCAGGTCTGCTAAGCAGCCGCGCTCGCGCAAAGAGCAGGGAGGGTGATGCAGAGCCGCAAACATTCCCTCCCCACCCCACCCCGCGTAACTCCCTCGCAAACCCGGGAGAGCCCCGCCCAGCCCCGCCGCACCCGGCCAATGGCCGGCCTAGCCGGACCCTGAACGAGCGCTCCTTTCTCAGCGCAAACAGCGCGGGGAGCGCTCAGTAAAGTTTGCAAAGGCGCCGCGACTCAAAGATGCGCGGAGCGTCACCTGGAGAACCGCGGAGCGAGAGCCCGGGGAGGGGGGGGGGGACGGTAGCACATAGAGAAGGGGGAAGGAAGAGCCGTAAGATTCCCGCCCCCCCCCGCCCCTTTTCACCGGGACGCTAAGCCTCAGTGCACTAGGCTAGCTTCGCAAAGTTTGCAAGCGCTGGGTAGGTGCGCGCTGCCCCTTCCTCCCCTAGAGC
>NC_058130.1:734149213-734166037 GCF_016433145.1 Gracilinanus agilis | reverse complement strand
GAGAGAGAGAGAGAGAGAGAGAGAGAGAGAGAGAGAGAGAGAGCATGCTCAATCATTGGAGCCCTAGCAACCAACCCACCTATGAGATGGGCTACAAACTCCACTTAAGAACAGGACACTAAAAAGCAGTTTCTGCCCCAGATATTGACAGCCCAGAAGTTAGTGAGTAGGTCAGGTTTCCAAAAGCATGAAATTTCAGTGATATCATGGCTTGTAATGTGTCCAATTTGAGAGATGCTAGGAACGAGGACCTGAGGAATTCTAGAAGGGAAAGATGGATGGCAACTCCCAGGAGCCAGCAGCCTAGAATCAGCGCTCATGCAACACTGCCCAGCTCAACCTGGTCCACCTCTGCTCCAGGCTGCCTTAATCAGTATGCCCTGATTTTCAGGAGCAATTCTGAAATTCCTTGCCTGTCTCCTGTCACCTCACCCCTGCCCCCCAACCCCCCTTGAAAGTAGTGGACAGAGCTGGGAGCGCACCCTTGCCACTGATGTGTGACCAAACTGAGCCACTCATTGGTTCTCTCAGAGATGCTGAGGAAGGAGGCATCTTTCCTCTTCCCCAGTCCTCGGGGCGAAGGGGATGGGGACAGAATGGAGGGCATGCAGGGGGAGGCAGCTTTGAAGGGCTCAGGAGGGATGTGGAGGGAAGCAGATGTGGTCAGTCTTTGCCCCCTTATTTTTTAGCTCTCAAAAGAGAGAGCTTGGGTGCAGTGAAGTGTGGGAATTCCCTTACCTCAAACAGGAGGCAGAGGAGAGAGAGCGCGAGGAGGGGCCTCTCCCGTGGAGTTCTCATGCTGCTCCCGGCTCTCTGGCTTCACCATATCACTCCACTCGCAGCTGGAAGGCAGCAGTGTGTGAGTGCATGTGTGAGTGTGAGTGTGTGTGTGTGTGTGTGTGTGTGTGTGTGTGCAGCCGGCCGATGGCTCCAGTCCAGTCCTGTGGGTCTTATACTCCAAGGGTTCTGATGTCACTCATAGAGCGAAACACAAACACGAGTAGGTTTGGACGCAGCTCAGCATTCTTTCCTAGCCCACATTCCGGCTGACATTTTCATTCACCTCAAGGTGAGGCCCCATAACCCATTGAGAAGGCAGAGGGGAGTCTCGAGCTGGGATGGCTGGAGCCTTGGGAAGAAAAGCTGCCCAGCAAGCAGCTGCCTCCAGTTCCTCTCCGCCCTTCAGGCCATCAGCCCCTCCCTGGGGGTGTCGGCTTTTCATATCTGGGCATTTGAGAGCCTGCGGGATCACCCCCTCCCTGGGCTGTCAGAAACATTTAGGGTGGGGATATCTCACTTCACTTCAGAGGGAAACTGTATTTTAATATGCAAACAATTTTTAAAAATCACCATGGCACCATGGGAGAAGCTACTCACAGCACCTTAGTTTCCCCATCTGTAAAATTTGGAGATTGAATTAGAAGATCTCCAAGGTCCCTTCTAGCCCTGGCATTCAATTAACCTGTTCGACAAACATTTATTCAGGCTAGCAATTGCCAAGCTCTGTGCTGGGTCAACAGATACACAGAAAAGGAAATAGAAAATATATACTGAATAAATAAACCATAATTTGGTGGCGTGAGGAAGGCCAACAGATGAACAACTCGGTCAGCAAAATCAGGCTAGATGGACTTCCTATAGGAGGTGGCATTTGAACTGAGCCTTGAAGGAAATTGGCTGGGTTTCATAAGGTAGAGGTATAGAGTTAGAGCATTTCAGGTAGATAGCCTGTGAAAAAGCATAAGAGCAGCTAGGTGACTCAGTGAATAGAGCCAGGCCTAGAGACAAGAAATCCTGGGTTCAAATCTGTCCTCAAATACTTCCTAGCTGTGTAACCTTGGGCAAGTCACTTAACCCCCATTATCTAGTCCTGTGTTGGCGAACCTATGGCACATGATGGAGGGGGCTGCTCCTTTTTCCCTTTCCATCTCACCTAAGGACATTTCTCTCATCACCTGCCCCTCTCCCCAGCAGCCCAATGGGAGAGTTTCCTCTTTCCCCTGCTGGGAGGCTCACATACAACAGGAGGGTTGCAGTTTGGCCACTCAGGCTCTAAAAGGTTTGCCATCAGTGGCCTAAGTCCTTAATGCTCTTTTGACTTGAAACTGATACTTAGTACAGATTCTAAGATAGAAGGTAAAGATTTAAAAAGAAAGGGAAAAGCATAAGACCCCTTCCAGCTCTGGCACTCTATATTTTAAGGTCTCTTTCAGTTCTGGCATTCTATGTCCAATATTCTAAGGTTCCCTGGAGCTCTAACATATTATGTTACAGGGTCCCTCCCAGCCCTAACATCCTGTTAAGTCTGTGATGAATTTTCTTTCTCCTAGCCTAGGTCAGCACTCTCAGCACCAGCCAGTGTTCCCTGGTGGAGAGTTTTGAAGCAGCCTGAGTCACGGGATCTGAGCAAAACATCCCTGGATTTGGCTCTTTCCTCTTAGCTACCCCAGCCAGAATGCTGGAGTCTCTTTCTCTGGACCTGCTTCAAAAGTCTTTCAGAATGCAAAACATTCTCAGTTATCTAGATAGAGTTGGCCCAGGTGTGAATGATGAATGGATATCCTCACCCATCTCCCCCCTATCCCCCCATGAGCCATTTCTTCTCTCCCCTCCTTTCTTGCTACTTTATAGCTTCTTAGCTTGGCCACCAGTGAAGGAGCCGGGTAAATGAAACTCTCATCAGTCTCTTAGGATTTCTGTTGAGAAACTGTCCTGGAAGGATTAGTGTTGGCCCAAACATAACTGAAACTCAGTTGTTAGCAACTTGAGATGGTAGCCTGGGCTTTTGCCTTCCTATATTCCCCTTAATGCCTAATAGGCAACAAAGATTCTGTGAGGCTTGTCTATCAAGCTTATTACCTGTGTAACTCTGAGCAAGTTCCTTTCTCCTTCTGGGTCTCAGTTTCCTCATCTGTAAAATAAGGGTATTGGACTGGATGATTTCTAAGGCTATATGATTCCATGATCTTATTCAGGAGAAAAGCCTGAGGCTTATGTTGTCAATTCATAATATAAGCCTTTGCTTTACAAGCTGCTGGGGAAACTGAGACTTACTGGTCAATTTACACATGAGGAAAAAAAGGTCACATAGTTAACAGGTGGCAAAGCCAGCACTCAAACCTAGATCCTCTAACTATTCCAGCAAGCTTTCCACTGGGCCATGCTGTTTCTCCAAGGCCTTAGTAATTATCTTGTGCCATTGCCTCATTTTGCACAAAAGGATGACTGGGTCTGAGAAAGACAGTGGCTTACTCAAGATTTCAAAGGGAAAGAACTGGTATTCAAACTCAGTTTAGCTAAGTGGGCCAAGCCAATATGCTTAAAGTGATTTCCACATATAATCTGGCCAAAAATTGCCTATAATTAAAATCAAGTCCAAACCACCCTTTTCTCTTCTTTTCTTTTCTTTCCTTTTTTCTTTTCTTTCCTTTTCTTTCTTCTTTTTAAAAACCCTTACCTTCCATCTTAGAATCAATGCTCTGTATAAGTTCCAGGGAAGAAGAGCAGTAAGGGCGAGGCAATGGAGATTAAATGTCTTGCCCAGGACCACAGAGCTAGGAAGTATCTAAGGCTAGATCTGAACCCAGGACTTCCTATCTCTAAACCTGGCTTTCAATCCATTGAGCCACCTAGCTGCCCCACGCCAACTCTAAACCACCCTTTCCTAAGAAAGAAAGATTTAGTTCAGTCGTTTTCCGGCTGCACCCAACGCTTTATTTTCTTGGCAAAGATACTATAGTAGTTTGGCATTTCCTTCTCCAGATCATTTTACAGACGAGGAAACTGAGGCAAACGGGCCTAAGTGATTTGCCTGGGGTCACACAGCTAATAAGTGTCTGAGGTCAGATTTGAACTCAGAAAGATGAGTCTTCCTGACTCCAGGATTAGCACTCTATCTACTAAGTCACCCAGCTGCCCCCTAGAAAGAAGGCTTTTAGCTTTTATTTCTTAGCTCTCGTTCTTATTTTTCTTATTCTCATGTTCAGCCTCTTTATCATGTGATATGTATATTTCAGTTCTCTTTTAAGCTCGCTGCCTGCACCCCACATGTTCTGCTTTTTATTCCAGCATCGCACAAGTTCCAAGAGTATCTTTAGTCTACCCTGAGAGCAGCTGATGTGATCTGTCTGTTTCTTCTTGCCCTTTGGTCAATCCAATAGTAGAAGGAACTGGGCATGTTTAGCTAGGAGAAGGGAAAACTTGGGAAAGACTTTATAGCCATCATCAAATTTCCAAATGACTATCATGAAGAAGAAAGATCAGATTCTAGGACCAAAGATGGAAAGTTACAGGAAGACAGAGTTTAACTCAATAGGAAGAACTTGGCAATGAGAAGAGCTGAGCAATAGTGGAATAAGCTACCTTGAGAAATAGTGGGTTATTTCCTTAATGGAAGTCAACAAGTGAGCAAAAAGCATTTATTAAGTATTTACCACACAGCCAGCACTGAGCTAAATAAAGGGGATACAAATTTAAGTAGAAAGAAAGACAGTATCTCACTCAAGTAGCTTACCTACTAATGGGAGAAGATAATATAAAATGGCCCTGAGAGGGTGTTGGGGTGGGAAGTAGGTATCTGGAGAGTAAGGAGTACAGCCTGAAGAAAAATGAAGGTTGACCCGGGATTTCTTCTTAAAATGGAGGTCCAGGTAGGAACCAACCAATCAGGGGAAAAGACCATAGGGATAGAGAGAGGAATGGAATCTTGATTCCAAGTCCTTAGCATTTGTCCCATTATACAACCCAACACTATGTTTAACAATTACATGAATAGCCCCAAATATCGATGTGGCCTGGGAGCAAGAATGCTTAGTCTAGACCTAGAAGTACCTGAGAGGCAAGCATGGAAGCTCTTGGGCAGGAAGAATCCTTGGGTGGCTTTGAGAAAGCCGTTATAGAAGCCTGATGTCCACAGTGGGACCAAAGCCACTCTGCTCAGAGAAGGGGCCGGGTTCATAAATGGAAGGAGTAGGGAACTGGGTGATTTGAGAAATATTGGGTAGGCTCCCCTCCTTGTTCTGTCCCCTACACGCCTAACTGAAGATGCAGGTCAAGTGTAAGGGACTGGTCAAATGAATTCCCTTGTTGTGTTCAACTTGATGGTTGGACCAACCATATGAACCTACTACTTGCTATTCCTTAAACACAATATATGGGGGTATAGGTTCATAGATTTAGACCTAAAAGGGACCCTAGTTTAGACCTAAAAGGGACCCTAGAGGTCACCAAGTCAAACATTCTCACTTTATAGATGAAGAAATTGAGGCTCAGTCTAGTTATTTGATCATACAGCAAGTAAAGCATGAGGCAAGATTCATTCAGATCTCCCTGATTCCAAATGTAGTGTTTTATCCCCTGGATCATGTAGCTTAATCTTTCACCTTTGTACACTGGCTGTCCCCATACCTGGAATGGTATCACTTTTGTTGCTCTTGTTGTTTGGCCATGTCCATAGTATCCAACTTTCCCTGACCCCATTTGGGGTTTTCTTGGCAAGGATCCTGGAGTGGGTTTCCGTTTCCTTCTCTATATGAGGCCAGATGCAAACTCAGGTCTTCCTGGCTTCAGGCCTGGTGCTCTATCCACTGAGCCACTTTTACCTCTTGGAATTCCTAGTTTCCTTCAAGCCTGAGTTAAAGCTCCACCTTTCCCAGAAGGCCCTATTTTTAGAGGGTAGGGTCATCAGCTTCCTGACTCTTCTTTTCTAAAAGAACCTTTTATCTACCAGAATTGTGTGCATCTTATATACACAGTATACTTATACTTCCCCAATACACTGTAAGTTCCTTAAAGGCAGGAACTATTTCATTTTTGTTTTCCTATGTATCCCCAGTAACAATGCACATGTGGCATGCTTGGTACATAGTAGATGCTTAATAAATGCTTATTGATTAATTTATGAAATTACCCATCAGCAAGCATTTGGGTAATTACTTCTTCATACAGAATGCCTCTTAATACAGGATGCATATGAACCCATTGGCACCTTATTAAAGGGAAAAAAGAAAACTACTGATTATAGCTGGGTGATTTGAGGTTCCCCACATATGTTTTGATTGCCTAGGACTCACTATAGAAAGAGATGCCCTATAAAATAGAGCCAAAAAGACTGTTCTTGACATCTTTTAGCTTGCAGTTATCTTCTAGAAGTGAGCAAGAGAGAAGGATTTTCCTGAACCATTTAGGCCAATGATAGCAAACCTTTTAGAGATGGAGATGCCCCCACCCCAACCCCCAGACCAAGTGATGTCCCCCTCCCCAGCACATGCTGGGTACACCCCTCTTCCCCCACACAGAGGAAGGAGAAAGTGCTCCCATTGGGCTGCTGGAAGAAGAGATGGATGAAGTGAGGAATGTCCTCAGCTAGTGTAGAGAGGGGGAGGGGAGTGGTCCCAGCACTCTGCTCCCTTCTAGCTCTGCTGCCTGTGAGCTGCCCACCTTATCCTCTGTGTACTCCTATTGAGCTGCCAGGCAGAGGGGCAGGGGATGTGAAAAAATGTCATCAGGCATGGTAGAGAGGGGGAGGGAAGCAGGTCCACCCGAATCCCTCTGCCTTTCTAGTAACAAACTATGGGGTTAGGGGGTGGAGAGGGAGAGTGGCCAAGTGCCCACAGAGAGTGCTCTGTGTGCCATCGTTGGCAACCATGCCATAGGTTCACCGTAACTGATTTAGGCTACCTTGAGGATATAAAAACATAATCTAATTAAGCAACTTCTTTTTCTATTCTTTGTTTCATACCTCTGTGTAAATGTATATTCTGTGCATGTAATCCAATTAGATAATTCATATTTTTTCAAATTCTTGCTTTCCTAAGCATTGGTTCTAAGGCAGAAGAATGGTAAGGCCTGGACCATTGGGGTTGTGTGACTTGCCCAGGGTCACATCTTCAGGCCTGGATAATCAGTATTCAAATAATCATAATTGATTCAATAATAAGGAATACTTCCAATTATTAGTTGGTTAAGTAACTGTATATGAAAATCTATAATCAATAATTATAATGTGCTTAAGATTAATAATAGAATTCTCTATACATATCTTTGCCAAGGAAAGTTTGTGCATGCCTTCAGGATCTTGGAATATATCCAGTAGTTTCTGAGTCCATTATCTTATTTTGCTCTGAAGCTATGGAATAACTTTGGCTATCCTCATTATTACTAAATATGAAATGGAGGGCTATGTATTCTATTGCATAGAAAAGAGACCTGAACTTCTTGCCAAGAAAAACTCCAGTTGGCAGACTTCTAAACTGAATATGTGTAATATAGCTTGGTAGAAATACCATCCAATTCAAAGCTTGGTGTCTAAGGCTACTGGGAAGTCTGGAGACCACAGATTTAGGTGAAATGTATATTATAATAAATTCTGTTCCGCTTCCAAGTTTACTTCCAGTATTTTTCTCTTACAGGGCAAAGCATAGGGAATGAGCATATGAAAACTGCAAATCATTGTCCACAGATCCCAAGAAGAGAATTTCCAAAAACACAATTTCCCAACTCAAGAGATGCAATTAGTAGAATAATGGAAAATCTTGGAGAAACACATGGCAGAATATATGTAGTTGCCCATACTTTTCTTGCCATGCAGCCCAGGGAAAGCTGCTAAGAGTGGACTTTCCCAGCCCAAGAAATGGCTGCATTCAGGGAGGAAGTGGAATGTCCTAAAGGATCACATAGAAGTTACATGTGCTTGTCCACATGACCTAAGAGGGGAGTCCGAGGACAATGCTATTCCTGAATCCTTTCCTCCAAGTTAGAGGAAGAGAATTTCCCAAGGAGTATGATCTAATAATATGTCCTCCTAGAAAAGAGAATTTCCTTGATCAGCACAAATTTGGGGGGTGTCTTGACAGTAATGTGAAGGATCAAATTGCCTGCCAGTAGCAGGAGGGTAAAGGGAATGAGGGAGATAAATTTGATTACAGAACTTAGGAAAACTTGTGTGGAAATTTGTTATTACATGTAATTGGTCAAAAAATAAAATAAGTAAATGATAACCCCAATGCTAAAAAAGAGAGAGAGAGAATAACCTGAAGTTTGAGAGTTCAGGAATTTGATCTTGAAAGGAAAGAATTCCTATGTCTCTGGGAGTTAGAAGAAGGCCCTGACTCCAAGAGTCAGAAAGCAATAAGAGTTTTTTTAAACCATTTATGAATATTTATTTTTTAGAAAAGTTAACATGGTTACATAATTCATGCTCTTACTTTTCCCTTCACCCCCCGAGCTCCCTCCCCATGGCTGATGTGTGTTTCCACTGGTTTAAAAATGTGTCATTGATCAAGACCTATTTCCAAATTGTTGATAGTTGCATTGGTGTGGTAGTTTCGAGTCTACATCCCCAATCATGTCTGCCTCAACTCATGTGTTCAAGCAGTTGTTTTTCTTCTGTTTCCACTCCTATAGTTCTTCCTCTGAATGTGGGTAGCGTTCTTTACCATAAGTCCCTCAGAATTGTCCTGGGTCATTGCATTGCTGCTAGTACAGAAGTCCATTACATTCTATTTTACCACAGTGTATCAGTCTCTGTGTACAATGTTCTTCTGGCTCTGTTCCTTTCGCTCTGCATCAATTCCTGGAGGTCTTTCCAGTTCACATGGAATTCCTCCAGTTTATTATTCCTTTGAGCACAATAGTATTCCATCACCAGATACCACAATTTGTTCAGCCATTCCCCAATTGAAGGGCATCCCCTCCTTTTCCAGTTTTTTGCCACCACAAAAAGCGCGGCTATAAATATTTTTGTTCAAGTCTGTTTATCTATGATCTCTTTGGGGTACAACCCCAACAATGGTATGGCTGGATCAAAGGGCAGGCATTCTTTTATAGCCCTTTGAGCATAGTTCCAAATTGCCATCCAGAATGGTTGGATCAGTTCACAACTCCACCAGCAATGCATTAATGTCCCAATTTTGCCACATCCCCTCCAGCATTCATTACTCTCTCCTTCTTTCATTTTAGCCAATCTGCTAGGTGTGAGGTGATACCTCAGAGTTGTTTTGATTTGCATTTCTCTAATTATTAGAGATTGAGAACACTTTCTCATGTGCTTATTGATACTTTTGATTTCTTTATTTGAAAATTGCCTATTCATGACTCTTGCCCATTTGTCAATTGGGGAATGGCTTGATTTTTTAATATAATTGGTTTAACTCCTTATATATTTGAGTAATTAGACCCCTGTCAGAGTTTTTTGTTATAAAGATTTTTTCCCAATTTGTTGTTTCCCTTCTGATTTTGGCTACATTGTTTTTGTTTGTACAAAACCTTTTTAGTTTGATATAATCAAAATCATTTATTTTATATTTTGTAATTTTCTCTAACTCTTGCTTGGTTTTAAAAATCTTTCCTTTCCCAGAGATCTGACAAGTAAACTATTCTATGTTCACTTAACTTATTTATAGAGCAATAAGAGTTTTAAAGGGGAGCAGACTATTTATATTTTGTTCTTCCATATTGCCACAAGTTACTTGGACAAAGTAGATGGCATTTCAGCAGCTCTACAAATATATAAATTAAAAAGTTGATTTACCTACCAGGGGTAGTTCAAATCACAGGATGGGGCTGCAAGTCCTGGGGGTGGGGGTGGGCAGCATTGTATTGTGCAGAATTATGGAAGATCCTATGAGAGAAAGGAATTTTACTGGAGCATTCTGGTCTTGCCTCATTGGAAACCCTAAATTTGATTTCCTTCTGGATGGGAGTAGGTGCTTATGTGATACTATGAGTACTTTTTGTGTATTCTTTATCCATTTGTGGATTCCTGTTAGTCCTTTTACCTTCTTATATGGTTTTTGGGGGTGAAACAAAAGAAGTTCTTTCTGCTTGATATGCATTTATTATCCTAAGTGCTTATATGAGAACTGGAAACTCACATTTGCAAAAAAATAATGAACTAGATATGAGCTATTTATTAATTATACTAATAGATTTTCCAGAGTATGTGCTAGATGGGGCAAATAGTGAGCCAAAGAGAACATTGCCTTTTTGGGCAGGGTCCCCACATCTGACCTGGTAGACTAGATGAGGGAGGGGCAAGAAATGGATATTTACTGGCTTTCTGTTATTAATATTTCAGGAAACTGTGTTCATTGGCTGTTTCCTAGGTTATAAGATCATCAAGTCTCTAGACCAGTGATGGGCAAACTATGGTCTGTGGTCCAGATGCAGCCCCCTGAAATGTTCTATCCCATCACGTGACATTATTCCTAATCTGACGAATACAATGAGTAGTATACAATACAATGAAACTTCGAAAGAGTTGCCTTAGAAAGAGACTGACAGATGAGCATTTCCTTTCCTTTGGCCCCTCTTTAAAAAGTTTGCCCATAGACCAGTGATTCCCAAACTTTTTTGGCCTACTGCCCCCTTTCCAGAAAAAATATTACTTAACCCCCTGGAAATTAATTTTTCTTAAATTTTAATAGCAATTAATAGGAAAGATAAATGCACCTGTGGCCATCACCGCTCCTCTGGATCGTTGAAGCACCCACCAGGGGGTGGTGGCGCCCACTTTGGGAATCACTGGTCTATACCAATGTCCTCATTTTATAGATGAGGAAACTGGAGCCCAGAGGGGCACGATGATTTACCTAAGGTTACATGACTAGTATATGTCTAAAAAGAGATTAAATTACAGGTGTCTCTGACTCTGAGTCTTAATCCACTATACTCAAGTAAATTATGGAGCACAATGATCTAAGAAAAATCAAAAGTGCAACTTCTTGGCAATGAAAAGATATATGGTGAGTGTAAATAGATTTAGCAGAATAACAAAGTAGCATATATGCAGGACTTTTTTTTTTAAACCCTTAACTTCTGTGTATTGGCTCATAGGTGGAAGAGTGGTAAGGGTGGGCACTGGGGGTCAAGTGACTTGCCCAGGGTCACATAGCTGGGGAGTGTCTGAGGCCGGATTCGAACCCAGGACCTCCCGTCTCTAGGCCTGACTCTCAATCCACTGAGCTACCCAGTTGCCCCCTTATGCAGGACTTTTTAACACATCCTCAATACAACATAGTTCAGTGGAAAGGGTACTGAATATGGAGTCAGAAGATGTGGATTCAAATCCTGGTTCTGCCACTTACTAATTTGTGACCCTGGACAGTCATGTAACTTCTCTGGGCTTTAGTTTCCTCAACAGAAAATAAAGAGGTTGGACTATAATGAGTTCAAGTCCCCCACCCTCCTCTAAATCTATGATTCTATACCATGTCTGGTTCTAAAAGAAAATGGGTTGCTCTCACAGGAAGAATGAGAGACAACAAATGGCCTACACAGAGATGAACAAAACACAAACAGAACCAAAGGAAGGACTCAAGTTGTTAGATAGATCTCCTGTGGAGGATTTACCTCCTTGATTCTTTTTATTTAAAGATTGTGTCCCTCTTAGACTTTTCCACTATTTTTCCTGAAAAATGTTTGCTCAATCATTAGTTTGCCCCATTAGCAAGATACCACCGGGATGGTTGTATCATAGCTCTTCTCCTCAACTAAAAAAAAATTATTTTGAGCTGACAAGTCCCCACATACAACAATCTTGCCCAAATATAATTTCCACTTCACAGTACAGGGAGGATAATTTCTTCATGGGGTTGCCCTCCTTAGGCCAGCCTCGTCTCTGGATTCATATGGTCTACTCTCTCCATTTGCTTCAGTTCAATAAAACAGACCTTCTATGGATCTAATTTTGTAGAAGCTTCTCTGTCAGCTGTCATCTAGAATACTTAAGCACAGATGGATTCAACATTTCCTCAGGGTGTGTACTCCTTCTGCTGTCATAGATTGCAGCCTCTCTATGAAAGGGAATTCTTTATTCTCTTTGTATATTTTGAATTAACACTTATTTAACCCCTACTTAACATTTTATTATCAAGTAAGAGAATTCACAAGTCACTCACTTGGAAAGCTCCACCCTTTTAACCCAAGCAATCAGAATCTTGTGAATCCTATGATAAGAGTTGACACCTTCAGAGGATGAGGTGTGGATGCCACAGACAGAAGCCAGGAAAGGAAGGCCAGCTATGCACTCACCCAAGAGCCAGTCCAAGAGCCAAGGTCCTGTGATAGATTAAATCTACACTGCCCATATTTAGATTTAATCACCAAAGATAAAAACAACTCCATTTTTGGGGTGGTCTATAACCCATGTGTCCTAGAGTAACAAATCAGAATTTACTGACTGCCTTGTGGGCAGTCCTAAGAAAAGCATCTGTTGTGATTGGACACGTAAACTAAGAGGAGGCCACAGGAAGTGATGCAAAAGAGGCCCCTTTAAAAACAGACCTCAGTCAGCTGGGCTGGGTCTTCTGGTTTGTGAATGGGACCTGAAGGAGCTTTGCTGGTTCATGTTTAGAGGACTTTTGCAAAGATGGTTAAGATGATTGTTCTTTGAATGAAACTGTTGATATAAACATCTCCTGTGGGCTCATAGCAAGCCTCTTTGGGACAATTCCAGGTTAATAGAGAAGATGTGTACTTTGTCCTGTCCTCATATGGTTTTGATTTTTTTTTCTGTTAAGTCTTTACATCTCAAGAACTTTTTATTCTAGAGAGATGGAGAATTATGGATATTTGGTAGGTGCCATGAATTCAAAATATAGCTCTTAAATTTGGTGGGGGGAGGTACAATATTATGTCTGAACAATTATGGGCAACAATTTAGTCCGTGATCATGCTCTGGTTCCAGTAGTTTATTGGTTCAATTCTGAAGGATCTTTTGGGGTTTATATTTTGGGTATGACAGTTATTAATATTATTATATTTTTCTATAGCACTTAAAGGCATAAAAATACCTTCTCTACAACATCCCTATAACATGTATAATACAAATGTTATTATCCTCATTTTATATGAATTTTGTGGAAAGTATGGATCAGAGAAGGGTTGTGACTTGTTTAAATTTACACAGCTAAAAGGAGAAACAGGGCTCTAAGCAAGGCTTTTGCCTCCATATACAATACTCCCTCCATTATCCCATGATAGCTTATCTTTCTATCATTTAATTTGATCACTTAATTCTTTCATTTAATTTAATCATTTAATTAAATTCAAGAACTATTTACCACACATTTAATTTGTGTAAGGCACTATGCTTGATCCAGGTATAACCTGCAGCTCCAAATCAGAGTGACTAATTAAAGTAATTAGTTAATGTTCCATGCCTGTGTGAAGAGAAGAGAGAAATCCTAGTCTTCTGGCTTCCAGTTCCAAAAGAGAAAAGATGTGGTTCCAAATTCTCTTCAGATTCCTGAAGGGAGAGAAAGACACTAGAAAGAAGCCAAAATGTAGAGGATTGGGTGCTTTGGTCATGTCCCCAGTCTCAGCTTGCTTTGAGGAATTTCCCTCTTGGGTGAGATCAGGAATTCTCTCTCTTCGTTAAACTGAGTTATCTTATTCCCAGTAGGAGAGCTTGTTTACTTGCTATTTTCTGGTATGTTTTCATCTATATAAATTCTCTAATTTCAGCTTGCTATCAGTTTGAATAAATGGATTGTTGTTTGGTAGATATTCTCATTGTGAAGCTGGCATTTGGTGGGAAGGGGGCCAAGCCTTGGATATATAGTGTGAGTCACTCCTTCCTGGTTAAGGGATAGAAATCAGGAGCTCAACATGAACATAAAAATTATATAGACTAATAATGGTTGGGGGGGTAGATATAATTCTAGCCATGTACTCTTTCTCTGAGGAAATCAGAATAGTCAGCATATGGCCCTAATTTCCCACTAAGAATCCGTTTTCCTTGAAGAAGGATGGGTGGCAGACACTCTAGCCACATCTAGACAGATCCATGGATACACATAACCTACATGGGAAACAAAAAAACATATGGGAAATAATACACGCAAAAAACACACACACACATATATGCACCACAGGAGAAAATTGAGGGGATTAGGAGAGCAAGCTGTTAATTAGGGAATTGAGTGACTCACACAGGCTCTGTCTTGTGACTCATCGTGAGAATTGAGAGAAAACATTATTACATTATTTGAACCTAGACCTGCATAGTTGGGAAACTGGACCACCTGTACCTGCTATTTAGAGACCCTTAACTAACCAATCCAAAAATGGGCCTAAATTGCTTTCAGATTATGATCAATATGGTATTTAAAGGATATAAATAACTATAGAAGCTATAAGAATGTCAATTAATTCTCTATTCTATACTTAAGGCCACTTTTTTGTTTTAATTGCATATTTAAAAACCCTGAGCTTAAATAATAATCTTAATTGCCAACTTTCTAAATAGTCTGTCAGAAAGCAAAAATTTAATTTACAACCATGAAACTTTAGACTTTGGGCTTATTTAGGGTTATTTTATACAGATTTATATATTATCTAGTATGTTGACCAGAAAAGCAGTCAGATCCCAAAACTGATGCAAGGAATTTTCTCATAATTGTTCATCTCAAACAACCCCTATATTTTATCTAAAAACTGATCCTGTATTGATCAATCACTTATTGTTTCCAAGTTCTTTTGATTGTTTACAGACAGTTGGAGGATATGGGACATCTCCTTTTCTAAATTCAAGGAACTGCACCTGTTCACTCTCCCCCTTCCAATTTGGAAAGTCCTTCATCTTTCCTCCAATTAGAAATCATTACCTCCTATTATATTGTTTCCTTCTAATTAATTATCTTCTTTGATTAATTGTTTTTATTGTACAAAAGTCTGTCTCCCCCATATTCAGGGTCTGGCCCTAAACTGAGGAAGGGTCCTTGTCCTGATTTGTTAGACAATTGACATGCATTCCTTAATAGAATAGTATGCTCAGAAGATCGAACTTTATTCCCTCAGTCATTTCATTTTTCACATACCATCATTTTCACATTTGCTATATTGGGAATAAAAAAGGTCATTATGACCTTTATGAGAGATTCTGCTCTCAAATAGTTTACAATCTAATAATGGGTGGATAGAGGGGGTTGGGTGGATGAAAACAGGCAAATGCATCAATAAGTATTTATACAAGGGAGAGTGAGAAAAGGGTAAGAGTAACTTCAAGGCAAAGTTCTGTGAAAAATGTGAGATAGGAGAGATAACTTGTCAGGATTAGGAGAGAAAGAGGAACCAAGGAAGGTTTCACAGAGAAGGTGACAATTGATTTAGGCCCTCTATAAAGAGAAAGACTATAACAGAGAGAGGCAGGACTCATGGAGTAGTCCATTCCAAGCTCGAGAGTTGACACCAGGAAAGATGTGGAAATGGGATAATGTAGGACAAATACAAGTTACAGAATTATACAGGTTGGCTAACACATAGAATATACCACTGACCTTTTAGAGATGGAGTGCTGGGTCTCACCCCAACCCTACCCCCAAGACCAAGTGCCATGCCTCTCCCCCCACCAAGTGCTGGGCATGCCCTGCCCCACCCCTTACCCCACACAGGGGATGGAGGAAGCGCTCCCATTGGGCTGCTGAGCAGAGGAATGGGTGAAGTGAGGAATGTCCTCACCTAGTGAAGAGAGGGGGAGGGGAGTGACCCGAGCACTCTGCTCCCCTCCAGCTCTGCCTCCTGTGAGTCACCCACCTTACCCCCTGTGTTCTATCATTGGGCTGCTGGGCAGAGGGACAGGGGATGTGAAAAATGTGTTCAGGCATGGTGGAGAAGGGGAGGGAAGCAGCTCCACCCAAGGCCCTCTGCCTTTCTAGTAACAAACTTGGGAGAGGCAGCTGTGTGCCCACAGAGAGCACTCTGCATGCCATAGGTTCACCATCACTGGCATATATGAAGGGGAATAGTATGAGATAAGGCTGGACAGGTAGACTGGAGGCAGACTTTAGAGAGCTTTGATGCCAAGAACAGTCATTTATACATCGTATAGTAGGCAGTAGAGAGCCACAGAAAGGAGAGTGACATAATTAGAGTGGTATGTTATGAAGATTATTTTAGCCATGGGAATAATTTACAAGGGGATGGAGTAGAGTCAGGAAGACCTGCCAGTTAGGAAACTATTATAACAGTCTAGATGAGAAAAGATAAGACCCCGAAATAAAGTAGTGTCCATGGAAATGGAGGGGACAGGATGAATGGAGGAGATAACAGAGAAGTAGAAGCAATAGGATTTGGCATGTGTAACACAAGAGAGGAAGAATCAAAGATGATTCCATGGTGGTGTCATTACCAAAACTAGAAAAGTTGGAGGAAGGGTCATGTCTAAGGGGAAAGAGGATGAATCTAGTTTTAGACATGAGTTTGAGATTTCATTGGGTCATCCCAATGAATGTCTAGTAGTCAACTGGAAACACTGGGACTAGAATTCTGAGGAGAGCTTAGGGTGACCCTTTAGGCAAATCTGACCTCTGTGTCCATGTGAGTTTTTAAGGGAAAAGGGGCACCTAGCCTGAGCTAGACCTGGGGCAGATTGATGTTAGTTAGGAGGTTGGAGGGAAGAGACAAAAAGCATCATACCCAATAATGTAAGGGACTGGCTAAGAATGAGAGAAGAAGACCCCAGGTAGAAGTGAATGTCCTCAGATTCCCCACTTGCCTCATGAAGCCTCTGTGTGGCACTCTGAGTAGCAAGGATTAGAAAGGGACACTGGACATCTGTGAGAAATGAAAAACACCAGGAAGGAGTGTGAAATGTGAAGGCGTCAGAGAAAATCCTTATAAAGGCTTGCTAAAGGCTGGCCCTATCAGGGAAGAGACAAGAAAAGAAGCTTCTCATCACCTCCTAGTAGATAACTTTTCTCTTTCTCCTGGCTGAATCCTTTCTGCTGTTATTGCTCTTCCTTCCTGAAATTAAATTTTACATAATATATTATTTATATTTATATTATTTATATTTATATATATTATACATATATAATATAATTG
>NC_058130.1:734124069-734148713 GCF_016433145.1 Gracilinanus agilis | reverse complement strand
CTCCTTCCATTCTCTTCCTTTCTTCCTTCTTTCCATTCTTTGTTCCTTTCTTCTTTTCTTTCTTTCCTCCCTCCCTTCCTCCCTCCCTCCCTTCCTTTTTTCTCTCTTTCTTGATTGATGTACAAGAGGGAGGCTAATCAGAGCAGGCAAGTCTAGGATGGCAACAAGTGAATAGAAGGAGCAATTCAGTTCAGCAAACACTTATTAAGATCCGGCTGTGTGTAAGATAGTGGTTGTCATAGAGACAGTTTGCTTTCTCTTTTGCTCTTTTGCCTCTCTGTCAGCAGTGGCATCTTGGATGTCAAGATTTGTGACCCCAGCACCTAGCACATTGTCTACACATACTTGGCACTTAATAAATGTTTGTTGAAAAAACAACACAACAAAAGAACAGATGATGAAACACATTTCTATCCTTTCTGTAGAGGAGGGAAACTATGGGTAGTCAGATGATGTGGGTTTGCCAAGCTATTTGTTACAAGAGAAGGTTCAGTGGGGGAAAATATGTCAGAAACTAAATGTGATATAAAATAAAATGTTTGTCGATTGATTGATTGGCTCTGTGATACATCTTGGTCATCTCATATACTCTAGCATCCTTCCACTGAAACTGTGACTCTTGGACCCTGGGCTGTGATTGGTGAGATTTCACATTACCGTACCCATTCCTGGGTCTAACATACCATTTCCCAAACATCTCTAAGCCACGTCATGATATATCCTTAGATCTATACAATTCCCTCCCCTCTCCTCTTTTCCAACTCACCTCTTAATAAGTCTCGACTCCCTCTATTAGAACATAAGCACTGAGCTATAAAAAATGTTCATTTTTTAAAACTTAGAAAAAGCTGCATGAATTAATAAAGAGTGAAATTACTAGAATCAAGAGGACATTATATAAAGCTTAGACTTATTTGAAGAATAACTTGTGAATGTTCACTTTCAGAGGATGAACTGAAAAATAGAAACATGCAAGACACAATCTATACATAAAAAAAGAAAAATTAAAGTGGAACCAATCCAAGTCCCCATGCCAATCAGAATGGGACTAGGACTGGGTCCATAGCCCCTGTACTTCCTGCCTGAGTGAGACAGGAAGTGATGTAGGGATAAAAAGACAGAAGTCTGAAGGAAAAAAAAGGACATAAGTACTTTGAAGGTACTTGGTCTTGTATGCTTGTATTTGTATTTTCAATGTTTAGCCCAGTATTTGGCTCATAGTAAGTGCTTAATAACTACTTCCTCATTCATTCATTTATTCAATCAATCAGTCAATCAGTCATCGTTCTGCTTTATGCTGTTGTAACCAGTGAGCTGGAGGTAGCCGGCACCATCACTTCTCTGCCTAGAAACTTAAGGCAAAGAAGGAGATGGTATTCATACCAAGTCTAGGAGAGTCAAGGAACTGGAATATTCTAGGAGTGTCCTTAGGATCTCAGAATTCCAAGCATGGGAGAGAGAGGGGTGAGGAAGGGAAAGGAGAAGGGAGAGAGGGAGGAAGGAGAGAGACAGAGAGACAGAGACAGAGACAGAGACAGAGACAGAGACAGAGACAGAGANCAGAGACAGACAGAGACAGAGACAGAGACAGAGACAGAGACAGAGACAGAGACAGAGGGAGGGAGGGATGGGGAGAGAGCATGCATCTTTTTCAGATGGATAGCTAGTCGTGATGATGTTAAAGGAAATCCACAGAGAAACTAAATATGACTGAGGCAATTCCCTAGATTACTTTAGTTCATATAGAAGAGGGGTTTGGTTTCTTGTCTACAGCTAGTAGAAATTATAGAAAGGCAGATTTCATCCCAGGTAAAGGAATACTTTCACAATCATTAACATTGTCTATGAATAAAGCAGCTAAGTGGCACAGTGAATTGAGTGCTGGGCCTGGAGTTATGAAGTCCTGAGATACTTACTAGCTATGTGACCCTGGATAAGTTTTTAATTTTTTATAATTTTTATTTTTTAGAAAAGTTATCCATGGCTGCATGATTCATGTTCTTAGATTCTCCTTCACCCTCCCTCTCCCCCCCGCCCAATAGCAACGCGCATTTCCACTGGGTTTTACATGTGTCATCTATCAAGACCTATTTCCATATTATTGATAGTTGCACTGGGGTGGTCATTTAGAGTCTACATCTCCAAACCATATCCACTTCAATCCATGTGATCAAGGAGATGTTTTTCTTCTGTGTTTCTGCTCCCACAATTCTTTCTCTGGATGTGGATATTGTTCTTTCTCATAAATCCCTCATAGTTGTCTTGGGTCATTGCAATTGCTGCCAGTACAGAAGTCCATTACATTTGATTTTACCACAATGTATTAGTCTCTGTGTATAGTGGACAAGTTGCTTAACACAGTTTACCTCAGTTTCTTTATCTGTAAAATGATCTGAAGAAAAATAATGGCAAACTATCCCAGTATATTTGCCAAGAAAATCCTAAATAGGGTTGTGAAGAGTTGGATACATGGGGCAGCTAAGAAGTTCAGTGGCTAGAGAAGCCAGGTCCTGGGTTCAAATTTAGCCTCAGAGACTCCATAGCTGTGTGATTCTGTGCAAGTTACTTAATCCTAATTGCCTAGTCCTCTTCTGCCTTGGGATTGATACTTAGTATGGATTCCAAGACAAAAGGTAAAGTTTTTTTAAGAAGTGCTGGATATGTCTAAGACAGCTGACGAGCTATGATTATGATGGACTTTCTTGAATGGTTGTGAGCCTCTTAACCTCTGAAAATCTTCAAGAGGATGTTGGTTGTCCATTCATTAAAGAGGACATAAAAAGGTTTAAGTCTCAGGCAGGGTTGATCTAATTACTTCGGAGGGTCCTTCCAACTCCAAGTTCCATGATTCCCTCAGAGCCCCTCAATCCACCAGGCTAACTGTCTCCCACACCTTTCAAGGGCCAAAAGGATTTCTGATCACCACTGGTGCAAGGAGATTCAGTAGTTCTGCATTGAGTTTGACATTAAAGAACTTCTACAACTTACTTAAATGTGTGCCCTTCAACAAGTTATTTAACTGCTCTGAGCCTTAGTTTCCTCATCTGTAAAATAAGAAGGTTGAGCTAGGTTATCTCTCTTTTATTTTTTGCAAGATGTTCAAGCTTTAGTAAGGTATCATATTCATCTCAATGTTGAGACCAAAAGCATTCAGCTTTTCTGAAAACCTGGGCTGAGATCAATAGTCTATCTTCTTGCTAAAAAACGTTCCTTGTTCTTCAGTTCCTCATACATCAAAATGCACTAGGTGCGGCTTCCCTGTGGCTTGAACTCAAAACACTTGTAGAACTGATTTTGCAAACTTAAAAAAAAAATTACTGGGACCACAGAAATGTAATTTCCTTTATCGTGCAAAAAACAACAACAACAAAACACCAAAGAAATGAAAGATGCCTAACATATCTCTATGGTCTCTTCAGCCAAATGGGGCTGACTGATTTCCCAGGGGTGCCCCTTCAAGAGACCAACAAAGTGGAGAACACTATGGGTTAGGGGTGGGGTGCTATCACCTTTTGCAAAAGAATGAGAACAGTGAGGGAAATATGGTACAATGATTAACTGTGAAGGGCTTAACTATTATCAGCAAAACAAGGTTCCAAGATAACCCCAAGGAATTTATGATAAAAAAAAAAACAACTGAATCAGCAATACCCACAGCCAAAGAAGGAACTGTTAGAATCTGATTACAGATCAAAGTGGGCCATCTTTCTCTTTATTTCCTTCATAAGTTCTTTATTGCACGTGTGATATGTGTCTTCAGTTCCGACATGGAGAATATGGAAATCTGTGGCTCATGAAATCATTAAAATAACCTCTATCAGACTATTTACTGACTCAGAGAGAAGGCAAGGAAGGGAAGGGAGGGAGAGAATCTGGAATCTCCCAATGTCAGAAAACATTGGTCAAAAATTGTTTCTACATGTAATTGAAAAAAACCACAAATCAATTAATAAAAGAAGGATGACATAGGGGAATTTTTGGCAAATAATCCTAAATGATCTATCCTCTAGTATAATTCCATTCCATTCACATGTTGGTTTAAGTTCCTAAGTTATATTTCTTCCACAGCAAAGACAGGCCCTACTCGCAAGGGGCTTACATCCTACTGGACCACTGCTTTAAGGTGGTCCAGTAAGTTGTGGTTTGGCCATTTCTGATGTGTCTGACTCTTTGTGACTCCATCTGGGGTTTTCTTGACAGAGGAGGAAACCAAGGTAAACAAAGTTAAGTGACTTGCCCAGGGTCACACAGCTAGTATCTGAGTCCAAATTTGAACTCAGGGCTTCTTGCCTCCAAGCCCAGTACTCTTTCCACTGTGTCAACCTAGCTGCCCCAAACCAGTTAATATCAGATGATTATCAAAGAGGCAACAAGAGTTAAGTTTCCATCTTTCAATTTAGGGAATGTCCCTGTACAGTTCCTTCTAGAGGGAAAGTCTCTCTGCTGGCCAAATGTCAGCTATACTTGTCTCAGACTAGACCAGCATTAGCTTTTGCAATGCCAAAGGTCCCAAGACATACTAAAATAAAGCTAAATAAATTCCATTTCCCCTTACGATTAAGGCTAGTCTAGGCTCAGATATACCAAGATGACTCACTCTACCATCCAAGAGCAAGCTATCTTCTGAACAGAGAGCTGGTAAGACTTGGGAAACTCTGACTTTATGGGATGTTATGTATGCACGAATCTATTTGAATTCTTTATTCCTTAAAGATTTTTAAAAAATCCTTTCCCAAAGATCAGAGAAACCTCTGAGAACACCAGGCCAAGGCATTAGGAGACACAGAATTACTTAAGAATGTTTCATCTTTTGTGAGATTCTCCCTGCTTGAGTCAGGTAATATATCACCACTCCAATTCCCCCAAACAAAGCAAGACAAAAAACTTACCTGTTGTAAAAAACAGCACAGAATACCTTAGTTAAGTCCTAGTACAAATTCAAGTCAGATTGTGAAGAATCAAGTCACTGTATTGCCCAAGTCTTAAGCATGGCCTCTGCAATCAGGGGAGAGTAGCTCCTTCTCTCAGCATTCAGGCAGTAAGAGTCCTGGGACCATAACCAAGACACATCTCAGCCTTCACTTAGCACGATCCGTGGCTCAATACATACGAGGAACTTAAAAGATAAGTTGGAGAGTATCCAATAGTCCATAAAGCAAGTTAGAAAAATTGTGACTTCGAAATACAAATCTGGCCTGCACGATAAATGTTCAAGTTGGCATAGGGAGGTAGAGAAAGACTCCCTGCTTCTCAGCTCACAATCGAGCCCACATTCAGTGGCCTGGGTCCAAGAGCAAGGAGGCTCGCCCTGAGTCTCTAAGTCGTGCTGTCCAGTTCTGTGGCAGCCAACTAACAGGTAAATCCTCCAGGCCCTGCCCTCCAAAGTCACAACGCAGGAGGCAGAGCAGAGAAAGCAGAATCCAAGCATGGCAGCTGCCTGGGATCAGCTCTGCTGGCTTGGCCTCTGAAAAGTCAAAAGGTGTCATCATGCTTCTCTTCATCCCCAAAGCAGCTGAGTCCAGAGCAGTTGGCATTCTCTCCAATCAGGAGCCTGTGAAAATTCCTAAACAAAAGTCCCTGCTCCCACCGCCTCGGGACTGGTGGCAGAGACAGTGTGAGGCTCCTGGTCTCAGCTTTTCTAAATAAAGATGGGACTCCCAAGAAGCTTGTCTTCCCAGTAGATGTGGGGCGAGAGCAATCCCCATGAAATGTAAACTCAGGAGACCTCTCTCCTGATTACTGTGATTTAGTGCATGTCAAGGGAAGCAGAGGAGTATCTACAGAATCAAGAGCCATTCGAAGACCATAAACATCTATCAACCCAGAATGACAGGACTTCAGAGCTGGAAGAGACCTTGGGGATCAACTACTTTTGAGCCCCTAATTTTATTAGGGAGAAAAGCCAATGGCCAAAGAGATATGGAAAATTTCTCAAGACCTCTTGGTTATGTCCTAGATATTTTACAGTGGATGAGATCAAAATAAGAAAGAAATGGGGGCAGCTAGGTGGCTCAGTGGATTGAGAGCCAGGCCTAGAGATGGGAGGTCCTAGGTTCAAATCTGGCCTCAGATACTTCCCAGCTGGGTGACCCTGGGTAAGTCACTTAACCTCCATTGCCTAGCCCTTACCACTCTTCTGCCTTGGAGCCAATATACAATATTAATTCTAAGATGGAAGGTAAGGGGTTTTTTAAAATAAGAAGAAATAAGAACCTTAGACCTTAAACACAAGAATATAAGCACGAGAAACAAAACCTCCATGATCCACAATGGTCATGCCACAAAGAAGGGATCATATCTGTAACTGCCCCTGACAGAGGAACCCAATGATAAAATCATACAGGAAAGTATTTTTTAAATCCCTATCTTTTATCTTAGAATCAGTACCATGTATTGATTTCAAGGCAGAAGAGAGATAAGGGCTAGGCAATGGAAGTCAAGAGACTTGTCCAGGGTCACACACCTAGGAAGTGTCTGAGTCCAGATTTGAACCCATGACCTCCCATCTCCAAGCCTGGCTCTCCATCCACTGAGCCACCTAGCAGCCTTTATACTATCAATATTTGAGGTGTGGTAGATAGATATAATTCTAGGCCAATGCCCTTCTTGGAGATAGGTGAGGGAAGGAGCAAGAGCCTAGCCACAGCTTTCCTCCTACTCAGGAAACTTTTTGAGGAAAATAAGATAGAAGGAAGTTATTCTCCAACCTAGCACTGAAATTCTTGGACTGACAAAGGAAGAAAGTGGTGAGACAGAAGGCTGGTCTTGGGACAGCACAATATGGGAGAAGAGGCATCAGGTGGGAGGAAACAAAGGGGCAGCTCAGAGAGTCTCTGCTTCATGCCCAGGCCAGACAAATTAGGCTAGAGAAGGAGGTCAATTATACCTATTATACCTATTATACCAATTATAAAGCCCAGCAGCTTAGGGGTTATACTCAAATCTACCTCCCACCATTGTTTTTAAACCTTTACCTTCTGTCTTAGAAGGAATACTATGTATTGGTTGTAAGTCAAAAGAGCAGTAAAGGGTAGGTAGTGGGGGTCAAGTGACTTGCCCAGGGTCACACAGCTAGGAAGTATCTGAGGCCGGATTTGAACCTAGGGCCTCCCATCTCTAGTTCTGGCTATCGATCCACTGAGCCACCCCAGCTGCCCCCACCCACTTCCTCCTTTGAACACTGCCTTGGCATAACCATCCTGCCTTCAGGGTCATCCTTCTTACTCCCAGAAAAAGGACAGAGCAGCAACTTGAGGTCAAGAGAATTTCCCCCAGATACATGTCTATAGGGGGTTAAAGACCCTCAGCAAGAAGGGCAAGAACAAGCACCCTGGGCCCTGGGATCTCACTGTTTGCCTAGAGGCTTTTGGGGGGTAAAGAACAGTTTTTCAATATTGGACTTTTAAGAAAATAAAGATGAGACACCTTCACACAATTTGATGTACAAATGAAGCTCTATGTCTAAATCAGCCCCTCTATGTCTAAGTCAGCTGTCTCACTCACCTACATCTTTGTCTTCTGATCCTACAACCAAAGGTAACTTTTTCAGGTCAGGTGGTACTGAATTCATGGTCCTTGGTTCCATGAGCTTCCAGAAGTTTCCAGAAGCAAGGCTACAGAAACACAACCAAATAAAGGCAGCCTCCTATGTTTGCAACACCGTGAATTTTAATCATCATTTGTGTCTGGGGGTAAGACCATAGTCCCATTCTGGTACAGTCCCATAATATATATTTATTGGTAATTGGCATTAGTAGGAAGAGGAGATGCTGCTTGAGTCCTGAGTCCTCAAAGGCCTCTTTCTTGCTAGTTTGCTGGAGGGCAAATAGAAAGCATCTGGCTTCCATGTAGACCCAAATGATGGTGCCCTAGGCCAAATCATAGATTACCTAGGGAAGGTCCTTGATCTCAGCATGGCTCTGTTGCACTGAGTCCCAGTTTTTCAGCAGAGCCACATGAGGAATCTTATTGGTAGTATCCAATATCAATAGTGATCCCAAACGTGATCCTGATCTTGTCTGCCCTGGCAGAGTGCTTACTGTTGGAACCAGAGTTGTCTTCCTTGAGGGGCTCCATCCATGCTGCAGCAGGAAGGAGAAGGCAGGGGCCTGGGGCTGGGAGCTCTGGACAGAGGGCTGCACTTGCATCAGGGATAGCAGCTCTGGGCAACAGCACAATGTGAAAGAGAATTCTTTATTATCTATCCTGAGTTAACACTAATTTAATACCTCACTAGATTGTGAAGACAGGATTGACTCTCCTTTGTCCACTTTTTGATTGAATCAACACAAGCTTGAACTAGGTGGAAGAGCTCACAAACCACTTAGAGAATTCATACCTTTAGAAGCTCAGTCAGCCAGGATGAGTATTCACCTCTCCAGAAGATGAATTTTAGAAAATTCACACCCTTAGATGAGAACTTAACCTTCAGAAGGTGAGAAGTTGATCCCACAGACACTGCCCCCCAGGGCAGTGCTAGACAATTTGGAAACTCTGTGAAGAGGGGAAGGGACAAGGAGCCACCATAAAAGCCACAAAATCATCTGGCTTGGGGGAGATTGTCTTTGAGAAGATAGTTTGAAGAGAGTGTCTTCTGGAGATAGTCTTCAAATGAGCTTTGCTAGAGACTGTGGGCTCGGAGCTCGGCTTCAACTTAGACTCTGACTCCTGGACTACTTCATTGAGTGAGTGAAAAGGGCTGACTCCTTTCCTAGTTTCCTAAGAGACTAATCCCCGTCCATGTGGTTACTCACCACGGGCCCTCCTGGCTGAGGACTAGTATAGATATTTTCTCTACTTTATTGTTTCCCCTCTATTTTGTAAATAAATTTCTGACTCGAGATATAATATTGGCAACCACATAATTTCATAAAATTATTGTCCAACCATTAATTTTCACCTTTACAACCAGCAACACATGTTACATAAATGGAAAGGGATGAAGGATGGTGGCTGGGGTGATAAAATCAGAGTAGCCCTGTGTGTGTGTGTGTGTGTGTGTTGTATGTGCGCACATGTGCATGCCTGTAGGTTGTCTCTTAAGGTTAATTAAAAAAAATTTTTTTAAACCCTAACCTCCGTCCACCTTAGGATCCATACTGTGTATTGGTTCCAAGGCAACAGAGCAGTAAGGGTTAGGCAATGGGAGTTAAAAGACTTGCCCAGAGTCACCCACCTAAGAAGTGTCTGCAGCTATATTTGAACCCAGGACCTCCCAACTCCAGGCCTGGCTCTCAATCCATTGAGCCACCCAGCTGCTTTCTTATGGTCCATTCTAACTCAAAGTCTTATGCTCTTTTGTGCTGAAAATACCTATTCTGAGCTATTAGATATCTCCAGAAGACATTCACCAAGGAATGATTCCAGGATGCAGCCTCTCCCTTTCCCCAGCTCTTGGCAGGAGAGAGTGGGCACTGAGTCACAATTCTCATCAGTGTGGGCCTGGTGCTCATGTGAGCATCTAGTCTGGCCATTGGGAGAAAGTTAATTATAACCAGCTTCTTTGGTGAGGGGAATTGATTAGTGGGGCCAGCCCCTATGGGGCTCAAGGCATGCAATGGCAGGATGTGTTGTGTGGAGCTGGGCCTTGCTGACTTGTTGGGGGTGGGTGTGAGGGGATGAATCACCAGACAGTCATCCACTGGTCCCGGGAGTCGCCATGGTCTGGCGGGAATGTGTCTGGAGTGGTTCTCTGCAGGCATAACAAGGGATCGGGGAGGGGCAGCATGGAGGCCAGGGATTGCCAAATTCACTGCAGGAAGCCTACTGTGGACCCACACTCCCTCCTTGCCTGCTTTGGAGATCTGCTTCTCCCAGACTTCTTGTCTGATTGCCTTGTGGGCTCCTCCTTAGCCCTAAAGTTCAGTTTAGGGTCTGAGAAAAAAAAAAGCAGAAAAACCCAACACTTATTCTCCCCTCCTCCTTCTTCATGACATGCTGTCATGAAGAGAACACTGAATTCAGAGTAAAAAGATTTTGGTCCTTGTCCTAGCTCTGACACAAATTAAAAATGCATCTTTGAAGGAGTCATTTGACTTCTCTGTGCCTTAGACTATTTTATAAAATCAGGGGGACAGACCCAACATTGAAAGTTCCTTCCCTATTTCCATTCTATGTTCTACTTTATGAGGTTTCTCTCAACTCCGACATTTTGAGTTCTATGTTCTGAGATCCATCCCAGCTCTGCCAATCTACCTTTACTGTAGGTCCTGGGCTCAAATCTGGCATCAGACACTTCCTAGCTGTGTGACCCTGGTCGAGTCACTTAACCCCCATTGCCTAGCCCTTACCACTCTTCTGTCTTAGATCCAATATTAAGTATTGATTCCAAGAGAGAAGGTAAGATTAAAAAAAATAAATAAATAAAGTCCCTCTTCCTCCTCCTCCTCTTCCCACCCCACCCTCAGACTATATTCTATTGCTCACTCCTTTTCTAAGTATGGAGAAAGATTTGGGTGACTGGCTAGCCTCAGCCTCCCTCTTCCCTTAGTTGTAATACTCTGATTCCCTGGTCCCCTCCTACCCATCCAAAGCAAACCCGACTCATCCCCCAGCTGCCTGTCAGGAAGCTCACAATGCTGCTACTCTTTCCCTGGCCCCCATATGGAGACAGCAGTCCATCTTTCCTCTATCATTCTGCCCATAGGATTGAGGCGAGCCCTGCCTAGCTAGAGCATGAGCAACTCTCCCACAGGCCTTTGTTTGGTTTCTGGCCCCTTCCTTATTGCTGTCAAGGCCAGGGAGAGGGGGTGGTCAGAGTCCCTTTTAAGCCACTTTAACTGTGGGGTGAGTGGGCCTGGCTGCCCATCCTGAGTGAACTGGAGAAAACACAGCATTACTGGGAAGCCAGATGAGCCAGGGCAGGCATCAGGAAGTGGCTGTGTTAAAGCAAACAACCCAGAAGACTTGGGCCAAACCCACAGGGCCAAGTTCCATCAGCTACCCAGAGCTCAGCTCTTACTGGAGCTGTTTACAAAAACCTATGCTAGGAAACCCAGGCAGCCACCGCTGGGACCTGGGATTAGAAGGGTCCACGGCTGCAGGGGCCCCTCCCCTGCTCCTCCACAGCCCAGAAGCTTGTGGAGGCTACCAGGTTCAGGCTAACTTGGGACAGTTGGCTGCTATGGCAGCAGCAGCTGAATCTTTCATCTCCTCTCCCTGGCCCACCAAGAACAGGTGGCTGGCATTGCTCTATGGAGACAGGGAGCTTAAGGCCAGGGGCAAGGCCTATAGGGTCCCTGTAGCTATATGGGGCTTAGGCTGGGCTCCCAGATTCCTGTAGCAGCTGACTCCGTTTTGAAAGAGCCTAGGCTGGGTTCCATCTCAGTGTTTCCAGAATAAGCCAGGAGCCAAGGTCACAAGGTTCTAAATTCAAGGGGTGAATCAGCTGAATCCACCTACCACTGACAAAATTAAGACAGAAACTGATTTTTTTTTTTGTTTTTTGTTTTTGGAGGGAGGGGACATAGATTCCATGCTGTTATGCTCCTTGCCCCCTGATGCCACATGGTATAGTGGGAAAAGTTCTGCAAAGACTCAATTTCTAGTTCCTGTTCTACCACAACTTGCTGTGTCACCTTGACCAAGTCATTTCTTTTAGCATTTTCTCCTCTGTAAATGATGATGTCGAACTGGATCAGAGGTTCTTAATCTTGTTTGTTTGTGGGCAGTGTGGCAAAGCCCATGAACATCCCAGAATAATGTTTTTAGAAGCATAAAATAAAATATATAGGATTACAGAACAAACTATCAAAATAGTCATCAAAATATTTTAAAAACAATTTCATGTGGGCAATTAGATGGCTCAGGGATAGAGAGCCAGGCTTAGAGACAGGACATCCTAGGTTCCAATCTGCTCTCAGATACTTCCCAGCTGTGTGACCCTGGACAAGTCACTTAACCCCAGGTGCCCAGCCCTTACTGCTTTTCAGTCTTGGAACCGATAACTAATATAGATTCTAAGACACAAGATATGGGTTTAAAAAACAACAACAATTTCATGGAATCCAGGTTAAGAACATCTGGACTAGATGACTTTCTAGCTTTAGGAATCTATGTTCTAAAGTGTTAAATTACCTTGAGTGCAGACATTTTATGTTCTTAGTTCCCTTCCAGGTCTAATATTCTAAGTTCTAGGTTCCCTTCCTGATATTCTGTGTCCTAAGGTCCTTTCCAGCAATGATGCTCTGAATTCTAAGACCCATTTTTAGCTCTAGCAATTTATGTTCTAAGACTCCTTCCAGCTGCAACATTTTCTGCTTAAAGTATTCACTTCCTCCTCATATTACCCTAGAGCACTCTGTCTTGGTTTCCTTCCTGCATTCATCATATTCACCTTTGTATTATCATTCTTATATTATATACTCTATATTCCCCTTTCCCCCACGTCTAGTAAAATATAAAATCTTTGTGGTCAGGGCCCATCCTTATCTTTCCTTTTTTCCCCTTATCCTCCACATCCAGCACAATGTATAGAACAGAGTAGATACAAAATAAAAGATTGTTCGATTGAATTCTATGCTCTAAGGTTTCTGGCCCTAATGTCCTTGGATCCAAATGAATACTTATGTATACATTATTACTACCCGGGACTTAAGAATAACATTTTGTCAATATTTGTAACTAAAGGAAATGACTAGTCCCACAGCATTTATGAAGTCCTTACCAGATATGTGCCAAGCACCATGCTAAGTGCTGAGGATAGTAGTGTTTTATTTTAACCAAACAATATATTGTGTCCTTAAGGTATACCTGCAATAAATATTTAGTGCATCTATGTCTATTCCATATCTATTGTGTGCCCTTTCCTGGGCTCAGTGCTTTAGCAGAGACAAGAGGATACAGTCTCTGCCATCCAAGATCTCACAGTCTAGTTGTGGAAAAATACCCCCCAGTGTGTATCAAGGGTGTCCTGGTAAATGTTTAACAACAGGCTTTCAAATATATATATATATATATATATATATATATATATATTCCACCTACTTTTAAGCTCAATCTGCATTATTAACATTTCTCCATCACTTTCTTAAGCCTAAACCATCAACAAAATAATAAATCAGGTCCTTATTTGCAGCACTAGTCAATTTCCGAGGTATAAATGATCACCTTGGACATTTAACAATTGGCTCTACAGCCAGTTAGAGCTGGCTCCAGCACCTCCATGCCTAAAACAATAAGAGAATAATTCAAAACAAGATGAGAATCAATGCCAAATTATCTGCTATTGACCCTTCCAGCTATGGAATTTTAAAGAAAGGGAGGAACAAAGTGGGATGAGGAGGTTCTAATCTTGGCTTAGTCACTGACTCATTGGGTGATCTTCAACAAACAACATTCCTGGCCCTTGGTTTCTTTCTTTGTAAAATGAGGAAGTTGGACTAGATCATCATTAAAGTCTCTCCCACCTTTTGCATCTGATGTTCTGTGGTCTAGGGCACCTTCCAGTTCTGATTCAGCTCTGACAGGCTATACAGAATAAGTTCTCCCAGAGCTGACTATGTGTGGTCTATGTTTTTTTTTAAAATTTTTAAATATTTTTAAAATTTAAAAATATTTTTCCATGTTTACATATTTTGTTTTCTTTCCCTTCCCTCTTCCCTCTCTGCTCCCAGATCCAGTAAGCACTTCCCATGGATTATACAAATGTTATCACTTATACCTATTTCCATATTATTCATTTTTGCAATAAAGCAATCTTTTAAAACCAAAATCCCAAATCTTATATCCATATAAACAAATGATAAGTCATTTGTTTTTCTTCTGTGTTTCTATTCCCACAGTTCTTTCTCTGGATGTGGATGGTGTTCTTCCTCATAAGTTCCTCTGGATTGTCTTATAGCAGCAAAGTCCATTACATTGTGTTGTTCCACAGTGTTTCACTTTCTGTGTATAATGTTCTCTTGGTTTTCTGCTCATTTCACTCTGCATCAGTTCCTGGAGGTTCTTCCAGTTCATAAAGAAATCCTCCAGTTCATCATTCCTTTTAAGCAGTAGTATTCCATCACCATCATATATGTGGTTTATGTTCTAAGGTCTTCGACAACAGAGAAGCAGCCTGGAGTAGAGGTGAGACATCTAGTCTCAGAGTCAAGAAGAAAGGTTCAATTATAACATACCACATATATGCCTTTTTTTAAACCCTTGCTTTCTGTCATCAGTTCCAAAACAGAAGAGCATTAAGGACCGGGCAATGGGCAGGTCAAGTGATTTGCCCAGGGTCATACAGCTAGGAAGCATCTGAGGCTGGATTTGAACCCAGGACACCTCCTATCTCCAGCCTGGTTCTCAATCTACTGAGCCACCTAGCTGCCACACACACAAGTTTTTGCTCTTGAGGCAAGTCATTTAGCTGTATGTGCCCTGAAGAAACTGTAAAATTACAAATCTTAAAGGAGGTGCTGATATGCATTTGTGGAGAGCCTTCTCTCCTTAGGAGTTCCCTTTGCCAATGAAATCACCAGTCCAGTCCAAAAAGCCATGTTTTTTAGATTCCTTCCCACTCTAATGTTCAAATGTCAAAGATCCTTTCCACAACTGTCATATTCTATGTTTCTCAAACCGTTGGTCCTTTCAGGCTTACTGTCAGGCCAGGCCAGGAAATGCTGAGTGTTTGTGCCCTGACCAGATACGATTGTGAACATGATGTGCTTCTGATCTAAGATGTTCCAGGCATAAAACATAGTAGGGCTCCTGGGAAACAGACTAGGCAGAGCTTGGACAGCTATTTGTCCTGGGGCCAGAAGGAATGGTTTAGCTTCCCCTTTACCGTATGTCTGTCCTTTGCTCCCACTGTCTCCCCTCAGTGCTGCAGCTGCCAAAGAATTAGGTTAGGGTGGTGAGGGGTGCTTGAGGTAGTGGCATGTCTATTTATTGGCAAGATCAAAGGGGTGAGCATGCCTAAGTATAAATGGACTTGGAGTCAGAAGATGTGGGTTTGAATCCTGATATGACCTCTTCTTACAGTATCTTTGTAACCTTAGGCAAATTACTTCAGCTTTATGAGATGGAGGTACCTCATTTATTAGATGAGTAGCTGGCAGTACAGTGGATAAAGTGCCAGGTCTGTTTTCAGGAAGACTCATCCTCCTGAATGCAAATCTGGTTTGAGGCACTTAGCAGTTGTGTGACCCTGTACAAGTCACATAACCATGTTTGGCTCAGTTTCCTCACTTGTAAAATGAACTAGAGAAGAAAATGGTAAACCACTCCAGTATCTTTGCCAATAAAACTCCAAATAGGCCACGAAGAGTCAGACGTGACAGGAAAATAACTGAATATGGGGGTAGCTAGGAGCTTCAGTGGATTGAAAGCCAGGTCTATAGATAGGACATTCTGGGTTCAAATCTGACTTCAGATACTTCCTAGCTGTGTGACCCTGGGCAAGTCACTTAACTCCCATTGCCTAGCCCTTACTGCACTTCTGTCTTGGAACCAATATACAGCATTGATTCTAAAATGAAGGTAAAGGTTAAAAAAAAAGACTGAACAACTTTTATTAAATAAGGGAATTACACTGAATGACCTCTAAGGTGTTTTCTTGCTCTAAATTCTATGATTCAATAACTTGCAGGTAACATGGTATAGTGGAAAGAGCACTGACTCTGGAGTTCTGCCTCTGATGCTTATTGTGTGACCTAATAAGGCACTTGTGTCCTCATCTGTCCTCATCCTCTTCTGCCTTAGAACTGCTATTGAATATTAATTCTAACAAAGAAGGTAAGGACTGTAAAAAAAAAAAAAATGAATTCCCTTTCCGGTTCAGACTGCCATGGCTATGTGTCAGCCACAATCAGTGACTTCATTTTTCAGAGTCAAATTCAGTCATTTAATCTAGACCACTGCTTCCAGGTGCCTAATACAGGAAATGTGCTTGTTTAGACCATCTCATCCAAAGAGCTCATTCACCTTGGCAAAGGAACAGTTAGCTGGGGTTAGGGAGTGGTGATGGGAGTGGCCCTTGTCCTGTTGCCTTAACTGCTAGACTAAAGTAGCTTACTGGTTGGTCTCCCTGCATCAAGTCTCTCCCCATTCTAATCCATCTCCTACTCGCTTAAGAAAGTGACTTTCTTAAGGGCTCAAAGCTGTCTATGTCATCCCCTCTCCCTACCATATACATTCAGGAAACTCCAGTAGCTCTTATCACCTCCAGAATAAAATATCAAATCATCTATCTAACTCTGAAGTACCACCTAGTTACAAACCTAGCAGATTGGCCAATATGATGGTAAAGGAAAGTAATAAATGTTGGAGGGGATGTGGCAAAATTGGGACATTAATGCATTGCTGGTGGAGTTGTGAACTGATCCAACCATCCTGGAAGGCAATTTGGAATTATACCCAAAGAGCTTTAAAAGCATGCATGTCCTTTGATCCAACCATACCAAAGAGATAAAAAATGGGGATGGATCAGTTTGTACAAAAATATTTATAGCTACACTTTTCATGGTGGCAAAAAAATGGAAACTGAGGGGATGTCCCTCAATTGGAGAATGGCTGAACAAATTGTGGTATATGATGGTGATGGAATACTATTGTGCTATAAGGAATGATGAACTGCTTGATTTCTACATGAACGGATGCAGAGGGAAATAAGCAGAACCAGGAGAACATTATGCACAGTGACTAATCAAATGTGATAGACTTTGCTGCTAAGAGCCATGCAATGATACAGGACCACTCTGAGGGACTTAGGAGAAAGAATGCTATCCACATTGAGGGAAAGAACTACGGGAGCAGAAATCCAAAAGAAAACATATGATTTATCACTTGTTTATATGGGTATATGATTTGGGGTTTTGGTTTTAGAAGATTACTCTATTACAAAAATGAACAATATGGGAATAAGATTTGAGTGATTATATATGTGTGTGAATATATATATTCCTGGTGAAATTGCTTGTCAATTCTGGGAGGGAGGAGGGGAAGGAAAGAAAATGAATCATGTAACCATGGAAAAAATTCAAAAATAAGATAAAATTCTAAAAAATCATCTGTCTGGCACTCAAAGCCCTTTATAGCCTGCCCCACTTCTCCCACTCCCATCACCCTTTTCCAGTCTCCTCACACTTTATATCTTTTCACACAAACTCTTTGATCTAATGGTACTAGCCCCCTTACTGCTCCTCTCTCAGGACACTGCAGCTCATCTCCAAACTCCTAATGATTTCCATGGCTGGAGTCCTCTTCCTCTTGATCTCTGCTTCCCAGCTTCCCTGATTTTCTTCAAGTCCCAGCTAAAACCCCGCCTTCTCCAGGAAGTCTTTCCAGATCCCCCTTAACTCTAGGACCTTCCTTCTGTTAATTATTTCCCATTTATCCTATCAATAGTTTGCCTGTACATAGTTGTTCTCATGTTGTCTCCCCCATTAGGTTATGAGCCCCTTGACAGCAGTGACAGTCTTTTATCTTTCTTTGTATCCCTAGCACATAATACCGTGCCTGGGACATAGTAGATGCTCAATAAATTTTATTGACAGACTGAATGCTAAATCCATGAAACTTCTGATTGGATCTCCCATAATCCTTTGTCCTCTGAAGGAAAAGTTCTCTGGAAAAGGAGCTGTGAGAATTGCCTGGAATAACACTGTGATGGCAGAATTCAGCAGGGTGAGGAATGCCCCTAGGGAGGAGAAGGCTGGGAGCTCCTGCCTAAGGAGGGGGCAGGGTGGGAGGGAGGAGCAAGGCTAAAGCCTGAAGATTCCTCTCTACATTCCTGTGAGTTAAAGCCTGGAACCCAAGCTCCTAGCATCCAGCATCACGTCCTCCAGAAAGAATCTCTTTTCATAACAAACGAAGAAGGTCATCCTGTCTGGGAAAGTGTTCTGTCTCTTTGCATGAGGCTGGGATGAAATAGAGGTCTGTAGCCTTTGTTTGAAACTCCTGCACCATTATGGCCAGGGCTGACATGTCTTTGGCCAGAATCTGTTAGGACTCCTTAACAAGCCCCAAGGAGGGCAATGCTGGGCTAGCACAGGGACAGGTAGGTGAGATACTGGTTCTGTTTTCCAATCTGCCTCGAACTCTGATGAGTAATCTTCTAAGAAGAGGAGAGAAACGGAGGATCCATGGGGTTCATAGCATCACAAAATGTCATCATTATCATTATTTTCATTATAAATGAATGAGTAAAAAGGCAAGTGTGTATTATGTGCTGGGCACTGGACTAAGTGCTAGGGATATAAATTCAAAAGTAAGACAATCCTTGCCTCCGAGAAGCTTTTTTAGAGGAGTGATGGCAAGGAAAGGGTCAAATCACAGGGATGCCAAGTTGAGCCAAGAGCCACAGAAAGATCTTCTCTTTCAGAGGCAATAGATTTGATTTCTGTTGGGGGAAGATGGTTGCTGGGTTTGGGGGTGGGGACAAAATAATAATAATAATAGCAACACATTTCTTTCTTTTTTAAAAAAAATTTGCCTTCTGTCTTAGGATCAATACTATATATTAGTTCTAAGGCAGAAGAGCAGTAAGAGATAAGCAATGTCAAGTGACTTGCCCAGGGTCACATAGCTAGGAAGTGTCTGAGGCCAAATTTGAACCCAGGGCCTCTTATCTCCAGGCCTGGCTTTCTATCTACTGAGCCACCTAGCTGCCCCTTTATAACATATTTCTAGTAGACTCTGATTTATAAAACATTTTTTAAAAAATCTTTATTTTCTGTCCTAGTGACAACTCTAGGACAGAAGGGCAAGGGCTAGGCAATGGGGTTAAGTAACTTGCCCAGAGTCACATAGCTAGGAAGTGTCTGAGGTCAAATTTGAATCCAGATCCTCTCAACTCTACTACACTATTTAACTGCTCCTTATTTTTTTTAAACCCTTATTACCTTCCATCTTGGAATCAATACTGTGTATTGGCTCCAAGACAGAAGAGTGGTAAGGGCTAGGCAATGGGGGTCAAGTGACTTGCCCAAGGTCACAGCTAGAAAGTGTCTGAGGTCTGATTTGAACCCAGGACCTCCCATCTCTGGGCCTGGCTCTCAATCCACTGAGCCATCTAGCTGCCCCCTTAGCTGCTCCTTATGAAATATTTTTCTCAAAACGATACTGCAGAAGATAGAGCAACTATTTTCACCCATTTTGAATGAAGAAACTGAATATCAAAAAGAAATGACTTGGGGGCAGCTGGGTAGCTCAGTGGATTGAGATTCAGGCCTAGAGACGGGAGGTCCTAGGTTCAAATCTGTCCTCAGATACTTCCCAGCTGTGTGACCCTGGGTAAGTCACTTGACCCCCATTGCCCACCCTTACCACTCTTCTGCCTTGGAGCCAATACACAGAAGTTAAGGGTTTAAAAATAAAAAATAATAATAATAAAAAAGAAATGACTTACATAAGATCATATAGCGCCTTGGTAGCAGTTCTCAGATAAGTACCCAGACAGGCAGCAAAATCCAATCTCAGATATTAGTTGTCTGACTGGGCAAGTCATTTAAACTGTCAGTCTCAGTTTCTTCAACTGTAAAATAGCAATAGCTCTTTTATCTGTAAAATGAGTGTATAATAGCAATAACTATATCATAGAATTGTAAGGATCAAATGAAATTTTAATATATAATGTGCTTTAAAAACCTTAAAGTGTTATATAAATTGAGGGAGTTGAAGCAGGTGGTAGTGGGAATTGAGTGAAGCACACTGACTGCATCTTATGACTCCATTCGAGAGTTACCTCTATCTGCTATCTATTTGGTTTAGGGTCTAGTCAAATTTCTGTCTCACAAGAAAACTTTGTTCAACTGTGGGAATTGTGGGAGGACTTTGTTGCATTATTTGGCCCTAGCCCTGTGTGGCTAGGAAACAGGACCACCTCTATCTGCTGCTTAGCGACCCTTAACAAAGGACTTAGGTTATGCTGACCACAAACCCAGTCAGATCCAAAGATTTATGCAAGGAATTTTCTCACAATTATCCATCTCAGGCAATCCTCCTGTCTTAGCTGAAAACTGGCTCTCCTGTGTCAGGGATCCTTTTCCCATGGATGTGACCTGCCCACCCTTCTCCCCTTCATCTATTAACTAAATTCTGTTAAAAAGAAGACATTCCTTGGGACTCCCAAAGACAAAGAAAATGCAAAAAGTAGGAGGCTGGATGGCACCTCTGACCCAGAACGCAGGCCCAGGAATACCCAGTAATTCTCCCTAATATCCAAGAATGGGAAAAAATACATTTTCATAGAATAACTGATAGACCAGTATGGGGCCAGTTTCAAGAGTTTCCATCTTGGAATTAAGGGTCTTGAGTAGAAAATGATAATAACAATAATATTTTGTGGTGTGTGACTAGGAGGGACAGTGAACAAGTATAGCTTCTTGAAATCAGATGGGGAGGGTTCGATAGATTGATGGACTACCTCTTCATTAGCTAGCACCAATTAACGGTGTCTTGGGATGTTGAAGGGAGGGGCTGAATAATGAGCTCCTAAAAATCTGTTTATTAGGCTGCCTGACCCAGCTCAGATTGTCCTTGGTTCTAAGAGAGCCGTGGAGACCTCTGTCACTTTATCAGTTGTGATGCTGGCCTAACCAATAAACTTATATTTCTACCCAAGAATCAGTCTCTCAAGATCATTTTAATCATAAAATTCCATGTTCCTGTAATTGAATACAGGCACTTGGTGAGAGTGGGACATCTCTTCCTGATTTGAAAAAATGATCCCTGTTCACTCTCCCTCTCCTAGCTTGGAAAGCCCCTAATCTTTTTTCCAATTAGAACTCTGATTACCTACTTTTTAGATTAATTAAAATCTTAATTTTAATGAATAGTTTTTATTTGATTGTTTTTAATGCATAAAAATCCATCTCCCCCTGTATTCTGGGTCCAATGGCAAAGCTGAGGAAGCTCTTTTATAGCTCTTTTATCTGTAAAATGAGGGTATAATAGCAATAGCTATATCATAAAATCGTAAGGATCAAGGAAGACGACTGGTCTGGATTTATTCTGCAATTGGCACGTATTGCTTAGTAAATCAATATTTTAAGGAGCTCAAACTTTGTTTCCTCAGTCATTTCATATTTCACACACCACAAAATATTATTGCTATTATTATTTTCAACTCAAGACCCTTAATTCCAAACCCGATACTCTTAAGGACATCATTCTGTAGCTACAATTTTGCCCAGGGTCAGGCCTGATTGTCACCTTGCAATATAGGATTGTATTATCATAACTTTGCCACGTTGTTAATAATCCTAAATTACAACCTCTGCACCCTAAATTCTGAGGGAGTAAATCTCCTGTTGTCCTAGGCTAATATAGGGCCCAACAAAGATCAGTTTGACTGGCACCCTGTACTCAGTATCCCTTTAGTAGATTCCAAGAGGAAATGGTGAAAGGTATGGAAAAGATAACCCAAAACACTCCATTTTTCCTGGGCTAACTTTAATGGATGCTTGAAGTTGTCTGTGACACGTAGGGCAGCCCCTAGTAGGTCACCTCTGTGACTTCTCACCTATCTCAAGATTTGGCTCCCTCTCCCCCCACCATACCCTGAGGCTGCTATAAATTGCTGCCTGTGTTGTTGTTTAGTGGCTTCAGCTCTCTTTGACTCTTCATGTCCTTCATTTATGATTTTCTTGGCAAAGAAATTGGATTGGTTTACCATTTCCTTCTCCAGTTCATTTTACAGATGAGGAACTGAGGCAAACAGGGGGAAATGATTTGTCCAGGGTCACCCAGTTAGTAAGTGTCTGAGGCCAGATTTGAACCAAAGAAGATGAATCTTCCTGCCTTCAGGCTCTCTGCTCTTTCCAGTGAGACATCCAGCTGCCTGCTGCTTGTAGTTACAATTTTAAGCATTCTCCTATAGCTCCCCATATATATATATGAGCTTCCCCATTTCTAGAGCACCCTGGGTATTCAGAAGGCAGAGTCAGGGTTTCACACACACACACATACACTCCACTCCTGCCCAAGAAAAGAGGGAGCTGTGTGCCAGTTTCTGGGAGTATTGCCAAATAACCTCAATTTAGATGGATGGCCCAGCATTCTCAGGTACAGCATCTGTGGTCAACATGGCATGGTAAAAAGAGTATTGGCCTGGGTGAACAAGATAGACAGTTATTAAGCGCCTACAGTGTGTAGAACCTAGGCTCAGTTCTTAGAAAAATAAAAAGTTGAGAAACATATTCTCTGCTTTCAAGGAGTTCAAGTCGGAGAGACAGCCAGGAATGAATGGATGAACAAATGACTTGTATGTATGCAAAGCACTGGGGATGCAATAGGAAAATAAAAGAGTCCTTATTGTCAGGGAGCTCATATTTTAATGGAAGAGACAATATTTATGGAAGATTTTAGTTACAAGTCAAATGAAAAAGTCCCAGGATCCTTAGGGTGCAGCTGCAAAGAAAATAGCAAGGCATCATCTCTAGCATCATTTCCATAGACAAATGATATCGGTTTCTGATGCTGAACCCTTTGACAGAGCCAAGATCCTTGGTCCCAAGACCATTTTCTGTGTCTTCTGTTATTGTCATTATTGTTCAGTTGTGTCCAACCCTATGTGACCTCATTTTCTTGGACAAGATCCTGGAATGATTTGCCACTTCCTTCTCCAGGATACCATTTTGCAGATAAGGAATTGAAGCAAAAAAGGTGTTAAGTAGCTATAAGCATTACTATTTTTAAAATAAATTCTCATAAATTACTTTTATTTTTTAAACTCTTATTATGGGCAAAGATCAGGAACGGAGGGTTTCCTGGAGGAGGTGGCATGTGAATGGGGCTTTAAAGGGTAAGTCCAAATCTATCAGAAAGGGAGAGAGAGGGAATTTCAAATATGGGAAAGGGAGTGTGCAAAGATCATAGCATCACAGATTTTGGATTGCAAGGGACCTTAAAGGCCATCAAGTCCAATCCTTTCATTTGACAGATGAGGAAACTGATGCCCAGGAAGTGAAGTCTGGGTCATTCAGTAAGTGGGAAAGGCAGAGTCCAAAGTGAAGGCCTCTGATGCTGAAGCCAGTACTCTCTTTACTGGACCACACTGATTTCTAAGGCATGGAGCCTAGAGACCACAGGGTGTGATCAGAGGGCAGAGAGCATCATCTAGTATGACTGGAGAATACAATATTTGGAAGGGAATAAAAACATGAGATCAAGGCTGGAAAGCCCTTGCTAAATTCTAGCTTCAACTCTGTTGCTAACAGCTATGTGACCTTGGATAGGTGATTTTACCTTCATAGACCTTAGTTTTCCCATCTGTCCAATGGGAATAACAAGCACATATTCTGTGGAGATCAAGGAAAACCATAGACACGAGTTCTTGTGAAAGTCTGAAACCCAGGTTTCCTGAAATGGAGAAGAAGGCAGGATCTCCTTTACCTAATTATTGTTGTGCCAGGTTTAGGTTGTTGGATTTTTCCCATAGCACTTCCGCAGATCTTGATTCACATGAAGAAGGCTCCCCCAGAGGGTAAGAGACAAGAGGAGCCAGAGTGGGTGGAAGGTAGTCCTGCCTAAAAATATTTCTTCCCAGTGATGCATGAAATTCCATCATTAACACTTAATTCCTGGGGTTAAGCATTGCCTTCTCTTTTGAACAGAAAATGCTCCATGAAGGAGGAAGACATTCAATCACAAAATGTCCAGGCTAAACTAGAAGAGACCTTACTGGAGGAGACTTTAGGGACCATCAGATCCAACTCACTAATTTCATAGTTGAGGAAACTAAGGCCCAGAGATGGAAAATGAACCACCCAAAGTCACACAGAAAGATATGGCAGAACTGAGAATGGGAGGGAAATCAGAGCTCTTTTCCCTATTGCCTTCACTTTAGAAGTTCCAAGACCTTAGAATGTTTGACTCCTAAACGGGTAAACTGAGTTGCACAGGAATTTAGGTGGTGGAGAGGATGAGGGAAGGGGAAAGACTAAAACTGGAGATGTCTTAGTCTTCCAAGGGCTGATTCTGGAATCTGCAGGAGTCCTGCTCTGTGGTTCTTCTCCATGTGAGCTTTGGGGTACGAGTTGAGATGGTCAGAAGAATAAGGAAAATTCCAGTAGGGGCCTGAATTCCTAGGCACAACCTTCTGGCCAACCTTTTCAGGGTCTTATCTGACCTGGTTTGCTAGGGAGAAGGGTGTCCCATTGAAGGTCAAGTAGCTGACAGATTCCAGGTCAGGCCAAGCTTAGACAGAAAGGGATCATGGGATGGTGTAGGGAAGCAAGTTATGGTCTTTGAGGCAGGCAACCTGACCAGGTTCAAATCCCAGCTCTGCCACTGATCCTATAGATGTGTGACTTTGAGGCAAATCCCTTAGTTTCTCTGGACCTCAGTTTCCTCATCTGCAAAAGGAGGTGGGACTGAACTCTGATTGCAGCTCTGACATATTGCAATTCTAAATGGCCCAGGCCTTCCTGGGGTGCTTCTCAATGATAGCCTTACCGTGCCACCCTCAGGCACCTGAGTGCTTCACGAGCCTTCCTGCTCCACCCCCACTCCCCCCAGAAGGAAAGGATTTTGCTGGCCAGCCTTGCGTCAGGCCTGGGGAATGGGTGGGAGCAGAGCCAATGGCAGCAGAGACAGTTGTCTCGAAACAGAAATAGTTTTCTTCCCAATAATCTGTTTTCAATCTCTCTGTCTTTTAAACCCCTTCCTGCCAAGGAACTAAGGAGAGAGAGAGAGAGAGAGAGAGAGAGAGAGAGAGAGAG
>NC_058130.1:734100659-734123569 GCF_016433145.1 Gracilinanus agilis | reverse complement strand
AGAATGTCAGAGCTGGGAGGGAGCTTAGAACAGAGAATGTCAGAGCTAGGAGGATCCTCAGGACAGAGAATGTTGGGGCTGGGAGGACCCTTAGGACACAGGATGTCAGAGCTGGGGAGAGCCCTTGGGGATCATTTCTCAGATGGGGAAAAGTGAGGTTTAGAGGGGAGAAGGGACTTGCCCAAAGACACACGAGATTATTGATTCCAGAATCGGAGCTCCTCAGGAGCCTGGGCCTGGGGTTAGTAAATGACATGCCATTCCCTCATCCCAGCCCCCATATCTTTCTCCACTCCCTGAATAGCCTCTTTGTCTCAATGGAAGCCTGGAAAACTCCAGGGGAGGTATGGCTGGAAAAATACTCCTGCAGGTTATTGGTGGGAAAGTCATGGGGAGGATCACAAAGCCAGTACTTGCCCTTCGCTTTGAAGCTTCCCACGTGCTTCTGTCCCTGGGGAAGGAGGACACAGAGTGTTATCCCTATTTTTCAGATGGGGACCCTGAAAGTGGGAGAATAGACCCCTTTGATCCAAGGTCAAGCAGCGAGTCAGTGGCAGGGGCCAGGCCTAAAGGCAGGTGTCTTGGCTTCTAGCCCAGTGTCCTTCCCATTATCCCAAGTTTCCTTTCTTCCTTCTCTGGGGGTCTCTTGCCATCCTATATCCAAGATAATTATGATATAGTTACTCTATCAAGTCTGTGGGGCATAGTCAAAGAAGCTCCCAACCTATAATGCTGAATACCAAGCTAAGAAGTAACAGGCCTGGACCACAAACATCCCCCACTTAAATGATCACTAGCTCTGGAGGCAGAGGACCTGAGTTCAACTCTCACTTCTGATGAGCTCCATCTGTGTGACTCTGGGCAAATCCCTTTATCTCTCTTGGCCCCCTTTTTTCATATGTCAAATGTTGGACTAGATGGACTCAGGGACCGTCCAGCCCTTGTAGCATAAGAAAAGAGAGCCAAAATAGATGTATTGAGTTTGCTATTAAAATCTTAGAGGCCTAACAAAATAATATACCAACAGGAGACAGAACCAGGCTGTTTGCCCAGGCTGCAACAGCCAGTCAGAGTGGCTGAAGCCCTTCAGGAGCCAAAGGCTGCGGGAGGCTACCTCCTTGTAACAGAAGAAGGTTTCTGAGCCTGAACTTGGGCGTTGCTTTAATTTTTTTTTGGATAGCTAATCAGTATTTAGTTTTCTATGCACTTAAAAACGTGATTCTGAGAAGGGGTCCATAAGCTTCACCAAAGCTGACACACACAAAAAAGAAGAGAAGTCCTTGTTGTTGTTTTTTAATTTTGACTTTTAATTTTATTTTCCCATGTTTCCATGATTCCTTTTCTTTCCCTTCCCTCTTCTCTCCCCCCTCCCAGAGCCAACAAGCAATTCCACTGGGTTGTAGAAATGTTATCACTTGATACCTATTTCCATATTATTCATTTTTATCATAGAACTGAAACCCCAAATCATATATCCATATAGTCATATGATAAGTGATGTCATATGTTTTGCTTTTGCATTTCTGCTCCCACAGTTCTTTCTCTCAATGTGGATAGCATCCTTTCTCATAAATCCTTCAGGTGTGTCCTGGCTTGTTGTATTGCTACTAGTAGCAAAATCCGTTACATTGGATCGTTCTGCAATGTTTGCCTTTCTGTGTACAGTGTTCTCCTGGTTCTGCTCATTTCACTCTGCATCAGTTCATGGAGGTTTTTCCAGTTCCTATAGAAATAAGAGGAACCCTTGTGGTAGAGTGTGAGCTCCTGGAAAGCACAGTCTGTTCCCTTTTTCTTTTTGTTTCCCTGGCACTTGGCCCATGGCAGGATGTCTATAAATTCTTTTTGAATTTAGCTGTATGATTCTGGAGGGATTCTGGATCATGTGGGCAGCAAAATTCCGATGATCTCTCAAACTTCTCCAAAATGGAAACTTTATACCGAAGATAAAGAATCGTCGCCGTATTCATGATCTAGACACCCAGAATTAAAAAATAAAAAAGATAAACAAACCCCAAACTCATGACGTGACAGTCTGTGACCCTAAAGCTACTGGGAGCAAAGCTATGTGAGCTGACTCAAGCACCCTACACAGACTTACAAGCCCATCCCCACACCCTAGTCTCTCCTTCTTTCCAATGTTGTGGAGACTCCAGGTCCAGGCTGTGCAAATGTGCCCAGGTCACAACAGACAGCCAATGTTCTTTAGTTAACGCTGTCCTTGAGAGATTCAAAAGAGCAATGAGAATTATGAGAACAGAATTTATGGCCTGAACAGCAAAAAGAATAGGCAAGATAGAAAAACTGGCATCTGCAATGGAAAGTCTCACCAAAGAACCAAAAAGACAATAATATATTGGGAATGCAAAGGTACAGATGTGAAGAACAATCTAGAAGAAGAAAAGCAAAAAAACCCCAATAATATTGAAAGAAAACCTGTTCATTATTAAAATTTTTTATTTTAATAATAAATTTCCACATAAGTTTTCCAAAGTCATATGATCCCTATTATTTCCCTCCGTTCTTCTCTTTTCCCTCCCAGAGCTGACAAGCAATTCAATCTGCGCTATACATGTATTATCACACAAAACATTTCCATATTATTCATTTTTGTAAGTGAATACTCTTAGAGAACCAAAATTCCCAAATATACCCCCCAAAAAATAAGTGATAAATCACATGGAAAACATGTTCATTCTGTAAACAAAAAGTACTGATCTTGAAGACAGAGATGCTTAAAGACAACCTAAGATCATAGGTCTCCCAGAAGAACACAACAGAACAAAAAACATAAACATCATACATTGTAATGCAGAAAAGATAGAAGAGAACTTCCTAGAACTTCTGAGCATAGAAAATGAAATACCAATTGGAAGAATTCACAAATCACAGCTCCCCCCAGCTCCAAATACCCATGGCTGCAAACTCCAAATCGCATAGAGGTTAAATTTAACAGTTCAATTCAGCAATAATAAGTTCTGCAAGTGATCAGTTATTTAAAGAATTTCAGATACAAAGAAAATAAAATTCAAAAAAACAAGACTATTTTGCACCCACCAGAAAATGTAAAAAGTGAGAATGATGTGCTCTAAAGAGAGATGGAGCTCAGGATGCAGCCCAGGGTGACCAATGCTACAAATCTGAGCTTGATCTCAAATGAAAGAAGATGGAGGTTTAAAAATAAGGAGGAATATGATGGAGGTTTAAAAATAAGGAGGAATATGAAACAATTTTAGAAAGAAAACCTAAGAGATTTTTTTGAACATCCCAAACAACAGAAGTTTAGGAGGAGAGCATAAGTGCAGTAACTAAGGACAGCAAAACAACATTATGGCAGAAAGACCAGTAAGTGACTTCTTTCTAAATGCATATAAGGAGGCAGGGGTAAAGGCAGACACATGGTGGAGGTAACAGTGAAGAAGAAGTAATCAAGGGGCGTTATGAAAAATATGGAATTGAACAAATTGTTGGTGAAACTAGAGTTAAAAGACCTATGGCACCTTCTAAATGGTAGAGCAAAAGAATATACATATTTCTTAGCATCACATGAAACTTTACCAAAATTGACCATGCATTAGGGCACAAGAGATGTTGCAAATAAATATAAAAAGGCAGAAATAGTTAATACATTCATTATAATGATTGGTTCAGGGATCACAAACAAAAGATACAGACTGAGTTTGAGATTTAACAATGAAATCTTAAATGAAATCCCAAATAACAAGTGGGGCAGAGAACAGATCAATTGAACACTATGTAAAAAAGTATAACAATGAAACAGCATACCAAAATCTCTAGGATATAACTAAAACTGTCCTGGGGAAAAATTCTTTCCTTACAAACATTTTTGTTGTTGTTGAGTCAATGTTTATTGAATGAATAACACCGGAAACTTGGGCCTCCTTTTTTGTTGAGTCTCTTTTGGTCACGTCCAACTCTCCATGACCCCATTTGGTGTTTTCTTGGCAAAGATACTAGAGTGATTTTGCCATTTCCTTCTACAGCTCATTTTACAGATGAGAGGAACACAGGCAAACAGGGTTAAGTGACTTGCCTAGGATCACAGAGCTAGTTAATGTCTGAGGTCAGATCTGAACTCAGGAAGTTGTGTCTTCCTGATTCCAAGCCCAACATTCTATCTGCTGTACCACCTGGCTGTCACTTTACGAATATAGTTTAACAAAATAGACAAAGAAAGGATTAAGGAACTGAATATGTATTTTTAAGAATTAGAAAGCCAACAAATAAACTTAAAATAAGCACAAAAGAGGAGATGTTAAAGGTTAGAGAGAAAATAGATAAATTGGAAACCAAAGCCCCATAGAAATGATAAATAAAACTAAAAGCAAGGTTTTAAAAAATAAAGACTAATAAACATGACAAACCCTTAGTTAATCTGATTAAAAAGAAAGCAGAAAATCAAATCAATAAAATAGCGATTATACGAAGTGAAATCACAGCTAAATTAGGAAAAATAAAAGAGAATAATTAGAGCATATTATGTGTTGTTATATCTTAACAAAACTGAGAACAGGAAAGAAATAGAGGATTTTACCACTTTCTCTCTCTCTCTCTCTTTCTTCCCCCCTCTAAATCCTTACCTTATGTCTTAGAATCAATACTGCATATTGGTTCTAAGGCAGAAGAGTGACTTGCCCAGGGTCACCCAGTTAGGAAGTGTCTGAGGCCAGAGTTGAACCCAGGACCTCCCATCTCTAGGCCTGGCTCTCCATCCACTGAGTTACCCAGCTGCCCCCTTCCCCCCCACCCAACTCTCTTTTTAAAGAGGAGACTGAGGCCTAAAGAGGACCAGAAGTTGCTTAAGGCTCTATGGATGCGAAGAGATGGATAAGAGGGGATTTTCAACCCAGGCACCTCATTCTCAGTCCTGGGCTCTTTCCCTCTTCTACCATCCTTGTTTCCTGATGACATATTTACCCATATCACTTCCCAATCTTGTTTACCTTTTGTATTTTCTAAGTCCCTACAGGGAAGTCTTTGATTCTGTCTTAAACCTCTAATTACATAAAGGCAAAAGGAAACAAAAATCGAGGCTTTGATTTCCAGAAGAGTCCATAAAAAAGCGTGACCCAAAACAACAACCACCAAAAAAAAAAAAACAAAACCCACCCAAACCTAGGAAGTCTAACCGCAACCCCCAGTGAAAAAAACACCTGGGTCTGCTGGCACATTTTTGTGGCTGTAGGTTCTTAGAGGCAGCTTTACTTACTTCCTCAAATAGAATACAATACAATGCAATATAATATGACATGACATGATATGATATAGTATGATATAATATAAGCAATACAATATATAATATAATATAAATAATATTATAATACATAATATAACAATATAAATGATATAATATAATTTAATTAGTATAATATAAATAGTCCAGGGACTTGGGGAGAGATGATCACTCTAGAGGTGAGACACATTCATGCTTTTCCTTAGTCTGACAACAACCTATGCTTTTTTTCCCCTTAAAGGCCGAGAGGCTTGATAGGTAAGGTGCTGGATTCTAGTCTAACCACCTTCCCCGTGTGGTTATTAGGAGGATCCGCCAGGCAGGGACTAGAGAGGGGAAGGGGAAGGGAGGCAACAAGGCACTGGGGTTCTAGGTGAGCCCCTTTAGCCTGGAGTTCCTAGACAAGGACTTGGGGAGAGGGTAAAGGGAAGGGAGGTCTCAATGAGGCACAAGGGGGTTCTAGGCTAGCCCCTCTCACTGTGTGGCCCATAAAAATTGGGAAGGCTTAGGAAGAGATTTAAGAGACATTCATTATAACGACAATAACTAATACTTGTGGGCTTGAGAGTTTTCAGAATATTGTAATTACACAATCTCCTGGAGAGGCAGCATGATGGAGCAGATAGGGCACTGGACCTTGAGTCAGGAAGATAGAGGTTCAAATCCTGCTTCAGAGATTATTGACTAAGTTGTGACCCTGGGCTTGGCTTCCTTACCTATAAAATGAGGGAACTGGATTTAATAGGTCACTAAGGTCCCTTCCAGTTCTAAATCTGATTTGATCTTCATGAAAATCCTGTTTATTACCTTGATTTTACAGTTGAGACTCAGAAAAGGTAAATGACTTGCTCAGAGCCACATAGCTGTTGGAGGAAGGATTTACACCCTGGTCTTTCCTAATCCCAAGTCTAGCACCCTCACCTTCCATCTTAGAATCAATACTAAGTATCAGTTCCAAAGCAGAAGAGTGGCAAGGGCTAGGCAATGGGGTGGTAAATGGCCACACAGCTAGGAAGTTCCTGAGGTCACATTTGAACCCAGGACCTCCCTCCTGTCTCTGGACCTGGTTTTCTATCCACTGAGCCACCTAATTGTCCCTCCAATTCCTGGATTCTTTAAGGAGGAGGTAGTCTCCGATTCAGCTAATAAGGAGGTAACGAATATAAGGTGTAGCACTTCTATATTATAGATGAGAAAAGTGACCCTCAGAAAGGCATCTAAGTACTGTACTTAACTAGTCTTAAAAAAAAAGGCATCTAAGAGGCAGAGTGAATAGCATTGGACTTGGGGTAAGGAACACCAGAGTTCAAATCTAGCCTCAAACACTTACTAACTGGGTGACCCTGGGCAAGTCGCTTAACCCAGTTTGCCTCAGTTTCCTCATCTGTAAAACAAGTTAAAGAAGGAAACAGCAAATTCCTGCAGTGTCTTTGCCAAAAAAAACCCCAAATGGGGTCATAAAAAATCAGACATGACTGAAATGACTGAACAGCAAGCAACAGAGCTGGGACTTCAACCCAGATCTCCAAATTCCCAGCTTAATGCCCTGCCTATTATATCACAGTTCTTAGGAAAGGACCCACCTGAACACATCTAATGCCTTCTCTCTGCTGATCCTTTGTAGAGACCTTGTTTGTTCCTAGCAATTTGTATGTTATTCTCTCCATTCCCTTCGACTAATATACATCCCTATTGGTCTTGGGAGGCAGAGACTGGCTTGTGTTTCTCTTTGTATCTTCAGCACTTAACCCAGAGCCTTGCACCTAGCAGCCAATTAATGTTTATTGATTGCTGCCCAAGTGGTGTTTCTAATGCATGGATCTTCCCACACCACTCCTCTACTCAATAAACTTCAATACCTGATAGATCTGGGGCAGCTGGGTGGCTCCATGGATAGAGAGCCAGGCTTGGAGATGGGAGATCCTGGGTTCAAAACTAGCCTCAGTCACTTCCCAGCTGTGTGACCCTGAGCAAGTCACTTAACCCTGATAGTCTAGCTCTCACCCTTTCTGTCTTTGAGTTGTTACTAAGACACAAGATAAGGGTTTAAAAAAAATACCTGTCACCTCAAACACAAATTTAAAGCCTGGCTTTATATAGTATATATATATCATACTATGCTATATTATATCATACTGTGCTGTATTATATAATATTATGTTATATTATATCATATTATACTGTATCATATCATACTAGACTATATTATATCATACTATGCTATATTATATCATACTGTTCTATATTATATCATACTATACTATGTTATATCATACTATGCTATGTTATATCATACTGTGCTATGTTATATCATATCATACTGTGCTATATTATATCATACAATACTATGTTATATCATATCATACTGGGCTATATTATATCATATCATACTATATTATATCATACTGGGCTATATTATATCATATTATACTATATTATATCGTACTGTGCTATATTATATCATATTATAGTATATCATACTATATTATATCATACTGTGGTATATTATATAATATTATAGTATATTATATCATACTGTGCTATATTATATCATACTGTGCTATGTTATATCATACTATGCTATATTATATCATACTGGGCTATATTATATCATATTATAGTATATCATACTATATTATATCATACTGTGGTATATTATATCATATCATACTATATTATATCATACTGTGGTATATTATATCATATTATACTATATTATATCATACTGTGCTATATTATATCATATTATAGTATATCATACTATATTATATCATACTGTGCTATATTATATCATACCGTGCTATATTATATCATACTATGCTATATTATATCATACTGTGCTATATTATATCATACTATGCTATATTATATCATATTATACTATATTATATCATCTTGTGCTATATTATGTCATATTATACTATATTATATCATACTATGTGCAGTGGTGGTCTAGCCACTATTTAAGAGACCAGAAAGCCATCCATCACAAATGCAGATGTTTATTGAGAGAGAAAGAGAGAAAAACCTGGGGGAAAGTCCCTGTCATCCTTGGCCTGCCACATTCTCTGTTGGAACCGGCTCTCCAACTCCCGCAGAATTCAGTTGGAACACCCTCTTGTCAGTTAGAGGTTCTAATTTCCACAGCCACACAGATTCTGTTGGAACACTCTGGCCAGGGTTTGGTTAGAGGCTCTAATCTGCACAGTCACTCAAAATGCAGCTGGATACGTGTTGCATGGAATAAGGTTTGCAGAGACTGACAGAAAGCACAAACTTACTAACATCTCAAAGCAGCGCCAGGAAGGACACATTCCACAACCCCCCCAATACTTTGTAGAGCACAGTAAAGACATAAGCTGTTGCTGCCTCCCTCCCCTTGTATTCTGATTGCAGTGAGGCAATCCTAGGGGACATCAGTTTCACGGGGGTCCGAGGCATAGTCACCTGGGATGGATGAATAACTGTGACATTGAGATTAATTTCTCCCTTCACACCATACCATACTATATTAGATGATGTTATTTCACATTATATTGTTTTGTATTACGTGATTCCCCTCCACTATGATCATATATTATTCCCTTTCAGTCACATCAAATTGGGCTTCTTGATGCCTGCCTTTTGCACTAGCCGCCCCCCACTCCAGGAATATATTCTTACCTCTCTGTTACCTCTTAGAATCCCAGGTTGCCTTCAAAGATCAGCCCGAGCACCGTCTCCTACGAGAGACCTTCCCCAGCTTCGTACTCCCCTTTCCACCTCAAGTCTTGGTTTCCTTACCTGTAAAATGAGGAAAATAGTAGCACTGCCTCACGGGGTTATTGTAAGGATCAAATGAAACAACACTGAATCCACCCCCGATCTTAAAGCTCCGTGTCAGTGTTATCGCCACTGATATTCTTGCTTGCTTTATTCTTTGTATCTTCAGTTTCTGGCACATAGTTGTAATTAGTTAATCACATTAAATGAAAAAAATCACGTGAAAGCACATTAATCAAGCTCGTTGACTGACTGGATGATTCTTGTGCTCCCACCAGGATGAATGACCAGAACTTCCAGGGTAGAATTGAAGACAAGGAGTCAAGTGAGTACAACTTGGGGGATGGAGTCAACTGGCAAGTGAGGAGGCTCTGGTTCTCAGTGGCTGGGGAAGAGACTCGCTCTCAGTGACCTGAAAGTGCATGGTGTGACTTGGGGGAAATAGCTAGATGGCACAGGGGATAGAGCGGATCTGGGTTCCAATCTGACCTCAAGACCCTTCTTAGCTGTGTGACCCTGGGCGAGTCACTTAATCCTATTTGCCTAGCCCTTGTCCTTCCGGCTTAGAGTTGTGACTAAGATAGGAAGTGTAAGGGCTCAAAAACAAAAAACTCAAGTGTGACCTGGCAGCCAAAAAAAGTGAATGAGCTCTCAGACCGCATTCAGCGAGGCACAGTGTCTAGAATGACACTAGGAGGCTGGAGTCAGATTGTGGAGAGCCTTAAATGCCAAGGGGAGCAGTTCCTATTCTGTCTTTCAGGCAATGGGAGAGCCACTGACATTTAAAAAAGATATATATTTCTTTATTTTATTTTATTTTTTTTTTGCCACTGACACTCTTTCAGTTAGGGGAGTGGGCTTGATGAGTGTCCATAGTTGGCTTTTCTTCCATTGAGAAGGCTCTGACCATTTATCTGGTGGGAAATAGTTCTTGCTCTTATATATGGGATTCAGTTTCTAGGCAATGCTCTAAAACTATAGATTACAGAGAGGGTGCCAGTCTGGATTGGGAGAGGGAGCTTCTTCCTCCAGAAGTTCCCTATACCAAGGTCCAGTCCCTGTTTTTACTACATACAAGGCATGGCACTCTTCAACTGCACTGAGATTTTTGGGACTACCTGAATAAAGGGCAAATGGAAGGGGCAGCTGGATTGAGAGCCAGAGCCAGAGTTGGGAGGTCCCAGGTTCCAGTCACTTAGCTCCAATCGCCTAGCCATTATCGCTCTTCCTGTTTTGGAACCAATTTTAATTCTAAGATGGAAGATAAGGGTTTAAATAAAAAAAAAAGGTAAATGGAAGGTGATCTCAGAGGGAAGAGATGAGTAAATGGTAGGAGAGCAAGAGACTGGATAGGGGCAGCTGGGTGGCTCAGTGGATTGAGAGCCAAACCTAGAGATGGGAGGTCCTGGGTTCAAATCTGGCCTCAGATACTTCTTAGCTGTGTGACCCTGGGCAAGTCACTTGACCCCCATTGCCTACCCTTACCACTCTTCTGCTTTAGAGCCAATACACAGTATTGGTACTATTTGGTAAGGGTTTAATTAAGAGAGAGAGAGAGAGAGAGAGAGAGAGAGAGAGAGAGAGAGAGAGANTAATTAAGAGAGAGAGAGAGAGAGAGAGAGAGAGAGAGAGAGAGAGAGAGAGAGAGATTGGAAAGACCTGTAAAAGATGAGATATCACTTGACCTAGCCCTTACCACTCTTTTGCTTGGAACCAATGCATAGTATTGATTCTAAGGTAGAAGGGAAGGATTAAAAAAATGAGATCGATTTAAATGGAACATGGGGGACAGCTAGGAAAAGATTTGGAACTGTAAAATGGAGTATCACTTTCTTGTGTGACCCTGGGCAAGTCACTTAACACCCACTGCCTAGCCCTTACCCCTCTTCTGCCTTGGAACCAATACACAGTATTGATCCTAAGACAGAAGGTAAGGGGTTAAAAAAAAAATGGAAAGATGAATGATCACGCTGTGTTTGAGGAATGACAGGAAGGTCCATGTCTCTGGAGTCAAGTAAATGGAGGGAGGAATATATTGTAAGTAAAAGGTAGAAAGGGACCAAGTGGGAAAGGGCTTTAAAGGCCAAATGGAGGATCTGGGAGCCACTGGAGTTCTTGGCTAGGAATATGGTCTTACCTTTGCTTTGGGAAAAATCCCTTGGATAGAAGCTAGGGGGATGCTGTAGGAAGGAGATAGGTTTGATCCAGTAAGCGATCAGGTAGCATCGAAGGGCAGTGAGGTGGTACAGTGGATCGAGACCTGGGTTTGGGATCAGGAAGACTCATCTTCAAGGGTTCAAATCTAGCCTCAGACGTTTACTACCTAGGTGACCCTGGGCAAGTCACTTCCCCCTGCTGGCCTCCGTTTCCTCATCTATAAAATGAGCTGGAAAAGGACATGGTAATCCAGTCTAATATCTCTGCCAAGAAAATCCCAAAGAGGGTTACAGAGATTTGGGCACGACTGAATAACCACCACCACAACAGAGCACTGAAAGGATGTGAAGCAAAAAAGGCAGCCCCTAGGACCCTGGAGGAGCTTCCATTCTCAATAAAGAGCTGCCTGCTAGCCTGAAAGAAGGCTGCCTTAGAAGGGGGGGCACTGGTAGCTGGGGGTGAGAGGAGCCCCTGGGAGGCCCCCCCTTGCCCGGGAGGCTGGTGCGTCCTTGCCAGACGTGATTCCACTTTGTTTATCACTGCCAGTGAACCTGAGCCAGGGCAGGGCAGGGCAGGGCACACAGGGGGGAGCATTGCTCAGGGCACCCTCACTTCCCCAGCGAAGCTGGCTTCCCTCCTGAGGTGTCGTTAGGCCCTGTTTTCTCATTAGTGAAGCCCAGGAGCTCCCTTGTGAGTGTCGCGTGGGTGGGTGCTTGGCTCTCATTTCAGATTTCACTTGGGAGGTGAGGGCCAACGACCGGGCTTACCACCTGCAGTTCAAGAAGAAGTTATTTCTGTGTTGGAAGAGGAGGAAATACAGGGTGAGCCTTGAACCTGACAGTCCTATCTCCCTCTTTTCCCCCAGCTCTGGACTTGCAGGGACCAGGGGGGTGCTGGGAAGCGGAGGCTGGGGAAGGACTTGTGGGGCAGGGAGGGGAGGGCGGAAAGAAGCCTGAACTAATAATGAGGGTGACCCAGGGTCAAGGGGACCTGGCCTCAGACCCTTCCTAGCTGAGTGACCCTGGACAAGTCCCTTAACTCCCATTGCCTAGCCCTTACTGCTTTGAACCAATATACAGTTTTAATTTTAAGATGGAAGATGAGGTTTAAAAAAAAATTAGCATGTTGGATCTGGCCTCAGATACTTCCCAGCTGTATGACCTTGGGCAAGTCCCTTAACTCCACTGTTTAGCCTTGACTGCTCTTCTGCCTTGGAACCATATTTAGTCTGGATTCTCAGGTGGAAGGTAAGGGTTAAAAAAAAATTAGCATGTTGGATCTGGCCTCAGATACTTCCCAGCTGTGTGACCCTGGGCAAGTCCCTTAACCCCACTGTCTAGCCTTCACTACTCTTCTGCCTTGGAACCAATACATGGTATTAATTCCATGATGGAAGATAAGGACTGAAAAAAAAATTTAGTATATCGGATCTGGCCTCAGATACTTCCCAGCTGTGTGACCTTGGGCAAGTCCCTTAACCCCACTGTCTAGCCTTGGCTGCTCTTCTGCCTTGGAACCATACTTAGTCTGGATTCTAAGGTGGAAGGTGAGGGTTAAAAAGCCCCCCACCCCCACCCCGTGGATGATGCTCCTGGTCACGAGGGCTTTGAGCTGTCGCCTGGCCAGCGCTCCCGGGGCCGACTCCAGGCACCCTCAGCACAGCCGAGACGTTGTCGCCCTGTTAGGACAACGCCATCAAGACGGCCAAGTACAACGTGCTCACCTTCCTGCCCCTGAACCTCTACGAGCAGTTCCATCGATCGGCCAACCTCTACTTCCTCTTTGTCATCATCCTCCAGGTGAGTCACCCCTCTGGGGCCGGGGCCAGGGCCGGGGCCGGGGCCGGGGGGTCATCCTGGGCTCTGGCCGGGACACGGCCCTCGGACGGCCCCAGCGGCGTCCCGAGACCATGGCCTGGCCTGGCCTTCCGGAAAGCGCAGGGCAGGCGAAATCGGGCGCCGGCGTGGCGCTCCCGGCTCACTTTGGTCACATCCCTGCCCTGCCCGCGGGCCTCAGTTTCTCCGTCTGTCAAATGAAGGAGAGTTGAACTAGACAGTGTCTAAGGAAGGCCGCTCCATTTTGAGTTCCAATACCGCCAAGGGCTGCCGTGGCTAGAGGGCCTGCAGGTTTGCGGAGAGCTCGTCTCCAGGGGCCTCGGAGACCTGCCTCACCCGTCCGTCTGCAGACCGGCTCCCATCCCTGAGGCCAGAGAGCATGCATTTGCCCTTCCTAATTCACTCCTTATTTAATAAGTGCTTGTTGCCTGCCACACTCTGGACTAGGCATAGGGATACAAAGTCAAAAATGGAGCCATTTCTGCCCTCGGAGCGCTGATAGTCATGATTTTATCCAATATATACATTTACTAATCAATTTGATTAACTATTAATCATTGGTTTTTTCCCCCTAAACCCTTACTTTCTGTCTTAGAATCAATACTGGGTATTGGTTCTAAGGCAGAAGAGGTGTAAGGGCTGGGCAATGAGGGTCAAGTGACTTGCCCAAGTTCACCCAGCTGAGGCCAAATTTGAACCCAGGACCTCCTGTCTCTAGGCCTGGCTCTCCATCCACTGAGCCACCCAGCTGCCCCCTTAATCACTGTTAAATGATATTATTAGTTATATTTAATAGATTCATTTAATAATTATCTTAAGTATTATATAATAATCACATATGTGTATTATATATGTATATTATATGTAATATGTATATTATCTATACATATAATGATATTAGGCAAATATGATGTCTATACACACCCACACACACACACACACACACACACACACACACACATATATACTTTGTGGGGAGCTTTTATTCATTTCCATTTGGTCCCAGTGCCAGCTTGAGAGGATAATAGTGTCCATTTTGCAGATGAAGAAACGGAGGCTCCTCAGAGTTCAGTGATTGGCCCCTGGTCAGATAGCTGTTAAGTGTCCAAGGTGGGATTTGAACCCAAGTCTCCTTGACTCCAAATAGGATCCTGTTGGAAACACGGTAGAAACACTGCAGACCACTCGGTGGGAGGAGTTTAAAAACTCGCATGAAGTTCACAATTCCACCGCCAGCACCAGTGGCTGTGAGTGAGTTAGATACTCTCCGCCCAGTGCTTTTTATTTATTTATTTATATGTCGGTCCGATGGGCAAGACATTTGTATCGATCTCAAAATGCCTTTGGCTGCTAAGCAGGCTGATAGAGAAAGCTAAGGAAGAGGAACCCAAGAAGACCCCCATTCATCAGGTCGTCTCTGTGTAATAGCTGCTTGTAAGCTATAACTGATATAGAAAATAAACATTAAATTAAAAAAAAGTACCTGGAAAAAGAGGCGCACAGCAATTAATGGGGGGCCTTTGGACGAGGGAGAGAGGACAGAGTAGTTCATGTGGGGGGTCTGGGATTATCAGGCACAGCCTGGTGAGCTGTGCGGCTCAGGCCTGGAGATAAGAGCACCTGGACCCAAATTTGGCCTCCCACACTTCCCAGCTGTGTGACCCTGGGCAAGTCACTTAACCCCCATTGCCTAGTTTTTACCACTCTTCTGCCTTGGAACCAATACATGGTATGATTTTTTTTTTTCAGATTTAACTATTTTATTTTTTTAGAAAAATTTTCCATGGTTACATGATTCCTGTTTTTACTTTCTCCTTCACCCCACCTTCAACAACCCCCCACCCCCATAGCCAACTCACATTTCCACTGGTTTTAACCTGTGTGATCAGTCAAGACTATTTACATATTATTGATAGTTGCATTGGTGTGGTCATTTATTGTCTACATCCCCAACCATGTCCATATCAGCCCACGTGTTCAAGCAGTTGTTTTTCTTCTATGTTTCCTCTCCTGCAGTTCTTCCTCTGAATGTGGGTAGCATCTTTACCATAAATCCCTCAGAGCTGTCCTGGGTCATTGCATTGCTGCTAGTACAGAAGTCCATAACATTAGATTTTACCACAGTGTATCAGTCTCTGTGTACAATGTTCTTCTGGCTCTGCTCCTTTCACTCTGTTTCAATTCCTAGAGGTCGTTCCAGTTCACATGGAATTCCTCCAGTTTATTATTCCTTTGAGCACAATAGTATTCCATCACTAACAGATACCACAATTTGTTCAGCCATTCCCCAATTGAAGGGCAGACCCTCGTTTTCCAGTTTTTTGCCACCACAAAAAGCACAGCTATGAATATTTTTGTACAAGTCTGTTTATCTATGATCTTTTTGGGGTACAAACCCAACAATGGTATGGCTGGATCAAAGGGCAGGTAGTCCATGGTATTATTTTTAAGACAGTAAGGGGTTAAAAACAAAAAACAAACGCCAAACCAAAAATAACTCTCCCTGGTGAGGGTTTGGTGTAGGGTTTGAGGAAGGAACAACCAGTGGTCTTGGCAGGCTCTCTCGGTGACCCCCTTGGGAGGCCCTACCCATCGGAGGCATGTGCTTAATGCGATTGAACATGTGGGCACTTTAGATGGCACCTGGACAGAGTGAGATAATATTTTCCCCTGGCTTTGTTCTAGCTCATAGGTCACAGTCTCTTTGATATCAAGGAAATATCTGGGCTGGGTTGGCGAGCCCAGGAAGGGAATGACGGATGAATTTGGCAGGAACGCAGCAGAGGAGAGGACTGTGGGAGGGTAGCCAGGCCAGGGTGAGGCAGGACTGGAAGCCAGCTTGGCATGGAGGTGGCCCTTTCCAAGACTTGAGTTTGAAGGTCACTGGCGAGGGCAGGGAGGACCAGCCATTTCCTCTGTGATGATGGAGGTGATTGGATAGGCATCTTGAGAACAGAACGCAACATCTCCCATTTAGATAAGAGATGGCACAGTGGAGGGGAAAGACATTAAACTAGCTGGGTAAGTTTGGACAACTCACTTCACAGCCACGTCATGTGAAAAAAAGCACATTTTATAGACTCAAGGGAGCGACAGAAATGGGGCTCTGCGAAAGAGGTCCCTCTAGTACATTTCATCATTTGTGGACCCCCTCTTCTTTTTTGCCTCTTCTTTTGTATTTTCTTCTCTCTCCTCATCTCCATTTCATTTCTGCCCTTTTTTTTCTTCTCCTTCTCCCTCTCCTCCTTTCTCACCATTCCCTCTCTTCTTTCTCCTTCCCTTCTTCCTTCTTTGTTCCCTTCTCCTTTCTCTTCTCCCTACTCTCTTCTCCTTTCTCTTCCCTTCCCTTCTCTCTTTTTAACTTTCTCTCTGTCTCTCCTTCTCTCCTTCCCAAGAGCTTCAAATGAAATCAACAACAAGCATTTATCAGACACTCCATCTGTGCCGGGCACTATGCTGGGCGCTTGGGAGACAGGGACGAAGCCAAAATAATACATGCCTTACCGAGGACCTTATATTCTACTGGATTCTCTTAGTTTGGGGTCAGACTGTGGAGGGCTTTGAGTGCTGGGCTTAGGAGGCTGGGGAGCTTTGGGAAGTCATGGAACATATTTAAGCAGGTCAGGGATGTGGCCAAGCTGAGCTGTCCTGAATGATGCACTAGGGACCTGCCATCCAGGGATTTCTCTGGCTCTCCCGGTATTTATTCTTCATCTCAGCCTGGACCCTCCTGGGGATTCTTCCCCACTCCCCACTCCCAGACTCTAGAGATGATTTCCTCTATGCTCAAGGCCTAGGAGACAGCAAAAGGAGAGGGTGCATTGGACCAGGCCAAAGTCTTGGCTGTAGCCAAGATAGGGAGGATGGGACCCATACATGTCAGGTCAGTGATTCTGCTTTATCTTTGCCTCAGACCATCCCAGATATTTCCACACTGCCTTGGTTTGCCCTGCTGATGCCCCTGGGCTGTCTCCTTGTCATCCGAGGGACCCGAGATCTGGTGGACGACATAGTGAGTTCATGGGGGAGGGTCTTTCAAAGAGTATGAAGATGGGCAGTTAGGTGACTGAATCAGTGGATAGAGAGCCAGGCCTGGAGAATGGGAGGTTCTGAGTTCATGTCTGGCCTCAGATACCTCCTAGTTATGTGACCCTGAGCAAGTCACTGAATTCTAATTGCTGATCTCTTACTGCTCTTCCAACTTGAAACCAAACCCAAATATTGATTCTAACATAGAAGGTAAGGTTGGAAAAAAAATGAAGCATGGCAATGCTGGTGTCGTTTGAGAGAGAAGAGCTGGCCTGACCCCTAGAGAACCTGGCATCTGACCCTAGAGCATGGCTGATGGCCCCTGGCCTCCTGACCTTGGGAGGAGGGAATAAAGGGGAGGTAGACCCTGGGAGAAGGGAGCAGAGGAGGTAAACCCTGGGAGAAGGGAGCAGAGGAGGTAGACCCTGGGAGAAGAGAGCAGAGGAGGTAGACCCTGGGAGAAGGGAGGAAGGGGCAGGTAGGTCCTAGGAGAAAGGAGTAAAGGGGAGGTAGGTCCTAGGAGAGGGGAAGTATGGTGAGAGTTCTTGAAAATGGTGGCCCAGAGCCACATCAAGGAGAAAAACCACACAGTGTGGGGAAGGACTACTATATGGAAGAATATTGGGAGTAGAGACTGGTGGGATGATTTTGGAAGTGAGAGGAGAGGAGAAGATGGGGAAATATTTGACATGAGAGCTGGTGGACATGTATCCCCCAGCTATCAACATTCTGAAGCAAGATTCTGGTTGCCCTCTCTTTGTTATGGTTCTCTTGGGCAGCCTTGATGTGTGGGTCACCATATTGGATCTGTTAGCTTTTTCCATCCTCCTCATAGCTATTTCCCCTTTTTCTGCCCCAGTTTATCAGTTCCCATATCAAGATGGCCCTTTGGGATGATGAGGTCAAAGTTGGGCAATTATTGTTGCCTGAACCAGATACTCACCCCCACCTCAAGCTTAGCCAGAGTTGGCAGTGTCAGCCAATGTGATGGCCCCCAGGTTGTAGGCAAGAGGATAAGACAGACAGGGTGGGGAAGAGGGTAGTAAAGAAGGAAGAGAGATACCATAAAGAGAGGGCACTGAGTTTGGGATTAAAAGACCAAATCCTGTGTGATCTTGGATCTTCTCTGTGCTCCTTCCAGTTTTCGTATCTGAAAAATGAGGAGGATGGACTAGATGACCACTAAGGTCCCTACAACACTACAAATCTATGATTCCATGAGGCTTGCACAGTGGACATTACTATCCTCATTTTTCTTTTCTCTGCCCCAGGCCCGATATAGGAGTGACAGGATGATCAATGGGAGGTCCTGTCAAATTCTGATGGGGAAAAGGTGAGACACCCCACCAGCCTAGCCCAGCCCCCATAGCTCTTGAGAACCTTCTCAAGAAACCCTTGAGAAGTTTTTCTACTTATGGACAGGGAGGAAGGAAGCAGTAGCTGAGATGATTTTCCTATTTGACTCCTTATTTTCCATTGGTGGCCTATAAAAGCCAGTGCCCTGGTGCCCTTAATCCTTGGTAAACAGAGTTGATATGTATCATCAAGGGATTTTTCTGAGATTTCAAGGGAGATAACAGGGTGTTCCAAAAGTCTTAGTGCAACTTAAAGCCATTAAAAGTATATAGCTAGAATGTCAAGAAGCTGAGAACACAAAAGGTAGGCACTGGGAGAGTCCTTAGAACACCAAAGGTCAGAGCAGAAAGAGCCTTTAGACACAGAATTTTAGAGCTGGGAGAATCCTTACATGATAGAACATAGAGTTGAAAGAGGAGGCAGCTAGGCTCAGTGGTTTGAGATCCAAGCCTAAAATTGGGAGGTTCTGAATTCAAATCTGCCTTCAGCCACTTCCTAGCTATGTGAACCTGAGCAAGTCACTTACTTCCCATTGCCTAGTTCTTCTGCCTTGGAACCAATACACAGTATGGATTCTAAGGCAGAATGTAAGGGTTTAAAAAAGAAGTTGGAAGAGATGAAAATCTCTATGATATAATGATAACAACGTCATAGAGAAAAACAGCTTTGAAAAGCTTTTGGATCCTGATCAGAGCACTGATCACCGAAGTCCAAAAGAATGAAGATGAAATATGCCGCTCATCCTGTGCCAGAGATATGGTGAACTTAAGACTGCAGAGAGAAGCATGCATTTTTGGGCAGGGACAATGTGGGAATTTTGCTGGACTATGCAGTTATGCTTTATAGGCTTTATTATTTTTTAAAATTTGCTCAGTGAGGGAAGAGCAGACTACTAAACAGATTTTTTAAAAGAGAAGGGACATTGAAGATTACTTAGTACACAACTCTTTCATTTTACAAATGAGGAAACCAAGGCTTAGAGGGAGAAGTGACTTATTTATGGTTACCCAATGAAATGGTGACAAAACTGGGACCAGAGCTCGAATTCCCCTTACTCCCAAGCCCTGGACTCGTTTACATCTTAAGGATTCAGAATCCGAATCTTTCTTTCTTCTCTCATTTGACTTATAGTTGGGAAACAGGATAGTGGGCCACATTTGGGGTATAATAAAATCTGGTGGGGATAAGAAATCTCAGGTGTGTCAAAATCACTTTCTTTATACTAAGATGTGTCCTTCAATGACATCCATATGGTGTTTATCCCTAAACTGGGAAGAGATAAAACAGTGAAAGAAAATTATAAACCATAATCAAGATGTGGAAAGATTACTTTTCATTCTGGCCATTCGATTGGAATGAAACTAAGGCATGCATAAGCTTGTAGAAAAATCCCAGGAAGAAGACTCCTATTGTGGGCCATTGTCCAACCCTACTCACTCCACTGAGGAATTTCTCTTTGTAGCTTCTGTAAGAAGAGATGGCGGGACATCCATGTGGGTGATGTCGTCTGTTTGCAGAAAGATGATTTTGTCCCGGTAAGTTAGTATCAGGCCACTTTAGGCTTAACAGTGAGGCCCTGGTTAACCATCTTAGACACCAGAATCATCTGCCTGGAAAAGATTGCCACAGGACATCTTAGCTACCCTCCTGCCTCAGAATCTAGTCAGACTCCTGTCATTAAAGGTCATACTCTATAAGGAAGGAAATTTCATAGCATAGTATGGTAGAAAGGGTCCTGGACTTTTATTTAGGATTCTAGGATTCAGATCCCATCTTTGGCACTAGATCTCTTTCCTTTTCTGAGCCTCAATAGTTTCATCTATGAAAAGAGTGTTATAATCATTGCTTTCGCTATCTGCTGTGGTTGATTTGAGAAACGCTCTTAGTAATCTCTAAATTGCTAGAAAAATAAGAAATGGGAATCTTCCAAACTCCACATCCTTCCTCTTCCCTCCCTTCCCCACCCCAACTTAGATTTCATCAATATCCTTCCTCAGATCTAACTTCACTCTCTCTTGCTGTAATTTCCTGCATCCTTCTTTGTGGGACCCTCAAAGGCTGACCTGCTCCTCTTGGCCACTTCAGAACCGAGCAGCCTGTGCTACGTGGAAACAGCAGACATCGATGGGTAAGTGAAGACATCAAACTCCAGCAGGAGCAAAGGCTCCCAGAAGGTTTGAGGGAGGGTGGATTTTCCCTATTTTCTCCAGTCTTTGATTTCCTTTCTTCCCTTCCAATGGATGTCTTTTTTGCTATCATCCTAATTCCCTGGTATACTCCCCACATCTATTGAACCCTCTTTTATAAGAAAGAAAAATAGATAAATAATGGCAAGTGAAAAACCAGCCAAGACTAGTGCCATCTGCAATAGTCTGTCCCTGTAGTCCCCTACCTTTTTGCCAAGAGGTCCCTACCTTGAGTCAAACTAAAGAGATCTTTAGTTACAAGGGTGAAATTGAAGATCAGAGATTTGTAAATTTAGGGTTGGTATGGACATTTGAGATCGCCTAATTTAAGCCTCTCATTTTATAGAAGTAGAAACTAATGCCCAGGGAGGGATATTTAGCTTGGAGAAGAGAAGGTTGGTATTTAGGAGTGGGGGACACCTAGGATAGCCATCTTCAAAGACTTGAAAGGTGGTTATTTGGAAGAGAAATTAGATTTATTTTGTTTGGCCCTGGAGGACAGAACTGGAAACCATGAGTAGAAGGTGTCAAGAGCCAGGTGTAGGTTTGGGGTCTGGAAAAAAAGCAAAGCAACTTTCCTAGTAGTTTGAACTCCAAAAAGTGGAATGGGCTCCTTCCCTAGGAGGTAATGAGTTTCCCATCACTATAGATCTTGAAGCACAGCCTGAATGACGCCTTGTCAGGTGAATTGCAAACATTCTTGGTCAGATCAGGGTTAGACTGGATGTCCTAGGAAACTCAGGACTGGATGTACCTTTCGACTCAGAGATTTTCCATTTCTCTGAGGTTTAAGTAACTTAACTAAGATCACAAAATGGCAGAGAGAGAGGACACAAATTTATTTATCCAATAATAATATTTCCTACTCCTTTTTAAAAGTAAATTTTATTAATCTTTGTTTTTATCTCATCTCTATTTCCTGTTGTAACCCTTCTTCTTCCTTCCCCAGAGAGCCAATCCTTATAACAAAGAATAAAAAAAGAGAAAAACCAACATATCAGAAAAATCTGATGTTATATGTGGCATGCCACACTCACAGTGCCTCACTTCTACAGAGACATGGAGTACTTTCTCATATCTCTTCTTTGGGGCCAAACTTGGTCATTATACTTTCTCAGCATTCAGTTTCAGTTTTTTTTAAACACTTATCTTCTATTTTAGGATTGATACAAGTATCAGTTCCAAGAGAGAGGAGTGGTGAAGGCTAGGTAATCAGGATTAAGTGACTTGCCCAGGATCACACAGCTAGGAAGTATCTGAGGTCAGATTTGAATCTGGGTCTTCCTGACTCCAAGCCTGGTACTCTGTCCACTGAGTCACCTAATTGTCCCATTTTCAGTTGTTTTGTTGTTCCTTCCATCCACTTTGGTGCAATCATTTGTATATCATCTTCTTGGTTCTGCTCACTTCACTTTGTATCTGTTCATCTAAGTCATCTGGTTCTTCTCTGTCATCATCATTTTCATTGTTTCCTTTAGCCGACATGTTCCACAACTTGTTTAGTCACCCTCTCTTGCCAACAATGAATATTTCCCATTTCTTTGTTTCTTTATTATGTTGTTTGTATAGTGCTTTTCTCAAAAAGTAAGCTTCCTGAGGTCAGTAATGTTTATATTTTTTGTCTTTGTCTCCCCACTGCCTGGTAGCTGGTCAATGACTGATACTTGCTGTTGAATGAATGATTGAATGAACCTTATAAGGAAGGTCGTGCTTGAATGATGATCGTCATTTGTTTATAGGTGAAGGAGGGAAGGAGAGAAGGAAAGGGAAGTCACTTGCCCAAGGTCATCCAGTTCCTCAGGTCTGAGCCAGAATTGAGACTCAAATCTTTTCGCCCAATGCCTTTTCTTCTCTACTATCTGAACAACTTATCCTACACCTAGAGCTGTGCTAGGGCAGAGGGTGTGCATAGAAAATAAGACCTGGTCTCTCCTCTCATTGGGCTCCTAGCCTAGTCTGGGAGTTGAGCTAGAGATTCAGTCATTTCAGTCAGGTCCAACTTTTTGTAACCTCATTTGGGGTTTTCTTGGCAAAGATATTGCCGTGCTTTGCCATTTCCTACTCAAGCTCATTTGGCAGATGAGGAAACTAAAGCAAATAGAGTTAAGTGGCTTGGCCAGGGTCACATAGCTAGGAAGTGTCGGAGATCAGATGTGAAATCAGGAAGATAAATCTTTCTGACTCCAGGGCCGGAGGTCCATTGGACCACCTAGCTGTCCTGAGGTAGAGATACATAAAGAATTAGTTAACTAATAATTACTTCCATTTCTATAATATATAGAATAATAGAATAGAATAGATATAGTATAATAGATATCTATAATATAATAGAAT
>NC_058130.1:734073440-734100159 GCF_016433145.1 Gracilinanus agilis | reverse complement strand
GGGAGAGGCAGGGGAACCCCAATTCCAAAATTCCTGAGAGTTTTTACACCATTGCTAGGTGACCCCAATGAATCCATCTAAGGAGTCTTTATTGACATATACACATATATAATTATGTTTACTTTTTAACATTTATTTTGAAAGTTTGAGCTCCAACTTCTCCCTGCTTCCAGGCCCTCTTGACCCACTGAGAAGGAGAGCAATATGATCCCTGCTCTGTCTGTGAAGTCATGTGAACCTCCACATAGCCCCCTGCTTCTCCTCCCCCCAAAAGCAGACAAATGAAATGACAAGAAAGCAAAACCAAGGCCCAGCCCACAGCCCACAGCCTGAGGTCATCCTTTCTCTTTGGCCTTTTTCTGCAGGGGATTCCTTTGGGACTGCTGTGGCTCCCTATCTCCCTCAGAGTGACTGTTGGCCACCTGCTCCCAGAATCGCTGTGACTGTGTATCAGGCTCTCCTGGTCCAGCTCCCTGGCTCCCCCTTATTTCAGAGGAGTCCCCCTCCTTCCAAGGGGTCCTTGAGAGAAGACCCTGGAACCCACTTTCTGGGGCCCAGAAGGCGATGGTTCTGAGGAGGTCCAGGACTGACTGCTCTAAACCCCTTCATTTGGGGATGAGAAGGTTGAGGCCCAAGAGAAGGTCTCAGGGCTGAATAAGGCAAGGCCTCCAAAGGGCCTCGGGGCCCCTCGTGCTCTCCTCCCCTTCTGGCCCTGGGGCAGCCAGGAGTGACCTCAGAAACTGGAAGGACACGGAGGGCTCTCAGGGTCCTCCTGCCCCCTGCCCCTTTAGGAGGGGTGGGCAAGAAGGTTAAAAGCTGGGGCTCTCAGCATCCCTCCACATGTGGGTTCCGCTGCATCTCTGCTTAGTTATGCCGTTTTAATAGGGCCTATTCATTGTTTTATGGATATTTTGTGTGTGTGACTTCCTGCATGGCCAACACGAACAAGTGATCATCGTTATAGAACGAATACAAAGGAATAACCTCGATGATTAATTAATTGAAAAAATGTAGATGAGAATCAGCGATTGATAATCACATTGAGTAAAAAGCACAAGGAAAATACTCTGAAATGCCTCGGTGAGTTATCCTTGGCCGGGGGAGCAGAGCGCATGCGCTGGGCATCCTGCATGGTGTCCAGACACTCTGGTCTCTCCGCTGGGAGAGCTTTGAAGCTCCCAGATGTCACCTTGAATTTTACTATCTATGGAACTGATCATTGCTTTCTAGAATTTGCCTTCTTAAAAAAAGAGACCTTCAGGAGCAGCGGGGTGGCTCAGTGGATGGAGAGCCAGGCCTAGAGATGGGAGATCCTGGCTTCAAATCTGACCTCAATCACTTCCCAGCTGTGTGACCCTGGGCAAGTCACTTGACCCCCATTGCCTAGCCCTTACCACTCTTCTACCTTAGAATGAATACACAATATTGACTCTGAGATGGAAGGTAAGAGTTTTAAAAAGAGAGAGAGAGAGAGAGAGAGAGAGAGAACTTCTCCGGTTTCCCCCTCAGAGAAGAGGAGCTCAGAAGAGCACCCCACTTTTAAGGGGGGTAGTCTGTGTAATCTGACTGTAGATGCCCAGGACACACAAGCGCTGAGTCTTTAGCCAAGCTGGGCCCTGACATTTTGTAATTAACAGCTTTCTTTTTTTTTTAAGATTTAAATATTTTATTTTTTTAGAAAAATTTTCCATGGTTCCATGATTCATGCTCTTGCTTTCCCCTTCACCCCCTCCCCCATAGCCAACACGCATTTCCACTGGTTTTAACCTGTGTCAAAGTCATTGACAGCTTTCTACCATGAGTGGCCGTATGGCCTAGATCGCCACTGCCCAGTATTTACTTTTTCATCTTTTTTTTTACGCAGGCGAGATTTCGTGCCAACATGGGCCTCTTGAATGCAAACTCAACCGGATTCAGGTAAGGCATCCTCTGCCCCAAACCTGTGCTGGAGGTAGTGAGGCTACGGGCTGGCCACGCCACCTCTGGGCTCCATTTTGGCCCCCAGGTGCATTAGGGAGAAACAGGGGGTGCAAAAGGGGATCCTAGCATGGGGGCCTTCAGTCTAGCCTCTGCTCCTACAGGCCTGTGTGATGGATATCCTTAAGGAACAGTTTGCTAGTGCCTTTTCTGCGGTCATCTGTATGACATCATCTACAGATACTGAGAACTCCCTGGAGCCAGTAAGTACCTGTCTGGACTTGGGCGTGGGGTAGGGGGGGAAGAGATGCTACTTAGGGCCCTTGTCTGTCTCTGCCTGGGGTTAGTGCTGGACCCTCCTGGGAATTTGCTGTTTGGGGATTACCCAGAGGACTCTAGAGTTTGTGCAGGGTGGCTACTCACTGCTACTCTTTTTATTTCTCTTTTTTCAACTATTATCTTTTGTCTTAGAGTTGATGCTGTGTATTGGTTCCAAGGCAGAAAAAGTAGTAAGGATTAGTGTAAAATTAAAAATTAAACAGATTCGAATTTCCCACTAGGCAATGGGGGTTAAGTGACTTGTCCAGGAAGTCTTTAGGTCGGATTTGAACCCAGGAGACTCTGATCTCAAGACCTGGTTCTCAATCCACTGAGCCACCTAGCTGTCCCCTACTGTTATTCTTTGAGCCTTGATTTCCCCATCAGTGAAGTGGGGATAGTTGGAAGGAAGCCTAGGATCAAGTGCCAGTTCCAATAGGAGGTCCTGGAAATAGATAGAATGAAAAAGGAGATGGAAAGTCCTTTCAGAGTCTTAATAATAACTCATGCTTCTAGGCTGTTAACATTTTCCAAACACGTCCCTTAGGACAGGTCTCGGGAGGTGGGTGGCATAAATACGGCCACTGTTTGTGCTTAGAGAGCTAATGGGGGAGTAGTGGAAATCCCCATCCAGCCCAAATTCTAGGTCCTAAAAGTAGGAAAGCAAAGACATCAGTGCCCCTGGGGCCCCGCTTCCAGACTTCCTCCTTTTGGGGGGTTGGATTCTTTACCTCTATACTCTCCTCCCAGAACAAAGACTCAGGGAAGATCCATTTTCCCAGAATTTCAGACATAATGGGCAAATTGAGGCGATCTGGAGCTAGAGAAGGGATGGGGACGGGCACCATTCTGGCTTAACTTCCCCCTGTGGCTGCTTTCTTCTCTGGGAGCTGAAACCCCGACTCCAGCTGCAGGAAAGAGGGGTGGGTTTGGTGCCCAGAACCTGAGAGCAGAGAGAGAACTGTTCCCTCTCTTCCTTTTTACCCATTGCCTGCATGACAGTCAAAGAGATAAGGTTGGCCCAGTCCCTGGGAGGGGGGGGCGGAGAAGAAAGCTGGGGTCATGCTGGGGGGCTGCGAATCTCCTTTCGCCCCCTTCTCCTCTTTGCCCAGGGTCTGAAGGTCCATCCCCCAACACTTCTATGGATGAAATCACTGCATGTGCTAGTGACCCCCACAGAAAGAAGCTGATGTATCAAAACTACAAGAGGATTTCGAGGCTTTACCCTCAACACTTTTCCACGCCTTGGGTTCTGGTCAACAATGTAAGAGCTGTGGCCCGTTCCCCCATCACTTAGTGCCTTCCCTGACCTGACCTGCTCCCCAGGCCACTCCTTACCCTCCACCCCATCCCTCTCACCCTTTATCCCCCTCAGTGGAGGGAGCTACAACTTCTTCCAGGTCACATAAGCGGGGTTCCTTCTCAGGCTCTTGTGGGTACCCAGCATTGCCCAGGCACAGAAACTTGTCTAGGCAAGTCAGACTAACTTGGGAGTATGAACAGTGAAATGCAGGGCGAAGGGCAGAGGACCGTGATTTGGAGCCTATTTCTAACACCTGGTTGTGTGAGCTGCTTTATCCCTCTGTGCCTCAGTTTCCTCCCCTGTAAAATAAGGATGATACCAGCCTGAATTCCCTCACAGGCCAGCTGAGAGGGAACCATGCTGGAAGCAGGAGCTGCTTTTATCTGGTCTCCCCCTCTCCTTGATAGCTGAGTTCTTTTGAAGAGGTTAAGTGAGTTGCCCTCATCCCCAGGGAGTAAGTGGCACAGGGTGGGTGCAATCCTGGTTCTCTGTGGACTCCCAATGGAGCCCTCCAGGCTGCTGACTCCAGCCTCTTCCACCCTGTGAGCCCCTTGTCATTCTACTCAGCCTTCCTGAGGGTGGTGGTTAGGGCCAGTCCCCAGGCCTATAAGCCTGGGCTTCCCCTGGGCTTCCTAGTTCTGTTGGCTTTTTGTCCCCCAACAACTTCATCTTTTTTCCTTCTTTTTGAGCAGCAGCACTTTACAAATCTGAATCAACTCTTAAATGCTGTCCTCTGGTCATGGCGGGTGAGTTGCCGTGACCCTCGTTGAGGAATACTTCCAAAGATGAGGGGGAGCCCCTGAATTGGCTCGGGTCCTTCATGGAAGAGGGCCAGTGGCAGGGCTAGGGCTGGCCTGGGTTGGGGAACAGGGTCTAGTCTTGGGCTCGGGCTCAAAGACCAGAATTCTGTGGGGGGAGGAAGGCAAGGAGGAGGAGACCAAGGGGAACTGGAACCCAAGAGTAACAGCATCAGTATCTTTCTTTAGGGAATCCAGCCCGAAGCATGCAAAAGGACTTACAATTATTATTACTACAGCTACTAATTCTGGTTGAAATGAACTTGCAGTAATCTCAGATGTAGCAACAAAGGCCTGGCACCCTTCCAGCCATGCACCCCAGTGGGCCCCCCCGCAGGCAGCAGGTTGGGCTGAGAGGCAGCGAGGCCCCAAGATCTGGGTCCCCCCTCCCGATCTTTTTGTATCCTCCCGACAGATTCAGGAGATTACACCCCGTCCACAGTTTGGTTAAAATAAAAATCTATTTTGGTAAGACATGGTTGAAGAGTTTCTTTTCTGTTTTTTTTTTTCTTTAAAGAAGAAGGCTGCAGGGCCTCAGTCCTTCCAAGCTCTGGCATTATGTTCTAAGGTTGATTCCAGATGTGGCATTATGGGCTAAGGGCCTTTCCAGCCTTAATACTCAATTCTCTTCTCACTTGGACCATGTCCTCGATTCTCTTCTAGCTGCCTTTCTCTTCCCAAACTTGGTGGCCCTTCCCAGGAAGGACATTCTGACAGCCTGGAGAGTCAAGCTCCACAATCTCTTCTCACAAATAACACCAATATCTTGGGGGCGGCTGGTTAGCTCAGTGGATTGAGGATCAGGCCTAGAGACGGGAAGTCCTGGGTTCAAATCCGACCTCAGACCCATCCTAGCTGTGTGACCCTGGGCAAGTCACTTGACCTCCACTGCCTAGCCCTTAGCACCCTTCTGCCTTGGAGTCAATACACAGTATTGATACTAAGACAGAAGGTAAGGGCTTAATAAAAAAAAAAAAACCACAGATATTTCCCATTTATATGAAATGTTTACAATTTCCAACAAATTATCTTTTTCTTCTCCCCAACCCCCATAAGTTCACTTATATGCCCAAGGCTGGGTGCCCAAATACTTGGGATTTGTCTAGGAGATAAATTCAGACACATGGGCAATTAGAGGGCAATTAAATTCTATGATAGTGTTGGGTAATGGGGGGCCCACCCTCTTTGGGGATCTGGGAAAACAGGTCATGGACCATTGTGGCATCAGTCATGTCTGAAAATCACTGTTGGCTGAATGGAGGATGGATTGCTATGGGGAGAGGCTTGAGGTAGGGAGACTCTTTGCAGTCTTTTTTTATACTAGAATTGGGAGGATCTGAGTTCCAAGCTGGCCTTAGATACTTTTTGGCTATGTGACCCTGGGCAAGTCATTTAACTCTGATTACCTAGTCCTTTCCCTTCTTCTAAATAATTAGTAATTAATTAGTAATAAAAATAAAATATCTGATACTGCTACAAATAGTATCTAATGGATGATAAATTGGAAAGAAAGAGTTTTAAAAGGGGCAGCTGGGTGGCTCAGTGGATTGAGAGCCAGGCCCAGAGATGGGAGGTCCTGGGTTCAAATCTGACCTCAGATACTTCCTAGCTGGGTGACCCTGGGTAAGTCACTTAACCCTCATTACCTAGCCCTTCCCGCTCTTTTGCCTTATTGATTCTAAAATGGAAGGTAAGGATTAAAAAAAAGGGGTTAAAATAGTCTATTGGAATATGAATGAAAACATGAATTATCACTTGTTTAGTTGGGTATACAATTTGGGGTTTTGGTTCTAGAAGATGACCCTATTACAAAAATGAAGAATATGGAAATAGGCTTTGAGTGATAATATATGTATAACCCAATGCAACTGCTCATCAACTCCGGGAGGGGAGAGGGAAGAGGAAAGAGGGGGAGGGAGACAACAAGAATCATGGAAGCTTGGAAAACTTATGTGGAAATCTGTTATTGGAATAAAATAAAGATAAAATTAAATAATTAAATAATAGTCTGTTGTAAATGGTCTATTAGAGATGACTGCTGTAGTCCAGGAATGAGGTGATGAGATTCGCGTTAGAGGGGTGGCCGTGTTGGAGGAGAGAGGTGGGAGGGTGACGTCCAGAGACAGACATTGACAGCAGCTTGGATATTGTTATGTTTGTAATGACAGGGATGTTGGGAAGCTGATGGTCTGGCCAGGGCCAGGTGCCTGCAAGACACTCTCCTTCCCACCCCACCCCACCCAGGCTTGAGTGAGTGGGGAGGGGCAGGTGCTCCTTGCTCTCAAACCCTTCCTACTCAGCAGTTGGTTTTCAGTTGAATATGGAAGCAGGGCAATGACTTCTGACCAGGCTCAGAGAAGCTAATCTCTGATGATGTTCTCCTTGACTTATATTCCCCACAGGTCTGATTGAGGACTGAGTAGAAGCTAGATATCTTGATGTTAAGGACTGAGAAGGAACAGACTTCTTAGGCTGGCAACTGACAGGAACCAAGCTTGATGGCTGCAGTGAGTATACCCAAATAATACCCAGGCACTGCTATCAAAGATAAAGCTTATATTGATAAAAGAAGGAAGGGGAAGGCAAGAGGGGGTAATTAGGATTTGGATAAGAACTGGGAAGCCCTGAACTGTCGGGTTGAAGCTGCTCCCCCCTCCCCCAGGAGGGAGTGGCAGACCTTTAGCTAACTTGCCCTCAAAGCTAATAGTAATTACTTCTAATATCTAAATAATTAAATAATTGTTATATTGATGCTGGAAAGGTCTAATCCTACTAGACAGGCAAACTCCTGAGTAGAAACCACAATGGCTTATGCCACTATGGCCTCCCAGGAAAACCCCAAATCAGGAACAGCCAGCAGAAAGATCTGTTCCCCTCAACCCCCAGGAATCAACTGTTTAACTCCCTATCAACTGCCCCCTCACCCAAAGTTCTCCAGGGGGGGTTCCTTGGAATTTGGGGTGAGGCTTGACCATGTATTTTGCAGGAATTCCATCCTGCCATTTTCTATATTACAATATGGAGGGTGAAGGAGAGAGCAGAACGCCTCTGATGCCTCCAAGGTGTGAGCCTGAGGGATTGGGGGTGTGGAGTCGCCCAGTGAGTTCCTTTGGGGGCCTGGCAAGTTTCAGATGCCTTTAAGCACATCCAACTGGAGCTCTCTCTCCCCTGGGCCTTTGGAAATGAGATTCTGGAGCTTGGCAGACTGGATAAGCAGCTTTTCAGAGTCATAGTCGTAGAGATCATTGAATCCAAGGAAGCCAGTGAGGTCCTGAAGTGATGCGGAATTGAGGGAGAAGAGGCCCAGGAACAGAGCCTTGTGGGGCCCTCAGCTTTAGTGGGTGTAATCTGGATGGAGATCTAGCAAAGGAGACAGATAGGAGGGACCCAGACCCCACTTCCAAAGGTCTCCTCTTGAGACACACCATCCACCTTCAGAGAGGAACTCGGGAATTCAAAGCATATTTTCTTCTTTTTTACTTTTTATTTTTGGAACATGGCCAATGAGTTCATTTGTTTTGCATATTTGTAATGGGAAGGAGGAAATAAGAAATTTTATAGTGCCTACTATGTGCCAGACGCTGTATTAAGCACTTTCCAAATATTATCTCATTTCATCTTCACAACAACCCTGGGAGGGAGGCAGTTATCATTCCCATTTTATTTTATTATTTAAAAATCCCTTACCTTCCGTCGTAGAATCAATACCATGTATGGATTCCAAGGCAGAAGAGTAGTAAGGGCTAGGCAGGCAATGAGGGTTAAGTGACTTGCCCAGGGCCACACAGCTGTGAGGTGTCTGAGGTCTCAGATTTGAACCCAGGACCTCCTATCTCTAGGTCTGACTTTCAATCCACTGAGTTACCCAGCTGCCCGCATCATCCTCATTTTAGAGATGGGGAAACTGAGGCAAATAGGGTTTAATGAAATTGACCAGGGTCGTAGATTTAGGAAGTGTCTGAGGCTGGATCTGAATTTGGATCTCTCAGACTCCAGGCCCACTGCTCTGTGCACTCTGTATCAGGGAAAGTTAGATACACAATTAGTTGGCATTCTGTTCTCTGTGGTTGCAAGAAGCCCTCTGCCAGGGTCCTCCAGGGAGGCTGGTTCTGTACGGGGCTTTGAAATGAGAAATCAAAACTAATTAAGGGCACTGAAGACCCCTCTTCGTAGCTCTGGGGAAGCTGCTCTCTGCAGAGCACCTGAAGAGGCCCCAGAAAGGCAGCCTGGACATAAGACCATGAGGGCCTGGATTTGAATCCTGGCATGATCCCACAGGGCCCCTCTGGCCCTGTTTCCTCATCTACAACATGCAAGCTGCAGAGGAGTCCCTCAGAGCCCCCAGATCAGAGATGAAGGGCTGGGAGGGACTTTGCAAGTGATTTAGGCCAACACCTTGATTTTGCACTTTGGAAGGTGGTGGGTGACAACGTGCCCAAGGTCTCAAGTATTTGTTAGCCAGCATTCCAACCCAGATTGTGGGATGTTCTGAACCTCCAGCTCATTCCTCTCTAGTCCACAGAGCAGAAACCCCCCTTCTTAAAGCTTCCAAGGAAGGAGAAGCTCCCTCCCTCCCAATGAAACCTCATTCCCTGGGAGCTCTGGTTCAGAACTTTGCTTCCTGCCCATGTTGTCCACCCAGGCCAGGAGCTTAGAAGGTGAACTAGAATATCAGGGCCTGCTGGGTCTAGAAGACTCGTGAATGTGACACGGCGACCAAAAAGGACCACCATCGTCCTGGGCTTCAGGAAGAGAGGTCTTTGGGGTGGCCAGGCCTGCTGTATCCTTCCCTGGGGAGTCCCTGCCATTCAAGAATCATTTGTTAACCACTTGAGGTGTTTGGGGTCCTTCAATACCTAGTGACCAATTGACTGAAAAGTCTGACACTCTTTGCCATCAAGGAGATCATGCTTTATTGATGACACAAGAAGAAAAGTGAACTGGAAACCATATACAAAGGTTTTTTGTTTTGTTTTGGGCTGGCAACAAAGGAAACCAATGTGGGCTTCCTGTGGGAAGTGACCCCCACTCCCCACCCCAAGCTGGACTTTTGAGGTCTGATTGGGATCTAAGATACAAAAGTGAAGGAGCACATTCCAGGCAAGGACAGCCCAGGCAAAGATTTGGAATGTTCCATATAGCAAACAGAACAGGTAGCAGCGAATGGAAGAGAGTAAACCTGGAAAGATCTATTTCGAGCCAGATAGGACGGGTTTTCAGACCGGTCAGTGCACCAGCATTTATTAAGCTCCTTCTGCATGCCCTGACAGTCCCTGTGCACAGTCTGATGGGGGGGGAGATAACACACAAACATCCGTGGGCGGGCTAAATTGGAGATTATCATCAGAGGGAAGGTGGTCCATTTAAGGAGGATTAGGGGAAGTTTGGGGCAGGAGGTAGAATCTGAGCTGGGACTTGAGAAAAGCTGGAAATGCCAAGAGACAGATGAGGAAGAAAGTTCCAAACATGAGGGACAGCCAGTGCAGATGTCCACAGTAGAGACGTAGAGCATGGGAGGAAACCAAAAGGAAGTCAATGTCAGGATCACAAGTGTAGGTGGGGACAGAGAATGGGCATTGGGTAGAAGAAGCCCGAAAAAGTAGGAAGGAGCCGGGTTATGGAAGCTTTTATAGGGCCAATGGAGGGATTTCTATCTTATCCCAGAGGTGAAAGGAAGTCACTAAAGAGCAGGTAGGTAACTCAGGGGATAGAGAGCCAAGCTTGGAGATGGAAGTCCTGGGTTCAGAGTTGACCTGGGCAAGTCACAACCCCAGATTGCCTAGCCTTCATTATTCTTCCTTGGAACCAACACACGGTATTGATTGTCAAACAGAAAGTAAGGGTGTTTGTTTTTCAAAGGGAGTCACCAGAACTTCTTGGGGAGAAAGGGAAGAAGGGATGTGACCTAGACCTGTGCTTTAAAAATAGCCGTCAGCTGTATGGAAGATGGGTTGGAGAAAAAGAGAATGGAGCCTGCGAGATCAACCAGGAGGAAGCTATTGCCTTACTCCAGACAGGAGGTGACGGGGGCCTGAGCTTAGGTAGCGACTGTGACTGGCTAGGAAGAGATGGACACAAGAGAGAGAAGCTAATGAATCTGAGTGACTAGGAAGATGGCGATGCCCACAACAGGAATAGGGAATTAAGAATAGAAGGGCTGGAGCTTAGGAAAGAGACTAAGACTGAACATGGAGATCTGGGAGTCATCTACATGGAAGTAATAGTGGAATCCTTGGGACCCAATGAGACCTAGAGTGTAGCTTTAGAAAGAGGAGAGCCCTGAGATGCACAGAAGGATGGGACCAAGATGAGAATCTAAACAAAGAGTGGAGTAGCTAGCCAGGTAGGAGAGGAACCAGGAGAAAATAGCCTCAAAAGCCCTGGGAAGGAGAGGTTGGACAACAGTATCAGAGGCTATAGTGAGGTCCAGAAGGACTGTGGAAAGACCATCAGGTCATTGGTAAACCCAAAGACAGTTGAGTAGTAGACCATGAAGGACTGAGAAGCAAGAGGGAAATGAGAAAAAGGCAACTATAGAGTTTCTTCTAAGGGTTTGGCTGGGAAAGAGGAGAGATGTAGGAGGGGATCACGGGAAAGTTTGTTGCTTTTTTTTTTTTAAAGGATGGAGAAGTTTGGTTATGTTTGTAAGGAGCAAGCTCCCAAAGGAGTCAGGAAGAAGGCATGTGTTCAAAGACCTAAAACTCAATGCATAGAGAAGGGGGGGGGGGGAGAGGGAAAAAAAGAATGTTTACACACACACACACACACACACACACACACACACACACACACACAATCTATGCAAATAGGTGGGTTGTATTTCCAAGGAGAAGGACTACCTCTTCCTTCTGGAGTGAAGCAAAGGAGGAGGGTTATGAGAGAGGTCATGATTCAGGGTAAAATTGGAGAGAAGAGGAAGCTTGGGATGGAAGGCTGCTGCTGAGAGGAAGGGGGTGGTATAAGTGATTTAAGAGAATAGCTTTGGAACAGAGGCTAGGGGGAATAGGTTAGAGAGATGAGGAAAGACTAAAAGGATGGGGGTGCCACAGGGAGGGCACTATTGAGATTATAGGACAAAAATTTCAGTGGACCTATTGGGAGCAATAGTATGATTTCCTCCATTGGCATGCAGCAGTATGTTGGAGCAGAGAAGGGTTGGGGTTTGGAGAGGGACAAGTGGTATTTGCTAGGGGAAGGATTCAAGGACAGATTGTTTAAAGTCAAACTGGTTAACTGTAGGGTCAAGATTTTCAAGGGAGGGAAGTGAAACTAGAGGAAGGATGGGGATGATGGCTGGTCTGGGAAAGTAGAGAAGGAATGGAGTGAGCAACAGGAAGTTGTGGGGTGGTCAGAGACTAGGTTTAAGAGGAAGAAGGCATGGGAAGAGCTAGAAGGACAGAAACTTATGGTCTCAGCTGGAGGAATTTCTAAGTTATAGATTATGAAGAGAAAACACTTCTGGGTGAGGATGAGATCAAGTGTGGATCTATCCATCTCTGAGGCTGAGGTAGATAAGGTCATGAGAGCTGGGGGAATCTTTTGTTATATATAATATTTTATTTTTTTCCAATTACATATAATAATGATCTTTAACATTTGTTTTCCAAAATGTTGAGTTCCAAATTTTCTTCCTTTCTCCTTCCCCTTTCCCCTCCTTGAGGTGGTAAGCAATTTGATCTACGTTATATATGCATGATCATGCAAAATATATTTCCATATTACTCATGTTGTGGAAGAAGACCAATATGAAATGAAAACCAAAAAAAGACCATAAAATAAAGTGAAAATCAGTATTTTCAAACTGCATTTGGACTCCATTAATTCTTTCTCTGGAAGTGGTTAACATCTTTTATCATGAGTCCCTTGGAATCATCTTGTATAGTTGTATTTTTTTATCTTTTTTTTTTAAGAGTATTTTTCCATGGTTACATGATTCATGTTCTTTCCCTCCTCCCCCCTCCCCCAAACTGCACTACTATCCTCCTCGTAACTGATGCGAAATTCCACTGGGTTTTACATGTATCATTGATCAAGACCTATTTCCATATAACTGATAGTTGCACTGGGGTGTTCGTTTAGAGTCTGCATTCCAAATCATATCCCCATCAACCCATGTGTTCAAGCAGTTGTTTTACTTCTGTGTTTCTACTCCCACACTTCTTCCTCTGAATGTGGATAGAGTTCTTTCTCTTAAGTCCCTCAGAATTGTCCTGAATCATTGCATTGCTGCTAGTAGAGAAGTCCATTGTATTCGATTGTACCACAGTGTATCAGTCTCTGTGTACAATGTTCTCCTAGTTCTGCTCCTTTCACTCAGCATCAATTCCTGGAGGTCTTTCCAGTTCACGTGGAATTCCTCCAGTTCATTATTCCTTTGAGCACTGTATAGTTGTATTGCTGAGATTTCACAGCTGATCATTGTAGGATATTACTACTACAGTGTAAAATGTTCTCCAGGCTCTACTCAACTCACTCTGCATTGTTTCCATGTAGGTCTTTACAAGTTTGTCTGAAATATTTCTTCTCATCATTTCTTTCTTTTTTAAAAATATTTTTTCCAGATTACATGTCAATACAATTTTAATAAACTTTTTCTGACATTTTGTGATCCATGCTCTCTCCCTCCCTCCCACTTTATCCATGTTTTAACTTCTGTATTCTTTGAAATCTGATTCTTTAATTCTCCTAGCTCAACACGTATAGCAATAGAAAATACCTAGGTTCCCCTCTTTGGTCTGAGAAGACAATTCCGGGAGGACAGATCTTTGGTAGAAATGACCCTCCCCAAGATGGCAGATAATATGATAAAGGTTGTATATGGGACACCTATTTCCACAATCATGCGAAAAAACATATATATTGTTTATACTAAAGAAAAATTCATGGAGGAAATAAAGTGAAGCATACTATGCTTCAATCTGCATTCAGACTCCACCAGTCCCTTCTATGGCAGTGGATAGCCCTTTTTGTTAAAAGTCCCTTGGAGATGTTTTGGATTCTTGCATTGCTGATAATAGCTAAGTTATTTACAGTTGGTCATCATATATTATTGATGTTACTATATACAATGTTTTCCTGCTTCTGTTCACTTCACTTTGCATCAGTTCACAGAAGTCTTTTCAGGTTTTTTTTTTTTTTGTGATCATCCTATTTGCCATTTCTTATGGCACAGTAGAATTCCATTATAATCATATACCACAATTTGTTCAGCCATTCCCCAATTGTTGGTCATCCCTTCAGTTTCAAATTCTTTGTCACCACAAAAAGAGCTGCTGTAAATATTTTTATACACGCAGGTCTTTCCCCCCTATTTTTGATCTCTTGGGATACAGACCCTGTAGCATTATTGCTGGGTAAAAGGGTATGCACGGTTTTATAGCCCTTTTGGGCATAGTTCCAAATTGGAGAGCAGGGGATCTTGAAGTTGTTCAGCTTATATGGTGAACTCCTTAAGTTGAAAAACTGAGCTAGGGTGGGGAGGAAGACTGTGAGTCAGACACTAAACTCCTTAAGAAAGGAGGAAGAAGGAGAGAGGAGGGGCAAGAGGGAGGAAGAAAATTTGGAACCCAACATTTTTTTTAAACTTAAATTTTTTTTACATGTAATGAGGAAATGTTCAATAAAATTAATTAAAAAAAGAATTTTAAAAAGAAAAGGGGAAGAACAAAACGGGTAGTGGTTGTTGAGAATAAACTTCAAGATGTGGATCTAGTGAAAAATTAGAAGAGAGTAAAACATAAAAAAGGGATAGTTGGTGAGTGATGAGTGTGTACAAGAACATACTTTGCTCTTCTCCTAGACCACTCTGGGCAGGGAGAAGAAAAGGGCAGGGTCTGAACAAGGGTACATCCAGTGCTAGAGAGGGTGCCTAGAGGTATAGTTTCTTCTGGGGAAAACCAGATTTCCATGCTTGCCAAGAAATGAAGAAGCCATGAGGAAATTTGAAAGGAAATTTATTTTTTTAAATTAAATTTAATTGATTAATTAAGAAAAATTTTCCATAGTTACATGATTCATGTTCTTTCCCTCCCTTCCTCCCACTCCTCCTGTAGCCAATGTGCAATTCCACTGGGTTTTATATGTGTCATTGATCAAGACCTATTTCCATATTATTGATATTTGCACATTTAGAGTCTACATCCCCAATCATATCCCCATCAAACCATGTGATCAAGCAGTTGTTTTTCTTCTGTGTATCTACTCCCACAGTTCTTTCTTTGGATGTGGATAGCTTTCTTTGAAAGGAAATTTATAACCAGTAGAATGAGGACAAAATGGAACATGTTTTGAATGAAATAAGGACAGAATTGGAGTTGACAGGAATGAACATGAGAGATCAAGGAAGGAACTCTGAATCCCAAAGATTCTGAGTCTAAGACAGTCTGGGTTAGTCCTGGGATAGATTGTCTTGCCCTTCCTTATAACTATAATGCTTACATCTGACTCGTTTGGCAAGGCATGTTGGGGAATGTGGTTTCTGGGTGCAGCCTCTTGGCAAATGGTAACTGGTTAGCCCTGCCTAATGGTCAAGGCAGGGTTCAGTGGAGTCTCTTAAATGATTATAGAGGGGGCAGCTAGGTGCCTCAGTGGATTGAAGTTAGGCCCAAAGATGGGAGGTCCTATCTATATGACCATGGGCAAGTCACTTAACCCCCATTGCCTAGCTCTTACAACTCTTCTGCCTTGGAACCAATATACAACATTTGATTCTGAGACAGAAGGTAAGGGTTAAAAAAATGATTTTATATTGATAGATGACCCACCAACCAGGTCAACTACCCTAGGGCTTATCTCATGTTGAATAGATGGACTCTAATCAACATTAAAGTATTGTGTTGTACCATTACTAGATTTGCATCCCCAAAAGATAAAAAACAAAAAGGGGAAGGACTGATACGCACAAAAAAATCTTATAGCTGCTCTTTTTATAAGGGCAAAGAATTGGAAAGTGAGGGGATATCCATCAATTGGGGAATGACTGAGTAATGAGTTTAATGGAACCCTGTTATGCTTTAAGAAAGAACAAGTGGGAGGTACTCAGAAAAACCTTGAAAAGTTTACATGAACTAATGGCAAAGTAAAGTAAGCAGAACCAGAAAACATTGTACACAGTGACAGCAACACTGTACAAAGAACAACTGTGAATAACGTAGCTATTTTCAGCAATATGATGATCCAAAACAATCCCAAAGATTCATGATAAAAATTTCATCTGCTTCCAGAGAAAGAACTGATGGAGTATGAATCCAGACAAAAGCAAACTTTTTTTCGTTGTTCCCAATTCTTTTTTTTTTTTTACTTTTTTAGAAAATTTTTCCATGGTTACGTGATTCATGTTCTTACTTTCCCCTTCACCCCATCTTCAAACCCCCCCCCCCATTCCACTGATTTTAACATATGTCATCTATCAATACCTATTTGCATATTATTGATAGTTGCATTGGTGTGGTCCTTTTGGGTCTACATCCCCAACCATGTCTGCATCAACCCATGCAGTTGTTTTTCTTCTGTGTTTCCACTCCTGTAGTTCTTCCTCTGAATGTGGGTAGCGTTCTTTTCCATAAGTCCCTCAGAATTGTCCTGGATCATTGCATTGTTGCTAGTACAGAAGTCCACCACATTCTATTTTACCACAGTGTATCAGTCTCTGTGTACAATGTTCTTCTGGCTCTGCTCCTTTCACTCTGCATCAATTCCTGGAGGTCTTTCCAGTTCACATGGAATTCCTCCAGTTTATTATTCCTTTGAGAACAGCAGTATTCCATCATTAAATACATCAGCTCAAACTAGCAGTAAAGAAAAGGAAAAAATAGGAGTAAACAACAGAAAAAGAGAAAAGAAATGACAATTGACAGCTTCTTTCAAGGAACTGAAAAGAGAGCAAATGAAATAGAAATAGAAGAAGAGTAAGAAGTTCCAACAAATTGGACACAGGCTTTGGAAGATCTCGAAATTCAATTAACTCAAGAACTTTAGGAACTCAAAAAACACAAACTCTTTTTTAAATTTTCTTTCTTGATAATTTTTTTATTATTTTTGTTTGCATTTCCTTCCACAAAAGGATTAATATGGAAAAAAGTTTTACATTATTGCATATATAAAATCTATATCAGATTGCTTGTCATTTTATTGGGGGAGGGAAGGAATTTAAAACTCAAAATTCGTTTTAAAATATTGGAAACTCTGAAACATTGTGGGATGATCAAATGTAATATCGACTTTGATACTAAAAGCAATGCAATGATCCAGGACAACTCTGAGATGAAAAAGAATGCTATCCACATCTAGAGAAAGAACTGTGGGAATAGAAATCTAAAAGAAAACACATGATTTATATTTATGATTTGTTTATATGGCTATATGATTTGGGGTTTTGGTTTTAAAAGATTACTCTATTACAAAAATGAATAATATGGAAATGGGTTTTGAGTGATAAAATATGTATAACCCAGTGGAATTCCTTGTCAACTTCTGGAGAGGAGAAGGAAGAGGAGGAGACAACAAGAATCATGCAACCACGTGAAAAATTCAAAAAATAAAATATTAGAAACTGTTTTTATATGTTATTGGGGGGGGGAATTAAATTAAAGATAAATAAAATAAAGTGTTGTGTTGCTCTGGGCACCATGTATATTTTTTTGAAGTTTCAATTCTTGGTGTTCCATTCTTTTTAAAAAATTGGTAAAGACACTTCTCAAAAATTTTGGCCCTGGGGGAAGCTGGGTATCTCAGTGGATTGAGAGCCAGGCCTAGAGATGGGAGGTCCTAGGTTCAAATCCAGCCTCGGACACTTCCCAGCTGTGTGACCCTGGGCAAGTCACTTGACCCCCATTGCCTACCCTTACCACTCTTCCACCGAGGAACCAATACACAGAAGTTAAGTGTTTAAAAAAAATTTTTTTGGCCCTTTCCCATCTACTAGAGCCACTCTTATAACAAATAAACACAATAAAGCCAAATCAGCCAACCCATCAGCCATGAGTAGAAATTGAGCCTCTTTCTCCATGTGTCTTCCTGCTTAGAGTTGGAAGACATGCTTCACCATCCATCTTCTGATATCAGGATTGTTCCCTGCCTAGAGAAGAGTTCCAAAGTCCCTTAGCGTGCTTTTCCCCTACTCTCTTGGGATCATTGTATCCATTACTTTTCTGATTTTCTCAACTCATGTTGCTCTGTATCAGTTCATATGTTTCTTCCTAAGTTTTTCTGAATTGTTCACAAGAGTAAGTTCTTACAAGGTAAGAACTTTGTCATTATAAGATTATACCATGGTATACATACATAGGAAAATTTCTTCAGTTATTCCCCTAATTAATGGTGGGAGACAGGTTTCAAAAGGACATTGATGAGCCAGAAAGCAGCCAGAGGAGGGAAACCAGGATATGTTTGTAATGGGAAAGAGAAGTCTTAAGAGGATATGACTGGGAGCAGTTAGGTGGCTCAGTGGATTGAGAGCCAGACCTAGAGACGGGAGGTCCTGGGTTTAAATCTGGCCTCAGACACTTCCCAGCTGTGAGACCTTGGACAAGTCCCTTAACCAACATTGCCTAGCCTTTACTTTTCTTCTACCTTGGTACCAAAACACAGTATTGGTTCTAAGATGGAAGGTGAGGGTTTAAAAAAAAAAAAAAAGAGGACATGATAAGTGGCTGTCATGTGAAAGGCAGCTACATGGCCCTCTGGATAGAACCCTGGACCTGGAGTCAGGAAGGCCTGAGTTCAAACCCAGGATCAGACCCTTTCTAGATAGGTGACCTCGGCAAGTTACTTCACCTCTGTTTGCCTGTTTCCTTAACTGCCAAAATTGGGTTGATAATAGCCCCTACCTTCCAGGCATTTGCTATGAAGATCCAATTTGATCATATCAACAAAGGGCTTAGAAAGCATGATGTAAATATTAGCTTATTATTATTTGGCTGCAAAATATAGGAAATGGGAAGTGGAGGCTATTACTCAGTCTGGGAGAAAATAAAGGCAGGAGATCTTTAGGAATTTTGTCCTAATGCCAGGGAAAATAACCCCTTAGAATTTAAGCAATACCATAATTAGAATGAAGTGCCTTAAGATGTAGTGGGTTCCCTCTCAGAGATAATCTCCTCCCAAAGGCTATATAACCTCTTATCAGGAATGTAAGGGGGATTCTTATGCACAAATTGGTTGATCTAGAGCAGGGGTCGGCAACCTTTTTGGCCGTGAGAGCCATAAACGCCACATTTTTAAAAATGTAATTTCGTGAGAGCCGTACAGTGCTCACAGTGCGGCTCCTGTAACAGCGCCTGAAAAAAATGGACTTTATGGCTCCTGCAGAAAGAGCCGTCTCTGGCCCTCAAAAGAGCCAGATATGGCTCGAGAGCCATACGTTGCCGACCCCTGATCTAGATGGTTGACTCTGACATTTTGTGAAAGGGCATTAAAAATCATCAGGTGACAATGTTTAGGTGACTTATCATAAACTGACCTTGCTTAAATGGGCTTTAATGTCATCTAGGACAACCTTCTTGCTGTACAGAGGATGAAAATTGGGCCCATGAGGAGAAGTGACTTTCCATGGTCACCCTAAAAAATTTGGAGTAGAACCTCTATTTTCTTTTTCTTTTTTAGTCCTTACCTTCCATCTTAGAATCAATACAGTGCATTGGTTCCAAGGCTGAAGAGCAGTGGGTGATGAAGGTTAAGTGACTTGCCCAGGGTCACATAGCCAGAAAGTGTCTGAATTCAGATTTGAACCAGGGACCCCAACCTGGCTCTCTATCCACTGAGCTACCCAGCTGCCCTCAGAACCTCTGTTTTCCAACTCTACTTGGGGGACAGTAAGAAGAAAAAAAGGTTAATGAGGGAAGTTGGCAACCTTTAGTACACTAAGATGATGACTGTGGGTCATGACATGTTGAATTTGGGGTGCTGATGGGACATCCAAGTAGGGATATTGTAGAGATTAAAATTAATATGCAAAAGCTAAAGTATTATATATTTAAAAGTTTATTAATAATAACTAAAGTAAGAGCTCCCTAAACCACCCAGCCTGCTCAAGAGAGCAAAAGAGGAAAAGAGAGGAGCTACAGGACCTATAAAAACAATAATGTGACCATGCAAACGTACAGGCACAGGAGAGATTAAAGGGAATTTGGGGAAATACTAAGGTTCAAAATCTCCATTTATACAATATCCAGGAAAGAATTAGAGAAAATAGGCCTGGGAGGGGCTCAGGGGAGAAGCCAGGGCTGGAGATAGAGTTCTATGAGTCAAGCCAAAATAAGTCAAGAAGTATTTATTTAGTACCTACTGTGTGCCAGATACTGTGCTAAACTCTAGATACAAATAAAGCCCAAAGAAGGACAGTCCCTGCCCTCAAAGAATTTGCTTTCAAAGGAGGGAAACACATAGAAGGAAGCTAAAAAGGGAGGGGAAGGGAAGGCTGTTACCTTGGCAGCTGGGTCTAGGAGAGGAACGAAGGATGATTTTCCCAAAGTTGCCCTCAAAATGGACATACCCTGAACAATTGAGTAATGGAAGAAGGGGGCTAAGGGGGACGAAGGCATATTCCAGGGTGAAAAGGCCATAAAAGAAGAGATCTCCTTCTCAAGGCAGTTGAGGTATGGAAGAGATTTTTTTTAATTTTATTATAAAAATATTTTATTTTGCCAATTACGTGTAATGACAAATTTCCACATGCTTTCCAAAGTCATATGATCCAAATTGTCTCCCTCCCTCCCTCCCTTATCTCCCCCTTTCTGGAGTTGGCAGGCAATTTGATCTGGATTATACATGTATTATCATGCAAAACATTTTCATAGTGTTCATTTTTATAAGAGAATAATCATTTTTTTCCTTTAAAAACCCTTACCTTCTGTCTTAGAATCAATACTGTGTTTTGGTTCCAAGGCAGAAGAGTGGTAAGGGCTAGGCAATGGGGGTTAAATGACTTGCCCAGGGTCACACAGCTAGGAAGTGTCTAAAGTCAGATTTGAACCTAGGACTTCCCATCTCTAGGCTCTCAATCTACTGAGCCACCCAGCTGCCCTCATAAGAGAATAATCAAATAAAAAACCAAAACTCCAAAATAAAACCCCAAATAAACTAAAGTGAAAAAGTTGCATTCCCACTCCAACAGTTCTTTCTGTGGAGGTGAATAATATTCTTTGTCACAAGTCCCTAAGAATTGTCCTGGACCATTGTATTGCTGTTAGTAGCTAAGTCTTTCCCAATTGATCATCCCACAATATTGCTGTTACTGTGTACAATATCCTCCTGGTTTTGCTTATTTCACTCTGCATCAGTTGATGAAGGTCTTTCCAGCTCTTTCTGAAGTCATCTTGTTCATCGTTTTTTATAGCACGATAGTGTTTCGTCACCATCATTAACCACAATTTGTTCAGTCATTCCCCCATGGAAGAGTATTTTAGAGGAGGGAGGGAGGGTGGAAAGAGTAACCCATGGGTATGGAGGAGATGGCCAAAAGGGAGAAGGAAAGGGTGGAACGGAATAGAGCAGAGAATAAAACCGTGGGAAACTCTTACATTGGGGAGGGGAGAGGGAAGGTATTTGGAAGAAGGAGTTGATGCTGCAGAATAACAGAGGCAGGAGAGTTAAGTAGGAATTCTCCTTTTTTCTCTTCTACCCAAAAGCCTGAGGCTGCCAGCTTCAGAGCTCAGATTTCTGGATGAGAAAGAGGTTAACTGGCCAGAGAAGAGAAATAGAACCTTCCAGGGACTTTTGGGTCTGCTCAGCTCAAAAGGATTTTCCCCTGGCATTGATTTCAGGTATCTATGACTTCCCCTGCCTCCAACTCCTTTTGACTCCAGAAATTCTTCTCCTCTTACCTTTCCCCACGCCAAATTCTTTGAAAAACAGTTAATAGGAGGGCAGCTAGAATACCAGGCCTGGAGTCAGGAGGACCTGGATTCAAATCTGGCCTCAGATGCTTCCTAGCTGTTTAACTCTGGGCAAGTTACTTAATCACAACAGCCTAGCCTTTGCCCTTCTGCCTTAGAATTATTACTAAGACAGAAAGTAAGGGTTTTAAAAATCAACAATAAAAAAGCACAATTCACAGGAATTCAAAGGTCCTGTGGGTTTGTGTGAGAAGGGCTGGCAGGATAGAGGAACATTAGGTAAGAGAACTCTCCTGGGATTTCCCTTTTTTTTTTTTTTTTTCATCAGAATTCAGACCTTTCCATCAGAATCTAGGTTGACATATGGTGTATGTCTGATGTAAATCCTGCTAGATCAACTCCAACCCAAGACCTCTTGAAAAGCACATCCAACAGGCAGCATCTCAGAATACATCTGGGGTCGACTCCCTCTTTACTAGAAAAGAGAAGTGAAGAGTGGCTTTGGTGGTTAGAGGGTGGTTCTCCTTTCTGACCTTGCTGAGATCTTAGGGAAGGGGTGGGGCAGAGGGGATGGGGAGATGGTAGAAAAGAATGTGGACATCATGGGGGCCCAAGGCTGGGACGATTCCAAGTTCCCTATCCTTAATTTCAATCTCAGCAATGGAACCATCACATACATACATCTACACACACCCATCAATCCATCCATCCATCTACTCACCCAGTCATCTATCGATTGATTAGTCCATCCTTCTACCCACCCACCCACCTATCCATCCATCCATCCATCCATCCATCCATCCATCCATCTAACTATTTATCCATCCTTCCTTCCTTTTAGTTAGCAGAAAACTGCTAGATCTTTGAGGACTCTGACTCCTGACCTGGCCATGGCAGGGGAAGGTAGTTCAATTGGAAGATGACTTATGGACCAGCCAAAAGGCCTACCTGTTTTCCTGGCCCTTAACATCCCATCTCCCATCTTCCTTTGCATTGACTGTCTGCCATATCTAGAATGCTCTTGGAACTCTCTGGCCCCCTTCAAAACTCAGTTCCAGTGCCCCCTCTTCAAGAGGCCTGATTGCCCCAGTTGTTAGAAATATATGCCCTCCATATATTTCTCTATCTGTGAATATAGGATCAGGATCAAAAATTGAATAGTTCCAAGCAGCTAAGTGACTCCATGTACAGAGATCCAGACCTTTAGACAGGAGATTCTGGGTTCAAATCTGCCCTCAGATACTTCCTAGCTACACGACCCTGGACAAGTCACCTACCCCCAATTGCCCAGCCCTTCCTTCTCTTTTGTCTTGGAATGATACCTAGTGTCAATTCTAAGACAGAAGTTAAGGGTTTAAAAAATATATTGAGAGGGTCACCATGCCCCAACAAGCTTCTCACTCCAGAAGATATCTCTAGCCCTTACCCTGCCTGGTTGGCTCCTCTGGGAATCTCTCCTTTAAGGAAGAGACTGGGCCAGCCTTGTTTACTCCTTCATTCCTCAGCAAGCTCCACTCCCGACCCTCCAGATTTCTTTCTGCCCTGTGCCCCCATTCAGGATCATTCTCCCGGCTGCCATTTTCTCTGTCGTACCCCTCCCTTCCTCCAGTAAAATGGCATTTCCATTTGGGCAGGGAACATCTTCCTTTTGGCTTCTATTTGCATCTTAGGGTTTAGCACAGCACTGAGCACAGAAAGAATGCTTAATACATTCTCAGGGAAACAACTCGCCCATTGCCCCCTTCCCTCCTCCAGCATCACATCCTCTCCAATGTAGGCCTGGACCATTGCAATAGCTGCTAGTGGGGCTGCTTGCCTCACATGTCCCCACTCCAGTTTATTCTCCATTCAGCCACTAAGGTGATCTTCCTAGAGATGGGCCTGACCTGCTCCAGAAGCTCTAACGTCCCTAATCAGAGGGGCCTAAGTGGGGCAGGGGCTGCCTCCTTTCCTCCAGAGAGGCTCTGTGCCAGGCCCTGCACAGCAGAGGGCTGCAGGGATGGTCCTGGCTCCTGGCATCAGAGGGTCTTGGGATCTGAAGTTTGCAATGGACACTGGAGGCATCCAGTCTGGTCTCCAGCTCCCAGGACAGAAGAGACCTCAAATACCCAGGCTCACGTAGGCAGCAAGGAACAGAATGGGCATTCTAACCTACATTTTCTGCTGGCATTTTCCCTTCCAGACTGCATTTGAGGGAAGGCAGGGCCAAGCCAGAGCCTAGATTGGTTTTTGTGGAAGCTGGACAGGGTTAAACACTCCCAGGCTTCCCAGACGCCTCTCCCTCCCTCTGTCACCCCCAGGTCTGGGACTGAGATGAGGAGCCTGGGCCACCCCTCCCTTGAAGGCACAGGGGATTCCCTTCCAGGAATCCCAGAGACAGCCCAGTGAGGGTGACTGTGGAGTTTGTCTTCTGCTTAATGGGAGGTGCAATGGGAAAGGGGGTAGTTAATGGCTATTTTGCCTTGGAGGAGAGCTGAAAGTAGGGAGTGAAAGTGGCCAGATAAGCAGGGAGATTTAAAGTAGCTCTCTTCACCCTGGGGCCCCATCATCTCCAGCTCAACAATGAAGAAACTGCTATCTAGGATCCTTAACCCTCTTCCCTTCATGCTCTATGCTCTGAGGCCCTTTCCAGTTACAAGATTTTCTGTTTTAAGAGCCTGACATTGCACATGTTTAGGTCTCTCCCAACTTTGATGGCTATATTCTGAGGCCCCCTCTAGCTTCCTCAACTGTAAAATGGGGATAATAAGAGCATCTCTGCCCGGATATACATGAGGATGAAATAAGAATATTTGGAAAGTTCTTAGTGCTGGGCTGGCACATGACTTTTTTTGGGGGGGGGGCATTGTTTTTCTCTTTTCTTCTTTATCATTTATTTTTAACATTCTTTTCTTTATACATTTTGAATTCCAAATTCTCTCCCTCCTCTACCCTGGGAGAAGGCAAGACATAGAATATCAATTACACATGTGAAATCCCACAAAACATATTTACACATTAACCATATCAACCACAAAAAATCAAGTGAGAGAATTAGGCTTCAATTTGTACCCAGAGCTCATCACTTCTCTCTGGAGGTGGACAACATTTTTTCATCAGGGGTCCTTTGGGATTGTCCTGAATCATTTTATCCTACAGAGCAGACAAGTCTTACCCAGATGATCAGCATGACAACCCTGCTGTTACTGTGCACAGTGATTTCCTGGTTCTTCTCCCTTCTCTTTGCAGCAGTTCATATAGGTCTTGCCAGATTTCCTCTGAAACCACCCCCCCACACACACACCCCTTGTCATTTCTTATATAGTACAAAAAAACTCCATCACAGTCTTATTCAGCCATTCCCAATTGATGGGCATCCCCTTCATTTCTAATTCCTTGCCATCATTCAGAGAGCTGCTCTAAATATTTTTGTAGCTAAAGGGCCTTTGCCTTTTTAATTTCCTTCCTTTCTTTTCTCCTTCCCTCCTTTCCTTCCTTTCTTCCTCCTTCCTCCCCTTCTTTTCTTCTCTCCTTCTTTCCTTCCTTCCTTCCTTTTCTCCTTCCCTCCTTCCGTACTCCCCTCCTCCTTCCCTCTCTTCCTCTCTCCCTCCCTCCATTTTCCTTCCTCCCTCCCTCCCTTCCTTCCTTCCTTTCTCTCAAGAATCCTTACCTTTTGTCTTAGAGTCAACACTAAATATCTATCCAAAGCAGAAGAGTAGTAAGGGCTGGGTAGTGGAGGTTAAGGAATTGTCTAGGCTAGGGTCATATAGCTAGGAAGTGTCTGAAGGCAGATTCAAACCCTGAACCTTCCTTCTCCAAGCCTGGCTTTCAATCCACTGAGGTACCTAACCACCTCCTTTTCTTTTTTCTTTGATCTCTTTCGGATACAGACCTAGTCCTGCAATTGCTGGGTCAGAGGATATGCAGTTTATAGCCCTCTGAGCATAGTTCTGGATTGTTCTCCAGAATCAATAGAGTATTAAATGTTTCTTCCCTTCCTTCTCTCCAGCTCTAAAATTCAGTGTTGTCTGTTTTAATGTCTTGTCCCTGTCTGACTTTCTTGGGTCCTAAGGTCCCTTCTAACTCTCAGTCTTGTGATCCTGGATCATAAGGATTGGGTAACCCTCCTTTCAGTTCCTGAGCTTCCCTCCCCCTAATTCTGATCTCTTTGGGATATAGATTCAGTAGTGGTATTGCTGGGTCAAAGAGTATGCATAGTTTTATGGCCCTTTGGGTATAGTTCCAATATTGCTCTCCAGAATGGTTGTATCAGTTCACAGTCCCACCAACAGTGTATTAGTGAATAAGACAATATTTGTAAAGCTCTTAGTGATGTACCAGACATATAGTATTTTTTAAGTTTTTCCCCTTTTTCTTGTTTATCATTTTAAAAAATATTCCTTTCTTTTTAAATTTTGAGTTCCTTCCCTTCATCTTACATATCCCCCACCCACTGAAAAGGCAATCAATATGTTATCAATTATATCTGTGAAATCGTGCAAAACATACTTCCATATTAGCCACATCAACAACAACAAAAAATAAAGTGAGGAAATTATTCTTCAATTTGTACTCAGTTCATCAATTCTCTCTGTGGAGATGGATAGCATTTTTTTTCAATGTGAGTCCCTTGGCATTGTTTGGATCATTTTATTTCACAGAGTAGCCAAGTCTTTCACTGTTGATCATCATGACAACCCTGCTGTTATTGTGCACAGTGACGTCCTGGTTCTTTTCCCTTCACTTTGCATCCGTTCATATAAGTCTTGTCGTGTTTCCTCTGAAACTTCCCCCCTTGTCATTTCTTATAGCACAATAGTATTCTATCACTTTATATACCACAACTTGTTCAGCCATTCCCCAGTTGATGGGCATCCCCTCAGTTACCAATTCTTTGCCACCATACAAAGAGCTGCTTTGAATATTATTGTATCTATGAGTCCTTTTCCTTTCTCTTTGATCTCTTTGATCTCTTTGATCTCTTTGGGATTCAGACCTAGTGGAAATGCTAGGTCAAAGGAATTTTATAGCCCTTTGAGCATTGTTCCAGATTGTTCTCCAGAACTGACACAGAATTTGAAATGCTGTTTCCTTCCTTCCTTCCCTCCAGCTCTGAAATTCAGTGTTGTCTGTTTTAATGTCCCTGACTTTCTGTGTTCTAAGGTTCCTTCCAACTCTCAGTCTCGTGATCCATGGATTGGGCAATTCTCTCAATTCCTGGGATTCTGTTCCGTTAGTTGCCCTCATTTCTCTATCTCAGTTTCCAGTGAGGGCTGTAACATAAAGAGGATAAGGTGCTTCTAGGGAGTAGAGTCTAGTGTGATTCTTTTGTATAGTAACCTGCCTTAATCTTCCTCAAAGTCAGGGGCAAAGTCAAGGGAGTGCAGGAAGGAGCCCAGAAGGCTCCATCCAGAACCCAAGTGGGGGCTAGCCTGAGACCTTAGTTAGACTGCCCTTAACTCCTAGGCTGCCCCCCTACCACCACAGACCTTCCTCTCTGTGGCTTCCTGGAAAGAGGCCCCCAGAGGGAGAGGCAGGGGAACCCCAATTCCAAAATTCCTGAGAGTTTTTAC
>NC_058130.1:734050289-734072940 GCF_016433145.1 Gracilinanus agilis | reverse complement strand
TGGGAGAGTCCTTAGAACAGAGAATGTCAGAGCTGGGAGGGAGCTTAGAACAGAGAATGTCAGAGCTGGGAGAGTCCTTAGAACAGGGAATGTCAGAGCTGGGAGGGACCTTAGAACAGAGAATGTCAGAACTGGGAGGGTCCTTAGAACAGAGAATGTCAGAGCTGGGAGGGAGCTTAGAACAGAGAATGTCAGAGCTGGGAGGGTCCTTAGAACAGAGAATGTCAGATCTGGGAAGGTCCTTAGAACAGAGAATGTCAGATCTGGGAGGGACCTTAGAACAGAGAATGTCAGAGCTGGGAGGGTCCTTAGAACAGAGAATGTCAGATCTGGGAGGGTCCTTAGAACAGAGAATGTCAGAGCTGGGAGGGACCTTAGAACAGAGAATGTCAGAGCTGGGAGGGACCTTAGAACAGAGAATGTCAGAGCTGGGAGAGACCTTAGAACAGAGAATGTCAGAGCTGGGAGAGACCTTAGAACATAGACTTTCAGGGCTGGGAGGGCTCCTAGGGCACAGAAATGTCAGAGCTAGAAGGATCCTTGGAACATAGCTTATCAGACCTGGAAATACCTTCATTTCACAGATGGGAATATTGAGCTCAAGGGAAGGAATTCAACCATCATCACACAGCAAATGGATTTTGGAACCATTGTTCTATGCCACCTCCTGAGTTAGTGTCTACGGTCTTAGAGTAACTTTGGGTCCTGAGGGAGGGTGATCCAGTCCTGACATGGCCTTTACAGACCTGTGTAGCCCTGGACACCATAGGGGTCTCCCTCTCAGGTGAAGGTTTTGGATACCCACTTCTACATTGTCTACTCTCCTGGGGAGCAACCAAACTGGAGATTGCTAGTGGGTCACTGGGCCTTTGTCTTCTTTCCTAAGTTGGATGGCTACCCCTTCTTGAGCCTCCCATTCCATCTACCCCATTCCCCTCTGTCTATTTATTTTTGATGTCCTGTGAGCCCCTAGGGGTGAAGGCACTAAAGATATGTGTAAGTATTCAAGAAGAGAGGACTGGCTGCTCCTTTATTCTGAGGTGCCTGCTTTATGGCGCTCCAGGTTTTGTTGACATGGGAGTCTCACAAAAAAGAGGCAGGGATCCAGGCTGCCAGGGTCCTTTTGGCCTTCTTCTGGGTCATCATGTCCACTGTCTCCTGAGTTCTGAAGGAGGACCGTCTCTGAGAATCTTTCGATCTCCCCTTTTTTTAGCTGGACACTGAAACAGGCTAAGGGTGGGGATTTAGCAGCCTGAAGCCCGCAGCACAGGCCGGGCAGAGGCCTTGCTCAGAGAACCATAGGCCCTTAGAGATCATATAATCCAAGTCTTTTGTTGTTTATTTTTAAGTTTTATGGAGATGTTTTTCTTCCACACCAGTCATTTCCCATCCTGCTCCCCTTTCCCCTCTTTATTTCATCAAAGGAGGAAACTAAAGAGAAGTGACTTACCAAAGGTCCCACACTGAATGTCAGAAGTCAGATCTGATTTTCTGTTCTTTCTTTTCCTTTCCTTTCCTTTCTTTTCTTTTTTCCTTTCCCTTTTCTTTTCTTTTTTAAACCTGTACTTTCTGTCTTAGTAACAACTCTAAGGCAGAAGGGCAAGGGCTAGGTAAATGGGAATAAGTGACTTGCTCAGGGTCACACAGCTAGGAAGTGTCTGGGGCCAGATTTGAACCCAGGAATAATCCTCTGGACTCCAGACTTGGTGCTCCCTCCATTGTGCCACCTCACTGCCCCTCAGCTGCCTTTTGGTGGGTCTGATTTTCTAAGGATTGCCTCTATAGTTAGACCGTGTCACAGGTAGCCCCAAACAGGGCTAGAACTGTAGCCTTTTAGAGATCTAGCCCAGATACCTCGCTTTACAAAGGAGGAGACCGAAGCCTCGAGGTCCCGCGTTGAGGCGGTAGCATAATCGGGATTAGAACATAGCTAAACTAGGTGCATGGCTAAAAGGGAGCTCGGCCATCATCTGGTGCAGTCTTCAGTTGAGGAGACAGCCCCAGAGGGGTTCAGAGACTTGGCCAGCAATATGCCACTAGTGAGTCTTCCACTTCACCACACAGCCTCTCCAGGCTGCTGGGACTAGGTGGGTGGGTGTGGGGGGTGTGTGTGTGTGATTTGAGGTGACCAGCAGGGGAACTGGCAGCAACTACAATCCCTTGGGGAAGGGAATCCAATGAATAGGTTCTTCTAAGTCCTGCTGAGGGACTTGGGGGGGTGTTTCCATGGCAACTGTATTCTATTTATTTTCTTTGTGGTCCTGACCCAGGGAATCTCTATAGATGAGCTGAGATCTGTGGGGAGGGTAAAGAGGTCACTTTTATTCTCTCTAAGGTCTTGGGTCAGGGGCTCTGGACAGTGATGTCTCGGAAATCAGGGAGTCCGACTGAGCACAGGGTGTCCTGGGGCCTGTGACTGGGATGTGGTACTTGTTTCTGAGGATGTTGCCGGTCAGCTCCCCGATTTCCTCTGACGGACATCCTGGTCATCTCCAAAGCCGCCTCAGCACCGATGGAGGGATGATGCCCTGGCTGCCTTCCCTGCCCTCACCCTCCAGGATAGGGCCGGACCTCAGGCTCTACTTCTCATCTTCCCTAAGAGCTCCATCAAGGATCCTTCTGTCCCAACCTTGGCTTAGATCTCCACTCATAAAAAGAGGCCTCCCTAGTGACTGTGAAGGTCAACCTAAACCATTAGGCTTGGTAGCCACGGATGGAAATTCTTGTCTCTCTCACCCCACACCCTCAGTTCCTCTTGTCTCACCTGCCAGTCCCACTCTCCTGGCCCCCCACTGAGAGCCCCTGATGTGTTAGACAACCTAGATGGGATATTACCTTCAGAAGAAGTTCCAGGGCTCTTCTGAGAGTCCAGCAGGGGCAGGCGGAACATTTTAGGAAGGTCATCGACAAGCTAGAGCATGTTTGACTTTTAGCAGAGGCCATTGAGCATGGTGAAGAAGCTGGAGGCCATGCCCTTCAGGACCTATTATTTCAAAGAGATGGGGCTACTTCCCCTGCAGAAGAGAAGACTGGGGGCAGGGTATGCTCTCTCTCTTCAGCTGCCTGAAAGGATGAATCCTGAAGAAGACAAATAAAATCCTGGTGTCCCCAAAAGGTAGACCTAGGAGCAATGCAAGAAAACTCCGGGGAACCAATACGATCACTCAGAGTCCAGTGGTTCCCACTCTTTTTTGGCCTACCTCCCCCTTTCCAGAAAAAATATTACTTAGCCCCCTGGAAATTAATTTTAAAATTTTAATAGCAATTAATAAGAAATGATAAATGCACCCGTGACCATCACCGCTTCCCTGGATCACTGCAGCATCCACCAGGGGGCGGTGGCACCCACTTTGGGAATCACTGACTCAGACCAACCAATATTTTATTGAGCACCAGCTTTGTGCTCAGTGCTGGATTTCACGTGCTCAGGAAGATTTGGGCTAGACTGGAGGAGATTTACCAATTCAAGTTGGTTCCTTAGGTAGAGAAGGACCATGCTTTCCTATTTCCAATGGGCTAGGAGCAGCATGAGGACACACAGGACCACATTCTCAAATCCCTGGAAGGCATAAAATCTGAGCTTAAAGACCCGAGGTGTCCAGGGTCTGGACAGCAAGAGCCTGAGTGTCCCCAGAAAGGGAAGATGCTAGATAAGGATGAAGAACAGGGAGTCAAGATAACTCTCCCTGGACTCAGATTCAGGAGGGCAGTCCCAAAATCTCATTTGGGTCTCAATGTGTTCCCCCCTATTCCTCTGAATTGCTATTCCCTGGCACCGCTCAACTTTCTTTCCTCTCCAAGACCCTTCCTCCAACCCCTCTCTCCTTGTTAGTTCAAAGGAAGCTTCCTAGAGAATCATGAAGAGTGAGAAGCAATAAGGACAGGAGGATCCTGAAATTTAAGGGCTGGAAAAACCTTTAGAACACAGAATATCATCTGGGAAGGACAGAAAAGAGGTCCAGATCTTAGAACGTGGAGTGTCAAACCAGGAGAAAAGGAATGAATGAAAAAGCACTTATAGAGTCCTCACTGTATACCTGGGATTGTGCTGGGCACTAGGGATAAAAGGAAGCAAAATCAAACTCTCCCCTTAAGGAGTTAACATTCTAATGGAGTGGGGGAGGGGGGGAAGGTCAACATGTCATTAATCTGGGTCTTACAAGACAAACACATATGTGCATATATGTATATAAATGTGTATGTGTTCACCAGACATACATGCATGGAGCCATCTATATAACTACATCTATGTGGATGTGTATATATTGTGTGCATTTATAAGACACACATATGCAGAACCATCCACATATATGTGTATATATTTATAAGACATTCATGCATGGAGTCATGTATATATACATATATGTGTATATTATGTATGTATTTATAAGACACACATATGGAACCATCCACATATAGGCATATTTATAAAGAACATATATGGAGTCATCCATATTTATTCTCATATATATAGACATATACCTTCCTGTCTATGTAGATAAAGAGATAAAAATATATCTATATAGATTTAGAGCTCTATCTCTATACTTATCCATATCTTTTTTTTAGCGATATACTTGTTGTTGTTCAGTCATTTCAGTTATGTCCGATTCTTCAAGACCTCATTTGGGATTTTCTTGGCAGAGATCTTGGAGTGGTTTTCCATTTTCTTCTCCAGCTCATTTTACAGAGGAGGAATCTGAGGCAATCAGGGTTAAGTGACTTGCCCAAGGTCGCACAGCTAGGCAGTGTCTGAGACCAGATTTGAACTCATGAAGATGAGTTTTCCTAACTTGAAGGATGGAGCTCTATCCATCGTTCCACCTAGCTGCTCCAGATAGTTATATCTCTGTATGTCTATCCATCCATCTAATAACTATTAAGTGCCTTCTGTGTCCAATGAATGTACCTAAGTACATTGTATGTTAGAGCTTTCTCTAGCTTGTGAAATTTATCTAAAATTTTATTTTTGGACATTTTTCTCCAAGAAAATAATCCATTTTAGTTATCTCTATAGTGTAATTTGCTTTCTTTGTAAGAATTCCCATTAGGAAAAAAATCTATTCTGATGATTATTTTTTCTATTTTGCATTATTAAAAAAAAAAACTTACCTTCCGTCATAGCATCAATACTGTGTATTGGTTCCAAGGCAGAAGAGCAGTAAAGGCTAGACAATGGAGATCAAGTGACTTGCTAGGGTTGCACAGATAGGAAGTTTCTGAGGTCAAATTTGAACCCAGGACCCCTTGTCTGCAGGCCTGGCTTTCAATCCACTGAGTTACCTAGCTGCCTCTACCCCCATTTTGTATTATTTTTGTTAGTTTTCATTTGAATTATTTATAGAGGCAGAAGGGCATGGTAGATAGAGTCCTAGTTTGAAAGATCTAAGCTCAAATACCACATTGAACACTTAAAACTTATTTGACCTAGGACAAATCATTCAACCCTCTCTTTGCCTTAATCAGTTCCCAAGACTTGTCTGCTAAGTCAGATAACTTGAAAGTACGTCATAAACACTCATAGTATGTATGTTTCAACTACAGATCCTTTACTATTGCATCCATTAAGAATCACTAGTTATTTTGAGAATCCACTGTTTCTGGTTATTAAATAGTTTACAAAAATAATGGAAACCAGGTTGATGTCTGTCCTCGGAGAGCTTACAGGGTTAACCCAGCAAGCAAGATCTAGGTAGCACCTCCCCTCCAGGGTTGTAGTGAGGATCAGATAAGATCACATCTGTCAAGGACTTGGCTTAGCACAGGTCTTACTTGTCACACAGCTGGTGCTTAATAAATGTTTGCTCCCTTCTCCTGTAGGCAGAGTAAAAAGGTATTATCCAAAACAGGAATGTACCAAGTCTTCCTCTTGCAGCTCTTTTCTTTTTGTTTTGTTTCATTTTGTTTTTTGGACCTGACATGTGATTTTATTGGTATAAGGAGTCCCCTGTAAGAAAATTCCCTCTACCAATGCAGGGCCTCCATTACCCTACAACTTCAGGTTTTAAATATTGCCTAGAATCCTGAGGAGTTGTGATTAGCCCAAGGATCACACAGTCAGCATATAATCACTCTTCTTGGTTCATTCTCCTATTCTAGCCCTCTAGATAGAAACTAATTTATGGGGGTTCCTAGGTAATCTGGGAGTAGTCTATTTAAAACACATGTTGAGGGAAGAGTGGTGTCTCTCCCCAGTTCCTACCTCAGACTGGGGACTTCCTGAGGGCAAGGTTGGCTCTCCCCTTGAGATTAAGGTCCCTTGAAGGTCAAGGGTCCTGCCTTTCTTATCAGACTGGCCTCCTCCTAGTTTGTCTTCCATTCCTTTGGTGGCCAGTTCATGCTTTTTCCCACAGAGGGCACTGAGCTGCTATTGTGGGTTAATTGTTGCCTATGAGCCTGAAGTCAGACCTGGGAGGGCCATTAGGATATATAATGTGAGAGCAAGGAGGACCTTTAGAACAGAGGATGTCAGAGCTGGGAGGAAACTTAGAACAGAGAATGTCAGAGCTGGGAGGAAACTTAGAACAGAGAATGTCAGAGCTGGGAGGGAGTTTAGAACAGAGAATGTCAGAGCTGGGAGGAAACTTAGAACAGAGAATGTCAGAGCTGGGAGGGAGCTTAGAAAAGAGAATGCCAGGGACAGGGGGATCTTTAGAACATGGAAAGTCAGAGCTGAGAGGATCTGTAGAACCTAGATTTTCAGAACTGGGAGGGCCCTTAGGACAGAGAATCAGAGCTAGGGTGAAGAGGTCCTAGAACACAGAATGTCAGAGCAGAGGAGGGAGGACCCTTGACACATGAAACATAATGTCTAAGTTGAAAGAGCCCTTAGACCATAGAATGCTGGGGCTGGGAAGGTTCTTGAGATGGAGATAACAGAATATCAAAAAGGAAGACTTTTCACTGTCCAACATCCCCTTCAGTTCTTGCAAGGTCCCCATCCAGCCCCGAGGGTGTCTCTGCCTTGTGTCCAGATATCAGTGTCTCTGCTTTCCTTGTCCGTGTGTGTCCATACAACAATGCTGTGTTTCTAGTTCTTTGGTGTTCCTTTCTGTTACTATCTACACATGTGCTGGTTTCTTGGGTATGGCTGGCATAGGGTGTGTGTGTGTGTGTAAGGGCACTGGTCTATATGTCAGTGCTGCTTGTGTCCTAATTTCCCCTTCTGTGGCTTCTAAGAGCCTCCTCCCAGACCCGATATCTGAGCTGCCCCTGGCCAGAGGCTGGAGCCCCCCCTTGGCACAGAGAGTTAAGCTGGTGGGCTCAGGCTGCATGACTGCCTGGAGTTTCCCTTCTTTAGGGTTCATCCTTGAACTTGCTCTACCCTGTAAGGAAGGACTGAATGCCTGAAGGGGGGATGGAGAGGCCCAGCCTCCCTTGATACCTAAGTACCTTAGCCTTACTTGGGCTCCTTGGCCTGCCAAGGCGGGACCTGTCCTGCTTCAGTCCCCATCTGGGAGTCTTGGGGGCCCCCCCCCAGAGGTCCCTGTCTCTCTGCTCCTTTACCACAGCTGGGGTGGAGGCCCCGCAGGGGCCCTGGCCCCTCCCTGCCCCTCCGCCTCACCCTTGGGGGCACTGCTCCACTGCATAACAGGAAATTTCAAACAACAGGAAACCCTGGCCTAGTCTTCTGCGCTGCTCACGGCGGGCAGGGCACTCCACCCTGCTCGAGCCCAGACACCACGGGCTCCCGTAGTCTGCGAGTGGCCCCAGGGAATAGGGGAATAGCACAGCCTCCTTTCCTCGTGGCCTCCGGCTCGCTCCCAGGCTGGGGGATGAACCTCTCCTCTTGCCACCAGCTGGTGGACCAAGGGCACCCAGACCTCATCCTGCAGCACTACAACCACACGGGCCGCCTGGAATTCCGGGGCCCTCCCGAGGAGGGCCTGGGCTGGCTTCGCACCCTCTTCGTGGCCATCAGCTGCCTCATCATCCTGGAGAACCTGCTGGTGCTGGTGGCCATCAGCACTCACATGCGCTCCCGCCGCTGGGTCTACTACTGCATCGTCAACATCACGCTGAGCGACCTCCTCACCGGAGTGGCCTACCTGGCCAACATCGTGCTGTCGGGCGGCCGCACGTTCCGCCTGACGCCCACCCGCTGGTTCCTGCGCGAGGGGCTGCTCTTCATGGCCCTGGCCGCGTCCACCTTCAGCCTCCTCTTCACGGCGGTGGAGCGCTTCACCACCATGATGCGGCCCGTGGTGGCGCGCGGCACCAGCAAGACGGTCCGCGTGTACGGCTTCATCGGCCTCTGCTGGCTCCTGGCGCTGCTGCTGGGGCTGCTGCCTCTGCTCGGCTGGAACTGCGTGTGCGACTTCTCCAACTGCTCCAGCCTGCTGCCCCTCTACTCCAAGTGGTACATCCTCTTCTGCGTGGTCATCTTCAGCCTCATCCTGGCCTCCATCATGCTGCTCTACGGCGCCATCTTCCGCCTGGTCCGCGCCAACGGCCAGAAGGTTCCGCGAGGCCATGCCCAGTGCAAAGCGCAGCGCCTCCTGCAGACGGTGCTCATGATCCTGGTGGCCTTCCTCCTCTGCTGGGGGCCGCTCTTCGGCCTGCTCTTGGCCGACATCTTTGGCACGGCCGCCTGGGCCCAGGAGTACCTCCGCGGCATGGACTGGATCCTGACGCTGGCGGTTCTCAACTCGGCCATCAACCCTCTCATCTACTCCTTCCGCAGTCGGGAGGTGTGCCGGGCCGTCCTGGGATTCCTGTGCTGTGGCTGTCTGAGGCTGGGCATTCGGGGCCCCGGCGACTGCCTGGTCCGGGCCGTGGAGACCCATTCCGTCTCCTCCACCGAAAGCTCCCTCCGGCCCCGGGACAGCCTTCGGACCTCCCGTTCTCTCAGCTTCCGGATGCGTGAGCCTCTGTCCAGCGTGTCCAGCGTGCGAAGTGTCTGAGGCTGCTGGAACCCCCCCGCCCCCCCCGCCCCGGGCCCCACCCCCTCCTCCTCCTCTTGCCTTCTGACCATGGTCCCCCTGAGGGAGGGCAGCCTGGGGGGTTGGGGCTTTGGGCCCTTTGCCCAACGGACCATTGGCCGAAGTTCCAGGCATCGTCCCCCTTTGCCCAGATTCCTGCATGGGGTTTTGGGCAATGATCTGGGGTAGGGGTCCTGGGCTGGATGCCAAGGCCCTGAGGTCTTGGGCAAAGAGGATGTTACACCATAGAGCCCAGCAGCCCTAGTGGGCACTGGCAGATTGCCCAGGGCAAAGATCTCCTACCTCTGAGTCTGAGGGAGTGGCTGCCCCCTGGGCTGGGGCTCTTCGGCTGCGGCTGCCTCCCTCTCCGCCCCTCCAAGGTTCTGGGGTGACCCTGGCCTCATTCCTGGGTCAGGACTGCCCGGGAGTCTGTGCCATGCCAGACTGAGTGGGCAGCTCCGGTGACTCGTGCTTGATGGGGACAACGCAGAGAAGGGAGGGGATAGGCTCCCCTCTCAGCTGGGCAGGGAGCCCAGGGTCCACAGCCCTAGAGAAGGGACTAAATGTAAAGGGATGGCATTTATAGCCCAAACGGGCAGGGGTGGGCAGGCAGGGAGATCAGTCCTAGAACTGGACTTCCTCAGAGTCCTATCGGCTCCTGCTAGCCATGTAGATATGTGTCTAGATCTCGGGTTAACAGAATTCCCCTGCATGGTGGCACAGAGAAGTCCTCTTGTCATCCCTTTGCCTCTGTGGCATTTACGGGCTTCCTGTTCCCCAAAGACCTGCATGCAGGCTCACGTGTGGGATAAGTATGGGTTCGAGTTAGTGCTAATTCATTTTCAGGGATCACAGGGTTCGGGGCTCAGTTAGTCTAGGGATCATGAGCTGGGCCATGGCCAACCTGTCTGTTTGTTTTTTGTTTTTTTTTTCATTTTGATGACTGCATTTCAATTTAATTGGTTTCCTCTGTAATCCTATGTTTCTTTTGTTACTCATTTAAGAACACAATTCTGGGGATGGCTAGAGGTGGCTCAGTGGTTTGAGAGCCAGGTTTAGAGGTGGAAGGTCTTGGGTTCAAATCTGGACTCAGGCACTTCCTAGCTGGGTGACCCTGGGTGAGTCACTTCACTTCCATTGCTCTTCTGCCTTGGCACTCAGTAAGGATTCTAAGATGGAAGGTGAGGGTTCAAAATAAACAAACAAATAAGTAAAAAATAACGTGATTCTGAGAAAGGCTTCACTAGGCCGCTAGCTAAAGGAATCAATGAAGCACACACAAAAAAGAGTTAAGGATTACTGATCTCAGTCTGCCCTCAGACATTTCCTAGCTGTGTGACCCTGAGCAAGTCACTTGACTCCTTTTGCCTAACCTTTGCTCTTCTATCTTAGAGTTGTTATTAGAAAGTAAAGGGTTAAAATTAAAAAAAAAAAAAAAAAAGACTTGCTGATCTAGTCTCATCCCTTATGATGAGGAATGAGGTCCATGGAAAGGAAGAGGCTTCTCCAAAGTCATAGGGCTTATGGGAAACAGAGACAAAGTCTATGTATGTATATATTAATTATGTGATAGTGTGTATTGAGAGGGGGTTGATCGGGGAGAGGAGTTGAGTGAGGGCCCTCCAGATAAACACTATCTTGGGTTTTTACCAACCAGAGGCTCTTCCTCTCTCTTCCCTTCCCTTTCTCACCCTTCCGTCTCTTTAGTTTTGGGGAATGTGTCTCTGCCAGTCTCAGACACTGAGACCACCTCCCTGTCCCCAAGATCTGTGCCTTCCCTCTTCCCCACTACCCATGGTCCTCTCTTTTCTTCTCACTTTTAAAGATGATTTTTCACATATTAAAGAGGAACTTTCAGCTAGTGTCCAGCCACTGTGAGGAGGTAGCTGCCATTTTCTGAGACGTGGAGTGTAAGGCACCATCTATAACCATTTAAGGTAGGCAGCAGGCAACTGAGACAGTCAGGAACAGGAGCTGGAGAGGCCAGAGCCCTGAGCCCAGATGCCAGCAGAGATGCCAGGGAAAGCTTTGCTTTGGACCCCCAGGGACCCACAGTAACCTCTCCCCTCCTCTTTTTACTTATTAAGTTCCCATGGCCTCCCTCCTTCTTTGCACATTCCCCAGCCTGCCTCTTTTCTGCATTTTCTGAGAACAGTGGAAGGAGACTTGGGCTGGCGGTCAGGAGACTTGAGTTCTAGTTTCAGCTCTAACCAGCTACTTGCTATTTCATCTTGGGAAAAATCTCTTCCCCTTCCTGGCCTTGAATATCCTCCTCTAGCAAATGAGAGAGTTGAACCTGTAAGGCCTAGCTCCCAGCTCCAGTATTCTGTGTTCTACGTGCTCTCTCAGCTTAGGGTCCCTCTTAGCTCTAGCATTCTTTGTTCTAAGATCCCTCTCAGCTCTGACAGTCTCTGTTCTGAGATCGCTTTTGGCTCTGGCATTCTTTGTTTTAAGGTTTTGGTTTTTTTTTTAGCTGGATTTTTCCATGGTTCTAGGTTCTAGGCATAGTGAGCATGAAAAAGAAGACAGACAGGGCATTGGAAAACAGACTGGAGATCTTCAAAGAGGTTGGAGACCATTTTTCAGGGATCTTGCAGAGGGGACAAAATTTTCTCACAGAAGAACCTTAACCTCACCCTTCCAGCTGAGATTCTCTGATCCCATCCTAGGAGGGCAACCGAGGCCCAAGTAATAGCCAATAAACAATTTTTGATCGTTGCAGTATGGCTGAGGCTTCATTCTTGATTTTGACCTTCAAGCCACCTTTTGGGTAGGCCCAGACCTGTATCAGAAGCCCCAGAAACATCCCCTTTTCTGCTTCCCTCCCCCCACACCCATTGCCTTGGAAACAGGAAGCACAGGGCTGGTGATGGATGTGGGAGGGGATGAGGTAGTGACCGTTAAGGAGGAAATAGCTAACACCCTAGCTTTAGTACTGAGATGAGTCCTTTGTGAAAGAGATACCAGACACTAGAGAGTTGTCTGAGATGATATTGGTCATTAATATGAAGGGAGTCCCTGGTCTCCTCCTTGGGTGGGAGCCAATTGTGTCTCTTCCAGGAAGATATGGAAAAGCGTTGAGTATTTTTGTTTTTTTAAACCCTCACCTTCTGTCTTAGAATCCATGCTGTGTATTGTTTTTAAGGTGGAAGAGCCCTAAGGGCCAGGAGTGGGGGTCAAGTGACTTGCCCAGGGTCACACAGCTAGGAAGTCTCTGAGGCCAGATTTGAACCCAGGACTTCCCATCTCTGGACTTGGCGCTTAATTCACAGAGCCACCCAGCCGTCTCCAAGTGTTTGTTATAAAGAGCCTATATTCTAGAGTTGTCAGTGCAGCCCACTCCTAATCCAGTGCTTTGAGTGCATTCCTCTTCTGGAGGAATCCCAGGAGGGTGACCTTGTAGACAGGATTCTGGAGTCCTCCGTTGGACTCTGAGCTCCACAAGGCACACACAGCATCTTGGCTGAGATTGTGTTTTGAGTTTAGAGATTCCCAGCCTCTTCACTTTTACATATTCGAAGATCATCGATGTAGAACTATATGGGATGAATCCAGTGAAGAGACTGGAGCCCAGAGGCGGGGAGTCACTGGCCCATAGACCCAAGACTCAAGTCAGTCAGGCCCCTCTAGCACAATACCATCTGAACACGGTCCCTCTGGCAGTGTCCCACATAGGACACTATTTTATTTAATTTTTCAATTTTATTTAATTTTTCAATGAACAAACATTTATTTTCTCTCCTTCCTCCTCCTTCACCCCATTTAAAAGAAAAAAAAGAAAGAACCTTTTGTAACATATGTAGTATAGTCATTCTTTAACAGGCAAGCAAAACAAATGTCTACTTTATATAGGAAGATCTTAATAAATGGTTGTTTAATGACTAGATGAATGGAGAGATGGAGGGAGGGAGGGATGATGGATGGAAGAATGGATGGGGAGATGGATAGCTAGTTGGATAAGGAATGGATGGATGGATGGATGAATGGATGAGTGAGGAATAGATCGATGGATGGATGTTAGGGTAGTGGATGAATGCTTGGATGAAGGGATGGAAAAAAGAGGCAGCATCAGACAATGGAAAGATTGCTGGGTTTAAAGTCTGAAGGCCTGCCACCCCTGTAGCCTTTAAGCAAATACCTTAACTCAGTGATGGCAAACCTTTCAGAGCCCTAGGGCCCAACTGCAACTCTCACGCTGTATGTGAGCCCCCTTTCCCACACCCCTACCCCAGACAGGGGAGGGAGGAAGTGCTCCCATTGGACTGCTGGGCGGAGAGGCAGGTGATGGGAGAAATGTCCTCAGGTGCCTGGAGAAGGGGAGGGGAGCACCCCCTCCAGCACTCATGCCACAGGTTTGCCAACACAGCCTTAACCTTTAAGGATCTCAGTTTTTTTCCTCTATAAAATGAGGTGGTTGGGGTGCAATTAGGTAGCGCTAGGCCTGGAGACAGAAGGGTTTGGGTTCAAATTTGGCCTCAGATACTTCCTAGTGTTGCCCTGGGCAAGTCCCTTAACCCCAATTGCCTCATCCTTGCCATTCTCCTATCTTAGAATTAATACTAAGAAAGAAGGTAAGGCTTTAAAAACAGATGAGGTGGTTGATTGTTCTGAATTCCAAGAAATTATTCAAGAAAAGGGATTAAATCATCCATCCCTGTTGAGCCAGCATTCTAACTATTGGGTACATATCCCTAAGGAAATCAGAGACAGAAGCAAAGATCCCACCTACGCTAAAATATTGATATCAATGTCCTTTGTGGAAGTAAAGCCTGGAGAATGAAGTGGAGGCCATCAATTGGAGAGTGGCTTAAAAAAAAAGATGGCAAACACATGGATGAAATAGTATTTTGCAGTAAGGAACAGTGAATCTAAAGAATCCAGAGAAGTATGATAAGAGCTACAAATAATGGCTGGCTCTGATCCGGTGCTTCAAGGCTTGCAAAGCATTTTACATGTTCCTCTTTGATAATGTATCAGAAGAGTTCTATGACCTGATGCAGAGTGCCATTAAGAAGACCAAAGAGAACAACATACCCATTGGCTATCCCAGTGTGAATGAAACGACTGCTAAAGGAAGCTGACTATTGAGTAACAAAAAAAAAAAGGAAGATCCCAAGAACAAAGACTGAAACATAGATCTTGTCTCCCAGAAAAAAGGTGGGGGACTACTGGGATGAAATAGTGTTTATACTGTCTGATTCAGTCTTTGGTGTTGGGTAGCTTAGCTGGTTTCAGTGGGGAAGGGAGGTAAATGGGCAAAATGCATTAAAACAAACCAGTGACAAAATGTAGTAAATAAGCACATGTAACAGTAAATGTAGCATGTAAAACAGGAGGCTGGAACTAGATGACCTCTAAGGTCCCCTCCCCCCACCCCCCCATGGGGCAGCTAGGTGGTATAGTGCTAGGCCTGAAGTCAGGAGGACCTGGGTTTAAATCTGGCATTAGATACTCCTTAACTGTGTGACAAATCACTCAATCCTGTTTGCCTCAGTTTCCTCATCTGGAAAATGATATGGCAACTCCCTCCAGTATCTTTGACAAGAAAGCCCCCACAGGGGGTCACAAAGAATTAAACAAGACTGAAACAACTGAACAACAAAACAAGGTCACTAACAGTTTTAAATCGAAGATCCTATGGAAACGGGCTCAGTTATGGACCAGCGTTTCTTGGCCTGTGGGGTCACTTTTTGGAGGAACTTTGTCACAAGCCAAACCGTCTGACAATGGAATGGACCTCTTCTAGGGGGAGTGAGCTCCCCATTCTTGAAGGTCTTCAAGCAGAGCCTGGATGACCACTTTTCCAGGATGTTTTGAAAGAAATCCATACTTTGTGTTGGGGCTGAACTCGATGACTTTGGGGCTCTCTCTCAGGTATGGGGAAATTCTAGAATGTTCATGTTCTTTTTTAGCAGAAGGATAGTGGGCTAACCCAGGGATCCTATTCTCTTGTTTCTCTGAAATCAAATTTGTAGAAAGTCCTTAGCACATAGTACCTGGCACAGAGCAGTGCTATAGAAATGCTTATGCCCCTTCCCTCCCCTCTATGACATGAGCACTTTGGTCTAAGCCCTTCATTTTACAAATGAGGAAACTGAGACCTACTAAAAGGACAGCAGAAGAGGCCATCACCCAGTGTCCCATTGCTAGTAAATGGCACTTTCCAGTTTTCTTCTATCTCACGCCATGTATGTGGTGAGACAGTGACTCCATGCTTTTCCTTGAACAAGGCTCTCCATCTCTGGGCTCTGGACATGTTGGCTGTCTGTCCCCCATGCCTGGAATGCTCTCTCCCTCCTTTCTCTCTGCCTCCCATCTTCCCTGGCTTTCAAGTCTTCCCTAAAGTTCTACCTTCCCCTGGCAGCCTTTCCTGACCCTAAATTCTGCAGTGAATGCCTTCCTCTGTGGATTATCACCTGCTGCCCTGCCTAGCCTGTCTGACATTGATGATTCTTGAATCCTTCGGCTACTTCAAACCATGAAGGGCAAAGTTGGGTAGGGTTAGTCCGGAGGTCTTGAGAAGAAGATGGGGGTAGATGGGTGGCTCAGTAGACAGAGAGGCAGGCATAGAGACAAGGAGTCTTGAGTTCAAATCTTGATTCAGACCCTTCTTTAGCTGTGTGACCCTGGACAAGTCCCTTAACTCCCATGGCCTAGCCCTTACCACTCTTCTGCCTTGGAGCCAAAACTTGCTGCCAATTTTAAGACAGAAAGATAAGGGAGAAGGAGGAGGAGGAGGAGGAGGAGGAGGAAGAGGAGGAGGANCCACTCTTCTGCCTTGGAGCCAAAACTTGCTGCCAATTTTAAGACAGAAAGATAAGGGAGAAGGAGGAGGAGGAGGAGGAGGAGGAGGAAGAGGAGGAGGAGGAGGAGGAGGAGGAGGAGAAGGGGCCTCTTTCCGCTTAGATATTCTCTGTCAGTTATCGTTGAATCTGCCTCAGTGCCTAGCACTGTGCAACTACAGTGGTTCTTGCTTAACATCTGGGTGACTTTTCTTATGGGGAAACACTTGTGGGTAACTTCAATATTTCTGGGTTTAGAGAAAGGGGAGAAGGAGGACTGACTGGACAGGGATAACAGACTGGACTAACAAACTGGGGAAACATAAACCCCACCAAAGAACAGGAATGGGAGAGTACGGAGTGGCACTTTGCCACCACAGATCCCCCTAGCCTGGGAGTCTGTGAAACGAACAAGGGAGTAGGCTGGGACCAGCGAATTCTAGAAATACAGGCTTAATAGAGACTCCAAGGTTAGGGATGATGGGAGAGGCATATCTATAACTAGGAATATCTAATGGACAAGAAATGGAGTTCTAGCAGGAGTTTCTCTGTCAACCCAACTTCAGTCAGGCTGACAGCCTTGACTGAAGACTAGAGGGAGAGAGCTGGGTGTTGGGATTTTCACAAATGGTCCAGGTTGCTTCTTTGATGACTTCTGGATAAGAAACAGGAACCAACTCCTTGCACAGCCAGTAATCCAAGAGATACCAGGTAGGGAAAAATGCCTGCAATGGTCCACCAGAAACAGACACTATTGGGGCAGCTGGGTGGCTCAGTGGATTGAGAGCCAGGCCTACAGACAGGAGGTCCTGGGTTCAAATCTGGCCTCAGACACTTCCCTGTGTGACCCTGGGCAAGTCACTTGACCCCCATTGCCTACCCTTACCACTCTTCTGCCTTGGAGCCAATACTCAGTATTGACTCCAAGATGGAAGGTAAGGGCTTAAATTAAAAAAAGAAAGAAAGAAAGGAAGAAAGGAAGAAAGAAAGAAAGAAAGAAAGAAAGAAAGAAAGAAAGAAAGAAAGAAAGAAAGAAAGAGACACTATCCACTCCCAAGGGTTGTCTTGAGAGATGCTGCTTTCAAGCTTCTCCAATCCCAAAGATCCCAAGCTCATGGAGTCACTGCTGGCTGGACCTTAGCTCCAAATCCTCTCACGCCAGCAATGACAGTTTTTTCACTCCTCCCCCAATTGCATTCCAGTACAGAATGCTCAAAGCTGACAGCCAAGCTCCTATACGTCTTACTCATCACTTCTATTCTATTGCCTAAATTACTTCATTACACTTTGGACCAATCAATTAAAAGGTATTTGTAGGGCAGCTGGGTAGCTTTCAGATCTGGCCTCAGACACTTCCCAGCTGTGTGACCCTGGGCAAGTCCCTTCACCCCCATTGCCTAGTCCTTACTACTCTTCTGCCTTGGAACCAATACATAGTATTGATTCCAAGGTGGAAGATTAAGGGGTCAAAAAAAAAAAAGGTATTTGTAAATCGCCTACTCTGTGCCAGGCATTTTATTGGTCAGGAGTCCTTAAATTTTTACATTTAATTATAATAATTAACTCTATAATAATATATAATATAATAATTATTATATAACCCTTTAAGGTTTGCAAAGCACTTTATACATTTTATCTCATTCAATCCTCACAGCAACCCTGTGGCTGGTCGGTGTTGTTATTATTTTCATTGTTCAGTCATTTTTCAGTCGTGTCCAACGTGGGGGTTTCTTAGCAAAAGACCTGGAGCAGGTGGCCAGTTCCTTTTCTTGGTCATTTTACAGACGAGGAAACTAAGGCAAATAGGCAACTAGGTGCCCAGGGTGCCCCGCTAGAAAGTGTCTGAGGTCAGATTTGAAGTCAGGAAGAGGAGGCTTCATGCCTCCAGACCCACGTTAGCCACTGTGCCACTAGCTGCCTTTATTATTAATGATGACATATTTGCTGTGTATTATATATGATATACTAATCTAAGTATTGTAGTTAAGTGATCATAAAACTTATTATGCCCATTTTAGAGCTGAGGAAGCGGAGGCAGGCAGAAGCTCAGTGACTCGCCCAGGGCGCCGGAGTTAGCGAGGAGCTGAGACTAGATTTAAGCTTAGGCTCTCCTGAGTCCCAAGCGCAGTGTGGTACTCCCTGTCCCACCCAGATGCCTTAACTAAGGGAATACAATGTGTTCATGATAAATTCACGAAGAATGTATAAAAACTAAACAGAGAGAAAGTGTAGCAGGAGAAGGGGAGAGGGCCTGGGCCCCGGCCACTGGGCGTACGCCAACAAGAAGAGTGGGCCGCGGGCCCGAGATATACGAAGAGGACCATTGCGGAAAGCAGGCACGAAAAGGGAGGGAGGAGAGCAAATCTGGAAGGAGGGGAGGGTGGGCTCTGCCAAATACTGCAGAGAGGTCAGGGGGGGCTGGGGACCCACGAGGACAGAAACCAGACCAGGATTGAGAAATGGGGGGGAAGGGGAGAAAGCGAAGGCCTCTGGGCAGCGGTCCCCCCCCCCCCCAAGAAGTTTCACAATGAAAGGAAATAGAGGCATAAGATGCCTTCAGGAGATGCAAGAGCCAAGCCAAGATCCTTTCATGATGGCAGAAGGTTTGGTCCTATTTCTAAAAGGCAGGGAAGAGAACAGAGGATGTGGAGAAGACCGAGACAGGGAACGGACCTGCGAGGTCACTGGTAGAGGGATAAGCAGATGAGCAAGTTCCATCTACTAATCCACGTTGTTAGCTTCTCTGAGATCTCCAGTGGGAGAAAGTAAGGTCTCTGAGGCACTCGGTGGCCAGCCCAGGGACAGGCAGGCGGCAGGGGGCAGAGGTGGGCCCGGAAGCCAGGTCTTCCTCGCTTGGAGCCTCACGATGAAAAGGAGGCGGCTAAGTGGGGAGAGAAAGAGTGACCAAAAGGGCAGATTCTTGGGGGAGGCTAAAAGGACGGGCTCCACGCTGGGACGTGGGGTCAACGCTCCATAGCAGGCTCTCTTCCCCAACGATGTACACAGGAAAAACTGTCTTCCGCATCATGAACATTCCCTTAACCCCTTTCTTAAGCCTAGCCAGTGAATAACAAAAAATCACACCAACTTGTGCCATTTCACCTTTTCCAAAAAGCTGACAATTGGGGACAGCTACGTAGCACAGCGGAGGGAGTGCCAAGCGATGAAAATAAACCAAAGGGGGTATAAATGACGGCAAATGAAACATCTCCAGGGCATCTAGCTGGGCTAACATGGTGAGATCTTTTATTTTTTTTTTTAAACCCTTACCTTTTGCCTTGGAGTCAATACTGTGTATTGGATCCAAGGCAGAAGAGTGGTAAGGGCTAGGCAATGGGAGTCAAGTGACTTGCCCAGGGTCACACAGCTGGGAAGTGGCTGAGGCCAGATTTGAACCTAGGATGGGTGAGTTCTTAACAGTTGGTGAGGCGCCAAATCACCAGATCCGGGTAAGGATTGTTCAAGGAGAGTCTGGTAGATAATATAACAAGGTTTATTAACAAACTGGGACAGGAAGGGAAGGGAATGGGGTGAACTATTTTAAATACAACTTGGATTCCCTCCCCCCAAGGTCCCAAAGGGTGGCACTACACTAGCACACTAAAAATCCCTCAGCTGCCTGAGTCAAACCTGCCCAGAGTTCCTACTGGGGTATCAAAATGCAGGAAACTGGAAGGTGATCAGGTCCAGCTGAATGGGGTGGGGCCTCCCATATGTGTCCTCGAGGCAGGTCCACAGGAATCCAGTTGTTCCTGCCAGTATAATGCAGTTTTGGAGAGGGAGTAAGGATATTGACCCACGTGTCCACCCGAGTGTCTCACCAGAAACTCAACCAAACTCCAGCCAAAGATCTCACCCAAAGCAGGAGGCACAGAGAGGAAACCTGGCTCTCTCCATACAAGGGAAGTTCGGAGAGTAACCGACACTTTCTGCCAGCCACCCACTCAAAGTTCTGGGACCTTTTTCCTGCCAGTCACCTTCACTTTGCTAATCTAATTTCCCATAACACAAGCTTGGAGTCAGGAGGACATCAGGAGTGATGCTCATTGATTAGAGATTTGGGACAGGGTTCATTGGTTGGTTATAGATGTATTATAGATAGTATTAACTGCGTGACCTTGGGCAAGTCACTTAATCTCAGTTGCCTGGTCCTTGCCACTCTTCTCTCTTAGAATTTTTTTTTTAAACCCTTACCTTCTTTCTTAGAATAGATACTGAGTGTTTGCTGCAAGGCAGAAGAGTGGTAAAAGCTAGACAATTGGGGATTGAGATGGGAGGAACTGGGTTCAAATCTAGCCTCAGATACTTCCTATCTGTGCAAGCCTGGGCAAGTCACTTAACCCCCACTGCCGAGCTCTGAACCAATACACAGCATTGATTCTACGATAAGGTAAGGGGTATAAAAAAAAAGCTAGACAAGACTTGCACAGCTGGGAAGTAGCTGAGGCCAGATTTGAGGCCAGGCCTTCCCATCTCCACTGAGCCACCCAGCTGCCCCCCTGTTTTAGAACTGACACTGAGACAGAAGGGAAAGTTTAAAACAATTCCCAACTGGCCAGTATGAATTAGCTCCAGCACACCCCTAGATGGAGAGCACAAGGTGAGACCTTGGCACTGCCAAGCACGAGGGTTCTCTGTTCCTTCAAGACGAGAACAGAGGAGAAGAGAGGGCACGATGGCATCGAGGGGCCTGGAAGTGTAGAACTGGGGAGACGTCCCATGGTTTTAATCTGTCCAGCCAAGTAAGAGACGTCCTCTAAGGAGGGGAGGAGTCGCGGGGATTGTTTGGGGAAAGAAGACAAGATTTAGACAAGTGACCCGGAGGAGTGTCAGGAAGAGTCAATGGGGGAGATGAAAAGGATGTTGGGTTGGATATGGGGGGGGGTGAAGGGGAAAGTAAAAACAGGAATCATGTAACCATGGAAAATTTTTCTTAAAAATAAAATATTTAAATTTAAAAAAAAGAAAAAAGAAAAGGATGTTGGGCAGTGGTGAGGACCCAAACACTGGCACCTCTCCTGGCATTTGCCAGCAAGAGAGCAGAAGCAGAGAGCTGGGTGGTTGGAGGGATCCAAGGAAAGGAATGAGAAGGCCATGGAACTTGAGGGTAGGACACAATGTAGAGTTGAACCAGATGCTGGAAGAGTTTTTGGAGGAGGAAAGTGAGACCACTGAGGTCCAAGAAGGGGCTGAACAACTGGAGGCTGAGGAAGAATAGTTTGGGCACCAGGAGAAGCTGAAGGCAGCACAGTGGAGTGGAGAGAGCATCTGATTTAGAGTCAAGGAGACCTGGGTTTGAATCCTCCCTCAGAAACTAGCAGTGCGGGGGGCAGCTGGGTGGCTCAGTGGATTGAGAGCCAGACCCAGAGACGGGAGGTAAAAAAGAAAAGAAGCTAGTGGTGTGACCACAAGCAAGTGATTTAACCTTTGGGGGCTTCAGTTTCCTCCTGTGTAGGATGAGGGGAGTTGTACATGATGACCTCTAAGGTTCCTTTCTGCCTTAAATTCATGGTTCTATGACAGAGAATTATGGTCCTGTAGTAGGGAACTGGGCAGCGAGGTGCTGGTCTGAGGGTCAGGAAAACTCATCTCCCTGAGTTCAAATCTGGCCTTAGACATTTACTAGCTGTGTGACCCTGGACAAGTCATTTCTCCCTGTTTGCCTCAATCTCCTCGTCTGTCCAATGAGCTGGAGAAGGAAATGGCAAACCCCTCCAGTATCACTGTGAAAATTCCAAAAAGGAGTCACAAAGAGTCAGACATGACTGAAACAACTGAATGATAACCACAAAGGGGGGAAATGTCTCCACCAATGGTATGTGGGTAAATGTTTAATAACCCAGGTTTCTGGGGAAAAAAAGAATCAAGTCGAGGCAGTTCAAGCTGGCTCCAGCACGCCCCTATCCATCCTCCCTCTAAATCAAAAGAAGGTATATTGGTGCCTCCTTACCTGGTCTCTTTGTGATTACATCCTGAGGCTAAGTCAGAGGAACTTCAGAGTTATGGCTAAGGAAGAAGGAATGCTTGTGGATGATAAATGGGATGGAGGGTTTGTGACCTTCCCTGTGTGAAGCTGAGGCTCAAAACTTCAAATGCCAAAGAGGATTTTCCATTTGATCCCAGAAGCCATAAGGAGCCCTTGGGATTTATTGAGTAGTGGGGGGAGATACTCAGACCTGCACTTACCCACCCCCCAACCCTTACCTATCCGTTTCAAGGCAGAAGAGCAGTAAGGGTAGGCAATGGGGGTTAAATGACTTGTCCAGAGTCACACAGCTAGGAAGTGTCTGAGGCCAGATTTGACCCAGGACCTCCCAGCTCCAGGCTTGGTGCTCTATCCACTGAGCCACCTAGTTGCTACACTTTTGGAAAATCTATTTAACAGCTGAGTAGAAGAGACATGAGACAGGGAGACCAAGCAGGACTCTGAGAAGACACTGTAGCATGAAAGTGCAATGTAACAATACCCATTCAGCTGAGCTTTCAATTGCTTTACATGAGATGTAAGCCTCAACTTCCCTGGTACAGTGGTGCTCATCTGTAATCCAGTTATGAGGGAGCCTGAGGCTCCAAATGGGTGTCCACACTGAATCTGGAGGGAAGAAAGAAAGAAAAAGACCGAAAAAAAGGAAGAAAGGAAGGAAGAGAAAGAGATAAAGAGGAAGGAAGGAAGGAAGGAAGGAAGAAATGGAGGAAGGAAAAAAGAAAGAAGAGAAAGAGAAAGAGGAAGGAAGAAAGGAAGGAAGGAAGAAAAGGAGGAAGGAAGAAAGAAAGAAGAGAAAGAGAAAGAGGAAGGAAGAAAGGAAGGAAGGAAGAAAAGGAGGAAGGAAGAAAGAAAGAAGAGAAAGAGAAAGAGGAAGGAAGAAAGGAAGGAAGGAAGAAAAGGAGGAAGGAAGAAAGAAAGAAGAGAAAGAGAAAGAGGAAGGAAGAAAGGAAGGAAGGAAGAAA
>NC_058130.1:734043879-734050194 GCF_016433145.1 Gracilinanus agilis | reverse complement strand
TGAAGGAAGAAAGAAAGAGAATGAAAGGAAGGAAGGAATAGAGAGAGAGAAAGAAAGGGGGAAGCAAGAAGGAGAAAAGGAAAGAAGAAAGAAGGGATAAGGAAAAAGGAAGAGAGAAAAAAGGAAAGAGAAAGAAAAAGAAAGGAAGGAAGAAAGGAAAGAGGGAAAGAAAAAAGGGAGAAAGAAAGAAGGAAAGAAAGAAAAGAAATAGAGCAGGTGAAAGCTATGAAATGGTCAGGGGCAGTGCGGCTCTGTGGGTAGCCCCAGCACTTCCACCTGGGTGAGAGAGGGAGGTGCCCAGGACCAGAGCGTAGTTTGATGTTGCCACTGAATTGTGTTTCAGGCCTTTCCTGTCCGGGCGGGCTTCGGAGGGTTTCGGGCTTATCCCTCCTCCGCACTGGCCCACAGCAGATTCCCGCCATGCAGAGCCTCTTTCTCCCACTGCTTTTGGGAAGACCCTCCACACGAGCCCAACCCTAAAGCTCAGGCATTTTTTCCTGGCGGGCGGGAGCGGGGACTAAATGAGCCGGTGTGAGCAAAGGGGAGCCTCTCGGGGGAGCCCACACTTCCCCGGACTGAAGCGGGTCTGGACCGCCCACCTGGGCCCAGAGAACACCGGCTCCTGGATGTCAAGGGAATCCCCTCGCCCCCTGGGCGCAGTTGCCGTTTCTGTTAGAAATGAATCAACGAGGCTCGTTAGTCATTGGCTCCCCCTGGTGGCCATCATGGGTGAGTCTCTGGTCAACTAGAGAACCTGTCCTGGAGACATGGGCCTCGGTTATCCGCGTGGTTCTTAGCTGGAACTTTGCAAGAGAGCATTGATTCAGGGGTGCTTAGGGGGCTCGGTGCACAGAGAGCCAGAGCTGGAGACAGGAGGTCCTGGGTTTAAAAATGGCCTCAGACACTTTCTAGCTGTGTGACCTTGGGCAAGTCACTTCACCCCCATTGCTTAGCCCTTACCACTCTTCTGCCTAGAAACGGATAGGTAAAGTTTTATTTTTTTTTTAAACTGTTCATTGAGGGACTGCTAGGGAATAGAATGCCAGACCTGGAGTCAGGAGGATCAGGGTTCCAATCTGGTCTCAGATACATTCTAGCTATGTGACCCTGAGCAAGTCACTTAACCTGTCTGCCTAGCCCTTACCCTTTTGTCTTAGAATTGATGCTATGAAGGTAAGAGTTTAAAAAAAAAAAAAAGCTTGTTGATTTGTCTTAAACACCTCTCTTCTTTTCTTAGCCCTATCCCCAGTTCTGTGGGATCTGAGGAGTCACCTTCCCCACTCTGTGTCCATAAAATGGGCAGAGGGATTGCCATTCTCAATATTTTTCTCCCTCTTCAAGACTAAATATCCTATAATAAATGTACAACCCAGTGGAATGGCTCTTCAACTCCGGGAGGGGAGAGGGAGACAAGAATCATGGAATCATGGGGAAAAAAATAGAATCAGAAAAAAAAAGACTAACTAGCCTAAAGATTTCTGACATGTCTCCCCCAGAATTCCCCAGGGACACATTTTGTCTCTCATTCTCCTCTTTTTTCCTCTTATTCTTTCTTCTTCTTTTCTCTCTTTTTTGCTGTATGAATACATATTAAATGGTTAATATCTGCTAAGCTGCAAGTATTGATTCTGAGACAGAAGGTACAGGTTTAAAAAAAATGGTGGTGTTTATTGGAGACTTAAAGGGAGCTGGAGAGGTAATCAGAGCACAGGAAGGAGAATTTTCCAGGCATGGGGATGCCCAGAGCGCAGGGATGGAGGGTCTTGTTCATAGCCCTGTCTGGAGGCTGGTGCCACTCAACTGGAGACGATGTGTTGGGGAGTAAGGGGTCAGAAGCCTGGAGAGTTGGGGAGGGAGGGAGGTGCCAGGCTGGGAAGGGCTTTGAATGCCAAACAGGGCATTCTGTCATTTGATTCTGGAGGCAATGGGGAGCTATTGGGGACTCCTGAGTTGTTGGATGTATGATGTGGTTGAACCTGGGCTTTAGGAAGGTCACTTTGGGCTGAATGGAGGATGGATGGAAATGGGGAGAGACTTGAGGCAGGGGTCCAGGTGGGAGGTGATGAGGGTCTGCACTAGAGGGTGGCAGTGTCAGAGGAGAGGAGGGGGCTTATTCAAGAGATGCTGCAGAAATCAAAAGGTTTTGGCAACAGCTTGGATATGGGGGGGGGTGGGAGAGAGAGAGAGAGAGAGTGGGGAAGAGAGATAACATCAGGATGACTCCTATGTGGGAAGCCTGAGGGAGCCTGGCAATGCTACCCTCCAAAGTAACAGGCAAGTGAGGCGTGAAGGAGGGTCTAGGGGCAAAGATAACGAGTGCCATTTTGGATGCATTGAGTTTAAGATGTCCAAGAGGCAGTTGAAGACTCGAGATTAGAGGTCAGCACAGAGTCTGGGGCAGGAAAGGTAGATTTGAGAATCATCAGCATGGAAATGGGAGCTGATGGTGGAGGACTTCCCCAAGGGAAGGAGTATAGCGGAGAAGAGGAGAGGGACACCTCCGATTAGAGGGCATGATCTCTTAGATATGAAACCTACAATTAGAGGAGGATCCCAGCAAAGGAGACAGAGAGGAGGCCTCAGAGAGGTAGGAGGAGAACCAGGAGAGGGGGGTGTCCTGCAAAGCTAGAGAGAGCTGGATCTGGAGGAGGAGAGAACGATCCATGGTGTGCCAGGCTGCAGAGGGGTGGAGGAGAATAAGGATGGAGACAGCCATTGGCTTTGGGAAAGAAGAGATCACGGGAGGTTTGGAGAGAGCAGTTTCAGTGGAATGATGAGATCAGGGGTCAGATTGTAAGTGGTTAAGAAGAAAGAGGAGGAAAAGTTTATTGTAGGTGGCCTTTTGGAGACATTTACCTCTTTATTTGCAGTTGTTCTCTCCAACTGAAATGGGAACTTCTTGAGAGCAGGCACTGTTTTCCGCCTTTTTTTTTTTTATTCCCTGCATTTGGGTAATACCTGAAACAGTGAACAGAATATAAATAAAATAAAAATATAATAAATAAAACAGAATAAATGTTTGTTAGAAGCAACAAATGGATATATGATTTAGACATAAAGACATCATAAACAAATGAAAGGAGGATGGAAGAAATTGCTGGAGAGGGGGAAGAGTTCACAATCAAGAGATAGAGAGGTCCAATTTGACTGCATAAAATTAAAAAGGTTTTGCACTTTAAGATTTTATTCATTTTTAAATTAAATAAAAAATCCCATCACCTCCTATGATTTATCACTTGTTTATTTGGGTATATGATTTGGGGTTTTGGTTTTCTAAGATGACTCACTTAAAAAATTGAATAATATGGAAATAGGTTTTGAGAGATAATAGATGGTGGAATTGCTTGTCAGCTCTGGGAGGGGGAAGGGAGACAACATGAATCATGTAATCTTGGGAAACTTATATGGAAATTTGTTATTGGAATAAAGATATAATTTAAAAATAAAGTTGTAAAAAACCAGCCAAAACCCTGTTACCTTTTGTCTTAAAATTGATACTGAGTATTGGTTCCAAGGCAGAAAAGTGATAAGGGGCAATAGTCACAGAGGTAAGGGTTATCTCAGGCCACATTTGAACCCATCCTGGGCCTGGCTTTCCGTCCACTGAGCCACCTAGTTGCCCCATTTTTTTGGACTTAAAAATTTTTTATTTTATGCTTTCTTGCCAATTTATTTTTTTGATGTTTTTATTTTTATTATAAATATATTTTATTTTACAATTACATATAATAACAAGTTGCTAGGTGAGTTTTCCAAAGTTATATGATCCAAATTGCTTCCCTCCTTTCTCTCCCCCTTCCCAGAGCTGGCAAGCAATTTGATCTGGGTTACACATGTATTATCATGCAAAACACATTTCCAAAGTTTTCATTTTTGTAAGAGAATAATCATATAGAATCCCCCCCCCAAAAAGAAACCCCAATAAATTAAGTGAAAAATCTCATGCTTTGACCTGCATTTGGACACGGAGAGCATTCTTTGCCATAAGCATTTTTTGTACTTTTAGAAACAAAACCAATTGAGCTAAGATGAGAAGAAAAGCAGGTACTTCCTAGCTGCCCCGCCTTAGTATTAATTCTTAGAAGAGAGATAAGGCCCAGGCAATCGGGGTTAAGTAACTTGCCCGGGGTCACACAGCTGGGAAGTATCAGAGGTCACATTTGAACCCAGGACCGCCCCAAGGTAGGCCTGGCTCTCTCGGCTTGGAATCCCGTCATTTTACTGGTGAGACTACAGAGGCCGATAGAAGTCAAGGGATTTGCCCCGGATCCCACAAAAGAGGAGCAGTGCTGAATTAAATCCAAGCCCCACGTGGCTGCCCTGCCAAAGCATCCTCCCGGAATGCTAAAATTAACATTCTGAACTCCACGTGCTCTCTTGGGGCTGGGTGACCCAGCCACCCTGGCCAAGGAGACTACATCTCCCAAAGGCGTTTGTACCCGTCAGTCTACGCTTCGCTCCTCCCCAGGACCCCAGTAGGGTCCGGAGGACTACGACTCCCATGAGGCTAAGCGCACCCTGAGGACAAGTCCTTTCCTTAGTGCTGCGAAGACTACATTTCCCAGGAGGCAAAGCGGCAGCGGCGGCGGGGGTGTACGCGGCGCTGCCTGAAGGACCCCAGGGTTGTCCATGCCGCTGTGCTGCCGGCGGACTTGAAGTCCGAGCCTCGGGAGTCCGAGCCCGATCCGTATCCGCCGTCCAAGTCTCTGCCGGAGCCCCGCAGATAGCGGGGCCGCCCCCTGCCCGGCCGCCAGGATGCTGGAGGAGGCGGGCGAGGTGCTGGAGAACATGCTGAAGGCCTCGTGCCTGCCCCTCAGCTTCATCGTCTTCTTGCCAGCCGTGCTACTGCTCGTGGCGCCGCCGCTGCCCGCCGCCGACGCGGCGCACGAGTTCACCGTCTACCGCATGCAGCAGTACGACCTGCAGGGCCAGGCTTACGGTGCGTCCTCCCCGGCGGGCCTCCCCCGCTGCCCCTCCCCCTCCCCGCGCGACCCCCTCCTTCTCCTCCCCTCCCCCGTGAGTGTGCGGGTGTGCCCCGCCCGAAGTGTCGGAGCCTCCGCCCTTGGGCCTCTGACCCCGGGCCCCCTCCCGCCTGCACACTCATCTCTGGGGCTGGGGGCCAGCCTCTCCCATTCTCCGGGAGCCTGGACCCGGAGTCCGGACCTTGAGTCCATCTGCCACCCGACCTCTTGCTGATTCTTGGATCTGTGTCTTGTGTCCAAGCGGTCCATGCGGATTGTTGGGGAGTCCAGCTCTGGGCCGAGGGGACGGCCCCCTGTCTCAGCGTCCGATGCTGCCCCAAACTGACAACCTCCCACCCCCAGCCCTTTGCTTTGGGCGTCCGGGGTCTAGTCGGGTCTCGCCGCAGAGCCCAGCTCTGCCTCTCAGTGCCCCACTCCTGTCCAAGCCAGTGCTGCTCCCCACGAGTCCAATCCCGCCTTTCGTTCGCCCCCAGCCCAGCCCGGTCCTCTGCCTGCCTAGCTGTTGCTTGCTTCTGGGTCCAGCTTTACTTTCTGGCCGTCCTCACTGTCCAGTCTGAGTGACCCCTTTTCGCTCAGACTTAATTCTGTCAACGTGCCCAATGCCCAAGCCCTGCTCTTCTGGGCTGTACTCTGAGGCCACCTGTCTGGGGCCTCACCCTTCAGGAGGACTGACCCCTTCACTCACCCTGTCTGGGTCTCCCGTGGCTCTAGGCTGTCCCTGGGCCCCTGCTGGAATCACTTGGTCGTATTCCTGCCCCTCATTCTCCCCAACCCATCCAACCCTGGCAGCTCCTGTGAATCCTGTCCAGATCCCAGAAGGCAAGCCTCCATGGGGGGCTGGGAGGAGGCAGACCTGGCTAGTACTCCTGCCTCCCTTCTCCAAAGATGTTCTGGCTTTCATAGGCTCACTGATCTTCTACTTTCTCTCAGAGTCAGTCCTCCTCCCCAAATCATCTTTCATTTCTTTCCAAAGCCTTCTCATTTTTCAGGGTCTGTCCCCCAAAGTCCTGGCCTCACCAAAGGCATTTGGAAGTTGTTGCTGCTTCCTGGCCTCAGAATTGCGACTTTTCTATACCTTCTGGGGTACAAGGAACACTCCCATATTGTATGCCAGACAGTCCAGATTGCTGATGACCCTTCCCACCTTCTACCTCTATGCCAGCTATTTGGGGGGAAGGTCTGGACAGTCAGCCTTGGAATCTGCCGCTTACATGAGCCCAGAAGAATTGGTGTGTGACTGATCATGTGTGCCTTATCCCCGCTCCTGTCCCTCCATGGGCTGGGGTCTGCACTGGATAGTTTCTCTTCGGGTTCTTGTCTTAGGCTTGTCAAG
>NC_058130.1:734009197-734041011 GCF_016433145.1 Gracilinanus agilis | reverse complement strand
TCATTTTACTGGTGAGACTACAGAGGCCGATAGAAGTCAAGGGATTTGCCCCGGATCCCACAAAAGAGGAGCAGTGCTGAATTAAATCCAAGCCCCACGTGGCTGCCCTGCCAAAGCATCCTCCCGGAATGCTAAAATTAACATTCTGAACTCCACGTGCTCTCTTGGGGCTGGGTGACCCAGCCACCCTGGCCAAGGAGACTACATCTCCCAAAGGCGTTTGTACCCGTCAGTCTACGCTTCGCTCCTCCCCAGGACCCCAGTAGGGTCCGGAGGACTACGACTCCCATGAGGCTAAGCGCACCCTGAGGACAAGTCCTTTCCTTAGTGCTGCGAAGACTACATTTCCCAGGAGGCAAAGCGGCAGCGGCGGCGGGGGTGTACGCGGCGCTGCCTGAAGGACCCCAGGGTTGTCCATGCCGCTGTGCTGCCGGCGGACTTGAAGTCCGAGCCTCGGGAGTCCGAGCCCGATCCGTATCCGCCGTCCAAGTCTCTGCCGGAGCCCCGCAGATAGCGGGGCCGCCCCCTGCCCGGCCGCCAGGATGCTGGAGGAGGCGGGCGAGGTGCTGGAGAACATGCTGAAGGCCTCGTGCCTGCCCCTCAGCTTCATCGTCTTCTTGCCAGCCGTGCTACTGCTCGTGGCGCCGCCGCTGCCCGCCGCCGACGCGGCGCACGAGTTCACCGTCTACCGCATGCAGCAGTACGACCTGCAGGGCCAGGCTTACGGTGCGTCCTCCCCGGCGGGCCTCCCCCGCTGCCCCTCCCCCTCCCCGCGCGACCCCCTCCTTCTCCTCCCCTCCCCCGTGAGTGTGCGGGTGTGCCCCGCCCGAAGTGTCGGAGCCTCCGCCCTTGGGCCTCTGACCCCGGGCCCCCTCCCGCCTGCACACTCATCTCTGGGGCTGGGGGCCAGCCTCTCCCATTCTCCGGGAGCCTGGACCCGGAGTCCGGACCTTGAGTCCATCTGCCACCCGACCTCTTGCTGATTCTTGGATCTGTGTCTTGTGTCCAAGCGGTCCATGCGGATTGTTGGGGAGTCCAGCTCTGGGCCGAGGGGACGGCCCCCTGTCTCAGCGTCCGATGCTGCCCCAAACTGACAACCTCCCACCCCCAGCCCTTTGCTTTGGGCGTCCGGGGTCTAGTCGGGTCTCGCCGCAGAGCCCAGCTCTGCCTCTCAGTGCCCCACTCCTGTCCAAGCCAGTGCTGCTCCCCACGAGTCCAATCCCGCCTTTCGTTCGCCCCCAGCCCAGCCCGGTCCTCTGCCTGCCTAGCTGTTGCTTGCTTCTGGGTCCAGCTTTACTTTCTGGCCGTCCTCACTGTCCAGTCTGAGTGACCCCTTTTCGCTCAGACTTAATTCTGTCAACGTGCCCAATGCCCAAGCCCTGCTCTTCTGGGCTGTACTCTGAGGCCACCTGTCTGGGGCCTCACCCTTCAGGAGGACTGACCCCTTCACTCACCCTGTCTGGGTCTCCCGTGGCTCTAGGCTGTCCCTGGGCCCCTGCTGGAATCACTTGGTCGTATTCCTGCCCCTCATTCTCCCCAACCCATCCAACCCTGGCAGCTCCTGTGAATCCTGTCCAGATCCCAGAAGGCAAGCCTCCATGGGGGGCTGGGAGGAGGCAGACCTGGCTAGTACTCCTGCCTCCCTTCTCCAAAGATGTTCTGGCTTTCATAGGCTCACTGATCTTCTACTTTCTCTCAGAGTCAGTCCTCCTCCCCAAATCATCTTTCATTTCTTTCCAAAGCCTTCTCATTTTTCAGGGTCTGTCCCCCAAAGTCCTGGCCTCACCAAAGGCATTTGGAAGTTGTTGCTGCTTCCTGGCCTCAGAATTGCGACTTTTCTATACCTTCTGGGGTACAAGGAACACTCCCATATTGTATGCCAGACAGTCCAGATTGCTGATGACCCTTCCCACCTTCTACCTCTATGCCAGCTATTTGGGGGGAAGGTCTGGACAGTCAGCCTTGGAATCTGCCGCTTACATGAGCCCAGAAGAATTGGTGTGTGACTGATCATGTGTGCCTTATCCCCGCTCCTGTCCCTCCATGGGCTGGGGTCTGCACTGGATAGTTTCTCTTCGGGTTCTTGTCTTAGGCTTGTCAAGGATCCAGGGGGGCCTCGTGGGACTTGGGATCCAAAACCTGAGGTTTAAATTTCCTTTTCGGCCATTTGCTAGATCTTAGACAAGTCTTAAGCCTCAGTTTTCTTATCTGTAAAATGAGGAGATTAACCCTTGTACCTCCATCCTGCCGCCCTCATGAAATCTTCCCCAGTGTCAGTGGTAGCAATCTATATTTATGTGGCACCTTTAGAGGGGCTTTCTTCACAGGAGCCCTGTAAGGTAAGAACTCCCCTCTTTCTGCAAGAGAAGAAACTCAGAGTAAACACCTTGTTAGTGTCACCCAATTCTGGTCTCCTGGCTGGTCCCCTCAACAGCTACTGGCTGCGAATCCCATCCTACTATTCCCTTGTGTGTCTGAAAAGTGTGAGTGCTCACGACCTGGGTCCAGATCCAGGCTCTGTTACTCCTATTTGACCCTGAGCGTGTTCCTTAACTTTCCAGAGCCTCAGTTTCCTCATCTGTAGACTGAAGAGGGTCCATGAGACGATTTCCAAGGCCTCTTCTACCCCTTAATCCTGCTTCTGTGGCATGGACTTTGGGCTTCAGGTTTGGTCTGGCCTGGGGTGCCCTTTGGGGAAAAACTGTGGTATGTGTGGCAATCCTGGTAGAGTGTCTCTGGACCTGGGGGGCCTGGATTTAAATCCCAGCTCTGATGGATGCTTCCTGCCTGTGTGACCTTGGACAAGTCACTGATCCTCCATCTCAGCTGTAAAATGAAGAGGTAGGTCTAGATGGCCTCTAAGGACCCTGGTACATGTAGGACCTAAGCCAGGCAGAGTCCTGGGACCGACTCCCCTTGCTGAGCAGCTGTTCTAACTCATAGTACCTTTGGAACTCTCTGGAGAATTCGCCTTTTCAGCTCCTGGGGTTGGGTTTTGCCACCCGTAGGCCCCTCCCATTATATTGTTTCCTGGCCTGGGGAATGAAGACTCTGGAGGCACAAGGAAAGGCGGTATGTTTTTCTGGGTTCTGCTTAATTGGGCCTCAGGGGAGCCTCCATAGCCCCAGTCTGGGAACTTCTGATCCTCCCAGGGAATGAGGTCCCGGGGTTGGATGACATTTTTTCCTCCTGGGACCAGCCCCTCTGCCTTCCTGTCTTTTGCATGACAGCTCTCCTCTCTGTCTATCTATGTGTTTCTTTGTCTCTTTCTGCTCCGTCTGTCTCTCTTCTGTCTGTGTGTCTGTCTCTTCTTCCCTTGCTTCCTTTGTGTGGACTCCCTCCTCCCTGTAAGTCTCCTTTCTATCTTTTTCCTGATCAGGCCCTTACCTGCATGGGCAGCCCATTCCCTAGGAGGCTCTGAAGCCTGGATTACAGTTCATTTAGCTCAGCAAACTTTCATTCAGGCAGGGCCTCCTTTGTGCAAGGCCCTCTGCGGGGTCCTGGGACTACAGAAGCCTTTCTGGTCCATACATAGAAAGCCAGCTTCTGGAGGGCAGCAGGCAGGGCCTGGCTGTCTGCTGGCCTTCTGGGGATCCCCAGCACTCGGCACAGATTTGCCTACTGACTGGCTGCCCCTGTGCTCCTGGCTGACCAGAGAAGCCCTGGGCTCTGGGGCTTAGGCGAGTAGAACAGGGAGAACTTTGTGCTGGGGAAAGGCCTCTTGAGGAAGGGGTGTGTGTGGGTCGAAAGCCCCATTGAGAGTGAGCGGTTCCTCTTTCTTGCCCAGAATGTGATCCTCTCCTCCCCTGTTTTTCTGGCCAGGGTCCTTCTCTCGAGGTCCACACAGAGGGAAGTAGAGGAAATGTTGAAAGGCCATCCTCTGCAGAGGGCATTTGCTGTCTTTGGAGGGAGGAGAGCAGCCCCCAGAAAAACGCATGTTACTGTAAGCCTGGACCTGGTCTAGAGAGGGAAGAGCCTTGGCTGGGCTTGGATTCCCATCCTGGTCCAGGCCTCAGGGCACTGCCTCATTTGTAAAGTGGGAGGAGAAGCTTCTTCCTTCAGGCTCTGGAGCTGGGCTCTTCTGTCCTTGAGTCTGCTTTATTCCCAAGCCCAGTCCTTGAACATAGCCAGTTTTTGTTTCTTGAGTAACCTGTAACCTCTCAAGATTGCTTTGCTGGTTACCTTTCCCCCCTATTCGCTTCCTGCCCTTTTCTAGGTCAGATTATATTACATCTTCGATTGCTGGGGCGGAGTTCAAGGTTCAGCATGAGCTGAAACATTTGGTTAGACCTGGAGGGAAACAGGTGAAGTGGGCAGGGATTTGGACTGGGCCCTGAGTCAGAAGACCCAGTTTTAAATCCATGCTCTGCCCCTCCATTGCTCCATGGTCTTAGGCAAATCCTTTCCTGTGTCTGGGCCTCAGTTTTCCCATTCATAAAATGAAATGTTTGGATTTGAGCCCTTAAGGGCCCTTGTAACCAGAATGGATTCTGAAATTCAAAGAGTGATCCCAAAATGAGGGTTTTTTAATAGTGTCCTGTAAGAGGTGGCCAAGGAGCTGGCTGAGAAAGGCAGATGAGAACCTTGTTCAGATACTTGTAGGGAAGACTGAGCTTCCAGATAAATAAAGAGGAGTCACCCACCTCCATGTGGAGGGTTTAGAGTGACTCAGATTATAATACTGGTCAAAACCAAAATAGTTATACTTGTATATTTGTAATGGTATCGTATTCATTTGTTAAATAATATGTGTAGTTTAAAAAGAAGGGAGAAAGTGGATTCCAGACACCCAGGAGGCCATCAGCTTGTTGGCTGAAAACCTTTTTGGGCTGTGAACTGGGAGCATTCTCTCTGATACTGGTCCAGTGACCTTGGCCACACTTTGCCCTTTTATGTCTGTTTCTCCATATGTAATGATGATAATTTGACAAAAGTTACACATTATTATGAACTCAACAAATAAGATTGTCTACGAAACTGCAAATCTTTGTGTAATGATTTTATAATTAACAGTTATTCTCATTTCTGTAGTCCTGTAGAGGCAGTGTGGTATGGTGGGGAGAGAGCTGACTTGGAAACCAGGAAGGCCTGGATTCAAATTCTCTTTCTTAACCTGACCTGGCTGAGGCTGGTGGAGGTGACAAGATGGATTTTCCTGTGTTCCCTCTGCTGTGTCCCAGGCCAGATTTGATCTCAGGCTTCTCTTAAAGAGCTGGGCACTGAATGGTATTTATTGCTGGAGGATTTGGACAGTCGTCTGGGCAAGGTGATGGCAAATCTCCTTTGCTTCTGGAGTTTAATCTATCTTTGCTGTCATCATGCCCAGAAAAAGACTGGCTTCCCGGTGAGCCCTTGGCAAACCCAGCTGACCAAGTGTTGATAGCTTCTTTTCTCATGAACTCCTTTGAAGAGCATCGCATCGATTCCTCCCTCTCACCCCCTCCAAGTTCTTACAATTAATATTTCATAGAATTGCTTTTTTGGGACCACTTTTCTCCAAGTGAAATGTTCCTTCTTGCCGTCCCTGGGGTTTGCTAATGCTCGCCTGTTCTTGTCTGTTGGGAGGCCAGCTGTTCTCTAAGGTCAAGGCTTTGGTTGGCTGTAGAGATTTGTCCCAAACCCCATGTGGCTGCCTAGGGCTGCCAACAGCAGCTCCTCCAAAAGGGGCTTGACCAAAAAGATCCTTTTTTGATGTTTTTCCCCTGGTAAAAGAACGAGTGGGTGGGAGGGATGGAGAGAAGGGGAGAGGGGGGAAGAGAGAGACAGAGAGAATGGTAATGAAGAATCCCACTTCTGTAGCCCAGCACACTGTGCACATGGTAAGCTATTCTTGAATTGGCTTGTTTTAGTGTTTTAAGGTGTACAAAGTTACCTCTTTCTACTACAGCCCTGCGAAATGCTGAGTACTAGTTGGTGGGCTGGTTGATCCGTTGTCCTTTACGCTCAGACTAAAATGATCTCACTGTTGATGTCTTTTGACTCGAGCATAAATTCGGTTGAAGTGAGGCAGACTTGCACAAAATCTTCAGCCCCATTCGCTTTTCCAGAGTCATCCAAATTCAGAGGCAAGACAAATGCCAGGATGACTGGTGACTGGTGGTGGCCTGAAATGCAGTGGATGACTTTGGTGTCTTGGACATCTACTCAAGCTCTAATCAGTCCACACTTGCCTTTGTGGCCATTGGAACAAATTATTCTTTGTCCCTTCCTCCGGGAGAAATGTTCACATGCCGAGGGTAGACACCCCCTAACTCACTGATGGGTCTGAGGCTTGGCAGTTACCCTCAACCTGGTTTGGCCTACCTGCCTAAAAGATGTATCAGGATGTGGTCCCTATGCATGCTACAGCTTTTTGGAGCCACAGGTGAGAACTAGGCAGCAGTTGGACACGAGAGGTGGATAAGCACCCTTAAAAGGGCTTTGCAAGGACTCACACTCCAGAGATACTAGTCTTTCCTAAACACCCAGTACATCCTACTAAATACAAATATTATTTCCCTCTTGGAAATTGAGTAAATTGAGGCTCAGAGACTCAACTATGGCTGTATTGCTATTACTAATGTGAAGATTATAAAGGTTGCTTACAGACACCATCTCTTCTCTTGTCCGTTCACCCCCATTATATTTTTTTTTTAAAGCCCTCATGACAAATACATATAGTCTGGTAAAACAGATTTCCACATTGATCATGTCCAAGAATACATGTCTCATTTTGCATTTTAAAGTCATTACCCTTCTGGAAAAAGGTGAGTCTCATGTTTCATCTTAGTTTTCTGGAATAGTGGTTTATTGTTGAATTGATCCTAGTTCTCAAGTCCCTCGATACAGTTTTTTCTGGGTCAGTGTATAAATTGTTCTAGTTCTGCTCCTTTTACTTTGCATCAATTCATAGAGATCATTTCAGTTTGTTCTGAAACTTTCCATTGTCTCTTATGGCCCAGTACCATCATTTGTTTAGCCATCCCCTAGGAGGAGGAGACCTTTTTAGTTTTTAGTTTTTGATACTCCACAAAAAGCTGCTATAAGTATTTCCATATATGTGGATCCTTTTCCTTTGTCTTTGACCTCTTTGGAGTATAGATCGAGTAGTGCTTTTGCTAGGTCAAAGAGTATGCAGAATTGATTAACTTTTGGGCATAATTCCAAGTTGCTTTCCAGAGTGGCTGGATCAATCCACAGCTTTCATCAGTAGTGCATTAGCCTGCCTGTTTTCTTGCAGGCCCTCCAACCTTTATCATTTTCCTCTTTGGTCATCTTTGTTAATCTGATAAGATACAAGGTGGAATCTCAGAATTAGCCCTGAGATTTACTTTTTTAGTAGGTTTTTTTTTTTTTAAGCCCTGATTAAACCCAGAGCTCCTGATTCACGTGTTGTCTCTAAAATGAATAAATATCTCTATTTTCAGGGATTTGAAGTGGTTGATCTCTAAATTCCTTCCCAACTCTAACATTTTAGGATTCAGTATAATCAGCATTAAGGAATCTAGAGATTTGGAATTCAGGAGAGGATAAGAAACTAAAGATGGAAAAACTTAAAAAAAAATCATTTTGACCTTCCTGATGTGGTTACTCCCTTTCAGGGTGGAGGGAGTGAAAGTGAAGGACAATGAATGCTATTTAATGGTAGCTATAGCAATCATCACACTTGGCCCATGTTCAATATTAGCTTGAATGGCTGGTTAATGTCTACCATAAAAGCACTTAAAAAGCAACCCTGCCCCCCTTGGAAGTTGTGAAGAATGTGAATCTTTCCTGATTGGCCTTGGGAATTATAGCAGTCTTAAAAGTGCCCTGATACCTCAAATGACTTCATTTGGGCATTTTTGCTCGTAACAAACACCTTTTTGTGTTAGTCAAGATGGATGTTAGCACTAATAGGCACAATTCTAGGTCTGGGCCATGCTCTATCTGTTTGCAATGTCCCTTGATAATAGATTCTAAATAAGGTCTTTGAGGAAGAGAGTCCTCTACAGTTCAACCATAGTTTGTCACAACTGGAAGGGGATTTAGAAGTCATGAAGTCCAACCTTCTTATTTTTACCAATAAGGAAACTGAGGCCCAGGGAAGCATTGGGACTTGCCTAAGGTCTCCAAGCAAGTTAAGTTGGTGACAGAGCTCAGTGGATGTTCAAACCCAATGTTCTGGGGATGTCTCCAACTCCTCAACACATCCAAAACTGAGCCAAACTTTCTCCTCAAACCTGTCAAAGGCATGAATCTTCTAGACTCCCAGATGTGTAACCTTGGCTTCTCAACTCCCTCTCCCCCTTCCGCTGTGAATCCAGTCATTGGCTAAATCTTGCCTTTTATGCTTCTTCATCTCTTTCATCTGGGCCCTTCACTCCTATAGACACTGCTTTAGTTGAGGCTCTCATCATTTCTCACCCAGATTTTTGCAGCAGCCTCTTAATTGGTCTTTTGACCTCAAATCTCCCCCCACTGAGGCCCAGCGTGTCCCACCCCACTGCAGCCCAGACCACCCACTATAGCCAAAATAATTTTCCTTAAGCACAGATTTGATCCCTTGATTCTCAGTCAACTCCAATGACTTCTTATTGCTTCTAGGACAAAACTTTTATAACTTTTAAGATCATACTCAAGTTGGCTCCAACTTAATTTAAAAAAAAAATTTTTTTTTTCATTTCCAAATTCTCTTCCCTCACCCATTGAGAGGGTGAGAAATATGATACCTATTATCCATATAAAGCCGTGTTCTGAACAGAAAGAAAAAAATATATTTCATTCTGCCCTCAGAATCCTTCAGTTCTCCATCCGGAGGTGGAGAGCATTTTCTAGCATGAGTCCTTTTGGAATTGTGGTGGGACATTATATTGCTCAAAGTTCCTGTCTTTCCCAGTTACTGAGTAGATCGTTCTCTAGGTTCTGCTGCCTTGTTTTGTTCATACACATTTTCCTGGGTGTTTCTGCAGCCCTCCCGTTCATCATTCCTTGCTTTTTTAATACATTTGTCTAACCTGACTTTTCAACTTTATTGGACAGAGGTTCTATTCCAGGGTTTTGTTCTCTCTAGTCCTTATACCGGACAGGCTTCCTCTCAGCTCCTGGGCTTTTGTGGCAGCCAGCCGCCTCTTCCTTTGAGATGTAACTCTGACATCTGCTATAGGACGTCTTCCCTGATCCCCCGAATGCTCCCCAATTCCCTTGTGTTTAACTGTTTGGTCTTTGTATTCACCTGATATTTGTCCTCTCTCTTTATTTGTCGATGCACTCGTTTGCCTTGAGACAATGTCAGCTCCTTTTAAGGAGGGATTTTTTCATTCTTGGCCCTTGTAATTCTCCGCTCCATACCTGGTGTTTATAGTAGGTGTTTCATTAATTCTGTGGATTGATTCATTCAAACCCAGGACTTGTGGCTTCCTCGTAGCCCCGCTCGCTTATTCCCTCGTGAGCTCCGTGGGGTGGGGAGCGCATCTTCTGCGGCTGAGGGCCCCTCTGCTTTCTTCTTTCTCGCAGGCACCCGGAATGCCGTACTCAACACAGAGGCGAGGACGGTCGAGGCGGATGTGCTGAGTCGCCGCTGCGTCATGATGCGGCTGGTGGATTTCTCCTATGAGCAGTACCAGAAGGCTCTCCGCCAGTCTGCTGGGGCTGTGGTCATCATCCTGCCTCGGGCCATGGCCGCCGTGCCCCAGGATGTCATCCGAGTAAGTACCATCGCCCCGTCGCCCTGTCCCCTCCACTCGCTGCCCCACGGCTTTTTCTATGAACCTGACCATAAAGTGCTCCATTTAGTTTAAGCAATGTTTGCTGAAATATTACACAAGGACTTGGAAAATTGGGCTTTACACCCACTTCTGCCACTCAATAGCTGGGGGGCCTTGGGAACAAGTCCCTTCTTGCTCTTTGGTTCTCAGTTTCCCTAACCATAAAGGGATGGAGTTGTACTAAATGGTCTTTAACATCTCTAGCAATGCTTTGATTATGTGCCATGGCTGGTTGTGAGCATGAATCACTCTTCTTCTTGTCATCCTTGATCCTTGTTTCCTTTTCATCCTTGTTCCCCCAAGTTTTTTATTTCAGAGGCTAGGTGGCCTCCTCTGTGTAGGTCCTTTCCCTGCTAGTGTAGTCAGTCAAGAAACATTTATCGAGCACCTACTGTGTGCCAGGTACTGTGCTGGGGAGCTCCACAGAAAGGTGAAAAATGGGCCCAGCTCTTGCATAACTTCCCCCTCTTCCCCATCTCACGAGGGAGATAACATGTAAACAGCTCTGGAAAGACAAGCCAGAGACAGGATTAATTGGAATAATCATCAGAGGAAAGGCATGAGCATTAGGAGGGGGTGTTGGACAAGGAAGAAGTGTTGGAGAAGGTAGGTTTTGAGGAATTGCAAATGGGGGAACATTCTGTGAAAAGATCCAGGGTCAGGAGATGGAGGGTAATTGCAGAGGGGAGTCCGGAGGATCAGGAAAGACCACCTGGAGCTTAGTGCTTGAGCTGAGATTCGAAGGAGTCTAACGAGTGAGGAGCCAGGTGGTACAGTAAATAGAGCAATGGGGTCAGGAACACCTGAATTCAACTGTGGCCTCAGACACGGACCAGCTCGGTGACCCTGGGCAAGTCTCTTAACCCTGCCCGCCTCAGTTTCCTCATCTGTAAAATGAGCTGGAGAAGGAAATTGCAAACCCTTCCAGTATCTCTGCCATAAAACCGCTAAATGGGGTCACAGAGAGTTGGACTGAACAACTGTGAGATGACTGAACAACGACAGTCACTTGCCCTCCTCTTAGCCCACCTCAGCCATTCACTGGACATGGAAACCACTTGAAGGGGTCCATCTGAGCCCAGGCTTTCCCTTTTTTCCCTAGCAATTCATGGAGATTGAGCCTGAGATGCTGGCCATGGAGACCATCGTCCCTGTCTACTTTGCGGTGGAGGATGACGCCTTGCTTTCCATCTACGAGCAGACCCAGGTGGCCTCAGCCTCCCAGGGCTCCGCGTCTGCGGCCGAAGGTAGGAGCTCCTTCGACTTCCGTGTTCTTGGAGTCCCTGCCAAGGACAACCGGGGCGAGGGGGGAGGGTAGCGCACTCCCTGTGCAGTTCATGTGGAAGCATCCATTTGGGGGATAATTGGATGTGTACTCAGCCCACTTCTTCCCTCCTTCTGTGACTCAACAGTGGATCAGCCTTCCTAGAGCTGCAAAGAATTGTCAGGATAGCTCTGACTCCTGGAAAACGAGCAGCATTTTTATTTATTAATTTTTTATTATTTTATTCAATACTTTTTTTAAACCTGTGCCTTCTTAAAATCAATACTGTGCATTGGTTCCAAGGCAGAAGAGCAGTAAGGGCTAGAAAGTGGGGATTAAGTGACTTGTCCAGGGTCACACATCCGGGAAGTATCTTAGAACCTCTAGGTCTGGCTCTCAGTCCACTGAGCCACCTAACTGCCCCCTTTTATTGCATACTTTTAAAAAGAAGTTATATTCACTTTATTCATTTTAAAATATCAGTTTTATTGATAGCTTTTGTTTTTTTAAATTAGACACTGAGGTCTCTCACCCCTCTCACATATACATTCCTTGGATTTTCCTTGGGGCAAAGAGAAACCGTTAAACCTGGCTGCCCTGAGTGCTGACTGTATCTGACCCCCGGCCCTTGGCAGCATTCTCCCCGTTGCCCCGCCCTGCCTCCTCCCACCTCCCAGAGAAGGAGAGATGGATTTTGTGCTTCGTGTGACCTCGGTTTCTAAAGCTATAGAGTGAGGGGGTTGGCCTAGCTGGATCCTCCTTTCTCCTCTGGCCCTCAGATTGCTCATCGCAGTCTCACTGTGTTCAGCAGGCCTTGGGGCTTTCCTCATTTATGGCATGGTAGTCACTGTGCTTCTTCACATCTGAGGCTTCCCCCATTTCTCCCTTGTGCTGGTTCTTATGACACGGCCACATGACTTTTCCATTACTTTTTTTTTTGTTCAGCTGTTCCCAGTCTGTGATGGGCCCCTTTTGGCTGCCCCAGAAGTGCAGGACCAGCATTTTAAAATAAATCTCTCTCTCTCTCTCTCTCTCTGGCATCTTCCATCTCTGCCTAATTAAATGGTGAAGGTTACTGTGGGGGTCTCTGTGCTGGAACCAGGGGCCAGGATTCCTCTGCTCAAGCCCCAGGACCATCCACCAGCTCCTAAGCAGAGAGAACACTCACTCTGGCCCCGAGGGTGCAGGGGAGATGGGGACTGGTCTGCCTGGTCTGCACAGGGAAGGCTGCTGAAGACGTTTGGAGGAGAACTTCTCCCCGGGCAGGACCAGCCTGTCTGTGGGGTTGCTTCTGCTTGGAGAAATCTTGCCTGGGCCTGCCTGGGATTTCCTTGAGGGGAGTTGGGAGATGGGTGAACCAGGAAGAAGAGAGACGTGTAGCCTGAGGGACGTGCCTCTTGTCTCTACAGTTCTTCTGCACACAGCCACGGCCAATGGCTTTCAGATGGTGACTAGCGGAGCCCAGAGCAAAGCTGTGAGCGACTGGCTCATCACCAGCGTGGAGGTGAGTGCCAGGCCCCTGGGGAGCCGGAGACATTCCTTTAGTTCTTGTTGTATTTACTGAGGAGCAAAAGCAGAAATACAGACAACTTCCTTTTTAAAAACTATTTTATTGATTTAGCATTGCCTAAATTTCCTAGTGTATTTCTGCCCCTACTGAGAGCCATCCCTTGTTACAAACAATATTTTTTAAAAGGAAGAAGGAAAAAAATCAATATAGATAGCTTTCCACCAATTCGTATTAAATAAGAGGGAAGATAGCAGGACTCCCCCTCCCCCACCGTGCCACCAACTGGCTCATCTAGAGAGCAACCGCCATACTGGAATAGCCCCAAGCCAGGGGTCCTCCTCGTAGGGCACTGAAGCCACTGGGGCTGTGCTAGGGGGCAGGGCCATGCCAGGCTCCAAGAGAGAAGCTAGGAGAGCTCTGTCTGTGTGTCACAATATGTATATAACACACACAATCAGTACATTGAAGAGACGCAGCGTTCCACCCCTTGGACTCCCCAACTCTTCCAAGGAGTAGGAGGAAGTCTGCAGACAACTTTCAGTCATTTGATGTGGCTTTCCATTCACAGCTCTTTCATCTCCAAGGGCACTTGCTCTCTCCTCCCATTAACTTTGGGTCCTATCCTGCCCAAGCAGGCCATGGTGTATGCTTGGCAAATGCATGATTTGATATTATGAAAGACTTGTGTCCTCAAGAGCGACACTCTCCCTTTTCCTCCTTGGTGCCGTCTATGCCTTTGTCTCCTGTGGAGAGGAATCAGGGTTTTTGAAGGCTCTTCAGGTGGGGGTGTTGCTCCGGCAGGATCTACCCCATTGGGAAGGCTCTGGGTGCAGGCCTGATAATAAACTTCTTAGGTCTGGAGAGTTCAGCACCAGGAGGTGACCCACTAGGGGAAGGTCATTTTTCCTTTTTTTATCAGAGGTATGTGGAGGGATTGAGATCTGCATTGGTGGGCAGAGTTACCCACACCAATGAAATCAGAGTTCCCTGGAGTGAGTCTGTGCGCCCATCATCCCACACAAATAAAAGGGAATTTTGGTTTTATTTGCTTACTTATAATTGAAATTGGCTGCAGGGCAGGGGTTCCTGAACTTTTTAACAGATTTTGATAGCTATTTCAGGGCCCTTTATTTTCTTTTCTGTATTGCGAACAGGATTTTGAGAAAGGGCCCGGAGCAGTCAGGGACGCAGGACTCAAAACAGTTCAGAACCTCTGTGCTGTTGTGGGCAATTGAAAATTAGCTGGAGAGGCATCTGTTTATCCAGAAAGTCCCAAGCGTTCAGTTCAGTCAGCATTAGCAAGCAGCTGTTTGGTCCCATGCCTTCCAGGTTCAGGGGATACATAGGGAGCGTGCTTCTGCTGTCGGGGGTCTTACGTTCTAGGATTGGTAGGTGGGACTCCGGGAAGTTGATTCNCCTCTGTGGGCCAGGCCCAGCTCAGCCTCCTTCTCCTGTGGGCCTGGCCCAGCTCAGTCTCTTAATTCCTGTGGGCCTAATCCAACTCAGCCTCCTTCTACTGTGGGCCTGGCCCAGCTCAGTCTCTAATTCCTGTGGGCCTAATCCAACTCAGCCTCCCTCTGTGGGCCAGGCCCAGCTCAGCCTCCTTCTCCTGTGGGCCTGGCCCAGCTCAGTCTCTTAATTCCTGTGGGCCTAATCCAACTCAGCCTCCTTCTACTGTGGGCCTGGCCCAGCTCAGCCTCTAATTTCTGTGGGCCTAATCCAACTCAGCCTCCTTCTACTGTGGGCCTGGCCTAGCTCAGCCTCCTTCTACAGTGGGTCTGGCCCAGTTCAGCCTCTAATTCTTATGGGCCAGGCCCAGCTCAGCCTCCCTCTCTGGGCCTGGATCAGCTCAGCCTCCATCTCTGTGGGTCTGCTTGCCTCAGTGCTGTTAGCCTGAGGGCTTTTCAAGGGCAGGGCCTGCTTGTTACCTTTCTTGGTATCCCCTGGCTTAGGCCGGGCCTGGTGAGCCCCTAGTATGTGCTTGTTGATTGGCTGATACATAGGACTCCTCCTCAGACCTCACAATGACCTCATGGCTTCATGGTTTGAGCAGAATCACTATTTTACAAATGAGGAAACTGAGGCCCAGAGTCACAAAGGAAGTGGCAGAGCCAGGTTTTTTGGACCATCAGTCCAGGTATCTTTGGACTCTATTCTGTGCTGTCCTGGGAGTGAATGAAGATTTTGTATAAGAGGGCGATGGGATCCAAGTGAGCCAATGTCCAGGGGCTACAGCCGGGCTCTGACTGAGGCTCTGTGTGGCCGGCCTCCCTTCCCTTCCCTTCTCTTCCTAAGAGATCTGTGGCAGCTTGTGGGTTGGTGTAGCTAGAGCCTAGACCTGGTTTCAAACCCAGCCTCAGCCTAACTGTGTGACCATGGGCAAGTCATTTCACCTCTGCCTGCCTCCATTTCCCCAACTGTTAAATGAAGGTAAGAACAGCACTGAGGGTTTGTGAGGATCCAACGAGAGGGTGTTTGTAAAGCCCTTTAGCAGAGAGCCTGGCACCCAGTGGGTACCTCAGACATACTTGGGGCAGAATTGGGGCAGGACCCAGGCTGCTGCTCAGAGGCCTCAGGCCCACGGGCTGTGTGTGTGTAGGCGAGAGACAGACACAGCATCCCCTTTCCCGGTGACACCATTACTTCTTGTGCTTTTTCTCCCAGTCCTCCCCCTGCTGAGTCACGTTTTCTCCGTAGGGCCGGCTGACGGGCCTGGGCGGAGAGGACCTTCCCACCATCGTCATTGTGGCGCACTATGATTCCTTCGGCGTGGCCCCCGTACGTACGTGCCCGCAGCGGGGCTGCCCTCTCCCTCCCGGGGCCCTTCTGGGGTTTCTTTTCTCTTTAGGAAGGGGGAGGGGAAGGGGGTGGCTGAGGAGCTTCTCTGCGGAGAGGACCCCGAAGGCTGCCTGAGCCCAGCCCTAAGGTGGCTGCCTCTGTTCTAGTGGCTTTCTCATGGAGCGGACTCCAATGGTAGTGGGATCTCGGTGCTCCTGGAGCTGGCCCGACTCTTCTCCAGGCTATACACCTACAAACGCACCCATGCAGGGTAAGTGGGCCCTGGGCCTCCCGGCCTGAATGCCTCCGTACCCTTCTCCTTGCCTCTGTGGCTTTCTCTCCTTCCCCCTCCTTCCTCCTTCCCCTTCTCTCTTTTCTCTCTTCTCTTTCCCCCATCTTCTTCCCTCCTGCCCTTCTCCCTGGCAAGGCAAGCCGGACTTTCCCCACCGACCTGGTCCTGGCTCTTTGGCCACTGTGCCCAGACCAAGGGTCTGTCTGTGCTCAGTGCTGGCAGGGCTCTTTGGGCTCAGCTAGTCCAAGCTTGCACCCCCAGGTAAGCAGTCTCCATGGCAACCTCCTTGACAGGTGGCTAGTATCTGCTTGAAGGCTTTCAGGGACTGAAACTTCCCCCCTCCCTGGAGCATCTGTAGGGTGGCCCTCTCTGTTAGAAAAGGCTCCTAGGACCGAGCCAAATCGGACCTCCATGTATTTTCTCCTTTCAGGGCTAGCTCTGTCCTTTGGAGGAGGCACCAAGAGCAGAGCCCTAGGGTCAGTTGTCAAGACCATAGTCTAACCCCCTCTTTTTACAAGAAGGGAAACTGAGGCCCAGGGGAAGGAAGGGGCTTGCCCAAGGTCGCACACAGGGAGGCAGTGACAGCTGGGGTTTGAAATCAGATTCTCTCACTTCCATTCCAGTGGCTCTTCCCACTGTGCCTCACTGATCATGTTCTCCCCTAAATTGGCTCTTTTCAGATGTGACCCATGCATTCCCTTCCTTTCTCCATCAGCACATGCTCCTCCTACTGCCTGCTGTGGCCATGAATGTGATATAGAGTGATGGGAGCCTTAGAGAGGAAAGATGTCAGGGTGGGAAGGGGGGTGGGGAGGGTCCCTTAGAGCCCAGAATGTCAGGGCTGGGGAGCCCTTAGATTGCTTTTGTTTTGTGGCCTTGGCCTAGAGCCTTCCTCATGAGAACTTCATCAGTGTTGAATTGATGAAAGAGCTTCCCTTCCTTTGCACAGGCTAGATGCCTCCCCAGTGTGCTGGGCACTTGGAGATCCCTATTTCCTTAGTCATATAAAGGGCCCATCCATGTTTTTTCACTTTCAAGGACTTTCCTAGTGTCTGAGTCACGGACAAATGCTTTAGCACAACATACATAATGATGGCAGAAACCTTTGATTTGGGAGCCAGTCAATCTGGGTATCAGAACCAGGTCTGAAATTAACTCATTGCCTCTCTGAGACTCAGTTTCTCCATCTGTAAAAACAAGGGGGTTGGATTAGATGACTTCTGAGGTTCCTCTTACTTGTGACATTCTGTGTTCTAGGGGCGACCTCGACACTGACATTCCGTGTTCTGAGTCTAATCTAATAATCCTGTTTTCCACCTGGTAGGTACAACTTGCTGTTTTTTGCCTCTGGCGGGGGTAAATTTAACTATCAGGGCACGAAGAGGTGGTTAGAAGACAACCTGGATCACACAGGTAAGTCAGGGGCCATCGCTGCTGGGGAGGTCTGGAACGGGGGCTGGGAGAAAGGGGGGAGCTGGTGGCGAACTGCCCGGGAGAGCTGACCATCTGCTCAGGTGGACCAGCTCCACTTCTCCCTGTCCCCCCGCCTCTCACAGATTCCAGCCTGCTCCAGGACAACGTGGCCTTTGTCCTGTGCCTCGACACCCTGGGCCGGGGAAACGGCCTGCATCTGCACGTATCGAAGCCTCCCAAGGAGGGGACCCTGCAGTATGCTTTCCTCCGAGAGCTCGAGATGGTAACGGCCCGGGGTGGGGAGGTGGCTGGGGGTCTGGGCAGGGATTGCCCCCGACATCCTGGCGGAGCCTGGCCCGGTGCTCTTCCCCTCCCAGGCTGTCTGTGGCGTGGGCAGCCGGTGCTCCCAGCCTCTGGGGAAGGCCAGAGCCTGTGCTAGACTGCCTCGGCCGTCCGTCCGGGTGACGGACCAGAGCTCCGTGGCCGTGTCTGGCTGCCGACCCCACAGAACTCTGGTCTCTCTGCAGGTGGCTGCCAGTCAGTTCCCAGAGGTGAGGTTTTCAATGGTGCACAAGAAAATCAACCTGGCCGAGGACATGCTGGCCTGGGAGCACGAGCGCTTTGCCATTCGCCGGCTCCCGGCATTCACAGTCTCCCACCTGGAGAGCCATCGAGATGGGCTGCGAAACAGCATCATGGACGTCCGGTAAGCAGCCAGGTTGCCCAGGAGCTCTTCTCCTCCTTCCCTCTAGGCCTGCTCTGGCCTTTGTCTCTGCCTGGGGGCTCCTTACAGAAGCAGGGCCTGGGGAGGCCTGGGGAGGCCTCAGCCCACACATGTTGGAGGCACGACTTGAATTAGAACTTTTGGGGTTGGGGCCTTCAGTGTCCGTTTTGTCCAAGGCCTCACTGAAAGGAACCCTTGGAGCAGGCTTGATTGGCCTCTCGAGGAACATTTGGGGGAGGAGGGTGGGTGTCCTCCCCCAAGAAAGCAGCCTCCTGTTGTGCTATGGCGACCTGTGTAGTGAGGAGCCGTAGAAGATGAGGCTTCGACCTGGGCTCTCTGTGGGGCGGCTGCCACACAAGTGGCCGAGGGGAAGGAGCACAGGGTCCTTAGAGCTGGGGCCCCAGAGTCTGCAGGCCACAGCCGCCCTCTGCCTCCTGAGTGACTCTGGATGAGTCATGGAGTTATTGAGGGAAAAGGGCTTTGTAAAGTCCTGTTGGGGCAAGTGCCGGGCCTGGACTCAGGAGGACTCCTCTCCCTGAGTTCACATCTGACCTCAGACACTTCTAGCTGTGTGGCCCTGGGCAAGTCACTTATCCCTGTTGCCTCATCTGTAAAATGAGCTGGAGTAAAATGCCATTGTAAAATGGTAAACCACTCCAGGAGAGCTCTGCCAAGAACGGGGTCCCAGAGAGTCAGACATAACCGAACAACAACAAAAATCCCATAGAAATTGGAGTTGCTATTACTGTGGTACTTCAGCAGAGCCATCAGCCCATCAGCATGAGCCTTTGCCCCTTCCAGCCTTCTTCTGTGCAGTTCTTACTCATCCCTTTCTATAAATACTGCAGGAGTTCAGAGGCTCTCCCCCTGTGCCAAGTGCTTCCTCCCTGCATTTATGGCTTTCCTGCTCTCTGTGTCCTGTCTCTCTTGCCACAGGACTGCTCCCATCCTGGCAGCTTGTTACCTACCGCCTCATCCTGCCTGCTATTGTGGGTCTTTGCATTGCTTCTTATCCTCCTGATTTTTATTTCTGATGCTGAATCTGTGAAACAGGAGAATCTTTTCAGTCTCCTGCTTCCTTCCTTCCTCCTACAAACATCTGTTAAGTCCCTGCAGTACCCAGTGCTAGGGCCTTGGGGAAATAGAATAGGGTACCCTCTGTCGTAGAGTTTACAGTCTAATAAAAGAAGACATAATGTGCAGCAATCAGTCTGGTGCTTGAGTGGGATCTGTGGTCCTGAAAATATTCCCCAAGGATTTTGTCCATCTGTCTGTCCACCCAGTGAGCCAAGGGCCCGCTCTGGGTTTCTTGACATGATGTGGCTCCCGATAGAGAATGCAGGGGTCCTTGCTTCCCCCTCTCATTCTGACGTGTCCATCTCTCTGACATCCTCAATGCTGTTTCTCCTGAGGATGTCCGGGCCTTCTTCCACTTTCCAAATGCCTCTCCAGCTCCTTTGGGCAACCTGGAAGCTTTTAATTCTCTGGAGAGGGGGAGAGATTTCAGGACATAACAGTGCAGGGGCACTGGAAGGGTATTGATGTTTAAAAGATGGGCTTTTGTTTCAAAGAAAACCTTGGGGTCACCGAAAGCACTGGGCATCCTCCTAGGCAATCCAGCCTGCTTTCTTCTGGGCCAGCTCTTCTGTTTCTGGGGTCTGTGCTCAAAATGCACACCAAGAATCCTGCACCCCTTGATTTTCCTGCAGTAGACAGCTCAGCTAAACACTTTATGGTGAGTCTATTGCTCATTTGGGAAGAGCTGCCACTCAGGAGGGCTTGCTGTAGTCAGCATGTCGTCTCCAAGGCAAACGTCTGAACATCTGGAACACCCCTGCTAGGGGATCCCTCCCACTTGGGCTCTGACAGATGCCCTCTCTGACAACAGCAAATGCTTTTGGGATGGCGCTCAGTCCTTTTGCCTTCTCTGCCTCAGTGAACTGTGATAAGCAAAGGCTTGGCTTGTCGTGGATGGCTTTGACCCATTCACCTGACATGCCTTGTTGGAGAAGAGCTTTTGAGATGGTGTTTTGCTTTTGTGGGTTACATTTTTTTAAGCCGAAAAACAACAAGGCTGGATTTTTTGGTCAGTCATGTGTCCATAATGACCTGTGAAGCTGTTCTATAGGGACTAAACTTCTGGTTTCTTTCCTTTTTTTTTAAAACCTTCATCTTCCATTTTAGAATCCATACTGTGTATTAGCTCGACTTGCCTAGGGTAACAAAAGTAGGAAGGGTTTGAGGCTAAATTTGAATTCAGGTTTTCCTGATGCCGGGCTCGGTGCTCTACCCATGGAACCCCCCCCCCCAGCTGCCTCTAAGAGAGTTGGTTGAGGCACTGCAACTTGCTGAGAATCACACAGCTGGTATAGATCAGAGACTGAACTTGAAATTTGGATCTTTCTGACTTCAAGGCCACCTCTCTCTTCCCTGCCCCATGCTGCCTCAGATGCACATGGAGATTTGTTTTCGGGAAGGTTCTGAGGAGGTGAGAAAGTAGGCTATGGGTATGTGGTTATTTGTATTGTCTTAGCAGCTTTTTGTGGTTCCCCCAACGCCCCCCAAGCACTTGGTATCTTTCCTTCTTTCAGCTGTCTTGATAATCCCTCCAGCACAGAAACCCTTCCCTTCTTCCACTCACTTGCCTGGCTTCTTTTTGATGCTTTTAAAATTTCTCAGCATTCCTGCTGCTGCTTCATGCAATTCTTAGGGGATTGGGACATTAGGATTCAGATGTGTTGGGCTTCACAGTCACTGACAGGAAAAAGTTATAGGAACATTTATAGGTCTTTCCCATTTCTTACCTCTTCTTTATCCTTCTAGTTTTATCTTAAATATCCTTTCAGCCTGGCCTAGCTTGGTTTGGGTCTCTTGTCACCTTTGCTTAAGCATGTTTTTCTCTACGTTACTTCTTAATAAGTTTTATGAGGCAAAATACTGCTTGCATTTTTTTCATCATCTTCCTCTAAGATTTTACAGATGCATTTATGTTGTAAACCAGTGTTGGCCTTGGCTGCCATCTTTCTCTTGTTGGCAAAGGTTTGGAGTGTATTTTGGCTGAGATATGGTGCTTGTTGAATGTGATTATTGCTATTACATCAATTGGTCCACTTGGTTCTTAAATTTCATTTCCCCTTTTTTGTATTAATAGTTGTTTAAATAGGTCAGATTGGAGTTGTCTCATTTACTTCTCTTGTCTTTGTTTTTATTCTTTTTTAAAATTTTATTTGTTTATTTGTTTTTTAGGCTCTTACCTTCCATCTTGGAGTCAATACTGTGTATTGGCTCCAAGGCAGAAGAGTGGTAAGGGTAGGTAATAGGAGTCAAGTGACTTGCCCAGGGTCACACAGCTGGGAAGTGTCTGAGGTCGTCTCTAGGCCTGGCTCTCAATTCACTGAGCTACCTAGATCCCCCCTGTTTTTATTCTTGTTTGGTATTTGATCTTCGATCTTACAAGTTGGAGCCAAGATTACTGGTTTGGAAATGACTCCCACTTAGGAATATAAATGTTTCCTGTCTTTGTTTTTATTTCAAAGATTTATTCATTTGGAGAACTAGACATTCCACAGATTTGTTTCAATTGTAATATAGTTTTTTAATTAAAAAAAATTTTTATTAGTATCTTTTATTTTCCTATCACCTCTATTTCCCACTGTGTCCCACCTACCCCTTCCCAAGAGCCATCCTTTTAAATAAAGAATAGAAAAAGAGGAATAAAGGGAAAATGAGTTGTACACAACTCACCCACATAACTCCAAAGACTGATACTATATGCCATATTTCATACCCATGACCCCATGCTTCTCCGAAGAAATGGGAGTTGGGGGAAGGTGACATCTCATGCCTCTTCTTCCGGGTCAGGTTTGGTCAGTTTCATTTTTTGTGGTGTTACTTGGAGTTCAGCCTGTCGGTTGCCACTCATCCTCCTTCTTAAAGGCTTCATGAATAGGGTTTTCAGTCTTGTTTATTAGCCTTTGGCATCTTTAGTTTCTTACTCTTGAAACAGGTTTCCCAACATATTTTTTCACTGTTTCTTGCCCTACTCCACCTTTTTTCTACCCTTCCTCAAAGTCACTGAATACAGGGCAAAGAGCACTGGTTCTGAAATCAGAGGCCCTCAGGTCAAATCCTGTCTCTATCCCCTCTTTATGATCTGAGGAAGATCCTTAAGAAAACCTTCCTGGGCTTCAGTTTCTTCATCCAGAAAAAGATGGGGTTGGTCTATGTGGCCTCTGAGGTCCCTTAGGGATCTGGAACTATGTTCCTGTGATCATCTGAGGGTCACTGTGAATGCCGAATCTTTCCTAGAATTTCTCTGCCTCCTCATCCTCCACAACCACTAGTAAGTCATTATCTCCGTGGTAATCTTAGGACTGATAACCAAAGAGCCTTTGAAATGAGATTTCTTTTGCCTGTGGCTACAAAATAAAATCTAGTTCCTAGGGCTCCTTTAATTACCTTTCTTAAGGACAGCCTTCCAGCCTCCACTTATTCATTCATTCATTCATTTATTTGTTTGTTTATTTGCTTTTTGATGTGGATTTTTCCTTATTTTTTTAAATGAGTACTTCATAACTGAATCTGTATAAGTCTTTGTGTTCTGCACTTTGTAGCATTTTTATTTATTTATTTTCTTGATTTAAATTTTTTGTTTTGAATATTTTCCCTTAGTTACATGTTTCATGTTCTTTCCCTCTCCCCCAAACTCCCCCACCCCACCCCAAGCCGATGCACAGTTCACTGGGTTTTACATGTATCATTGATTAAGACCTAATTCCATATTATTGATAGTTAGACTAGAGTTATCGTTTAGCATCTACGTCCCCAATAATATCCCCATCAGCCCATGTGTTCAAGTAGTTGTTTTTCCTGTGTTTCTACTTCATAGTTCTTCTTCCGAATGTGACTACTTTTCCTTCTCATAAGTCCCTCAGCATTGCTCTGGTTCCTTGCATTGCTGCTAGTAGAGAAGTCTGTTATGTTCGATTGTACCACAGTGTATCCGTCTCTGTGTATAAGGTTCCTCCTGGTTCTCCTCCTTTCACTCTGCATCAATTCCAGTTCACATGGAATTCCTCCAGTTCATTATTCCTTTGAGTACAATAGTATTCTATCACCAACAGATACCACAATTTGTTCAGGTATTCCCCAATTGAAGGACATCCCCTCATTTTCCAACTTTTTGCCACCACAAAGAGCGCGGCTATAAATATTTTTGTTCATCTAGCCTCCATTTAGCAGCAGTTGCATCCCTTCTATCTTCTGGTTTTGTTCATAGGAAGAATATGGAGACTATTATATAATTTAGTTCCTTGGTTTATCAGTCACTAGACCAATGTCTCCCATTATTTAGCATACCAATAGCCTAATTAAAATTCATAGATGGTTTTAAAACTGTATGATTCTTAGTACTTTGGCCTCTATAGCCATGGTCACTGCTGGAGTGCAAAGGAGCTTCATGGGACTCGGAGCCATTTTCTCTTGTATCATGGGGTGCAGTGACTGAGGAATCATCACCCCATGACTGACCTGGTGGTACTTAGGCTGCTTCTTAGAAAACATAGGATCTATTGCTAGGAGCTTTCTCCAATCATTAAATAGCCAGACAAACTGCAGGGGTAAAAGCTTCTGAAGGTCTAGCCTTCAAGAATCTAGGGTCACCTCTGCTTCACAGTGAGGCCCTTGATGGTCCATTAAATTAGAATGTAGAGCTGGGTTTTGTGCTGCAGGCCGAAAGCCCTTGCTGTTGGGGAGGCTTGAGGTCAGGACCCTTGAGGCCAGGAGCTCTGTTTTGTAGGAGTGTTAAAAAGCCCTGAAACTATCTCATGAGCCGCCCCCCCCCCCCCCCCAAAGACCATCAACTGCTTTAGAAGCTGCCTGAGGTCAGAAATTGGGCAAATGAAGGGCAGCTAGCTAGCACAGTGCCAAGCCTGGAGTCAGGACGACCTGTTTAAATCTGGCCTCAGATATTTCCTAGTTGTATAACCCTGGGCAATTCACTTAACCCTGATTGCCTAGCCCTTGCTCTTCTGCTTTAGAGTTGTTACTAAGACAGAAAGCAAGAGTGTTTTGTTTTTAAAGAAAGAAAGGAAAAAGAAATATGAGGTAAGTTAGAGCTTCCATACTGAATGGTCTTGAGATCTGGCCTGGGATTGCCCTTTGGGTGAGATAGAAGATCCATTCTCTGTAGGAAAGAACAAAAGAATATGGAATACATAAGAAGAGTGAAAGGGATAATGAAGGACTTGCGATTTCATTGTGGTCTTTCATTTGATCCGGTTTGTCCGGGCTCCCTCTCCCCATGCAGGTCTGTGCTTCTTGTGACTATTTGGATAGCCACAGCATATTTACATAGGTCTGGAACCAATGCACAATTATAACCTCAAACTGTGAATTCGAATCCATGCAATCATTCTAGGAGATTCAACATCCTGGCAGTGGTCTTGGAGAGTTACATAGAGTACGGAGATGCTCTTTTGACCTGACCAGATCCACAGAATCAATCTGGACTAGAACCCAGGACTTACTTGCTTCCAGGGTACTATAGAATCAGATGAGAAAGGAATCAGGGCAGGCTTTTTGGAAGAGAGGGCATTGACAGGTGTTCCTTATGTTGGACAAGTGACCGAATCCCCTCTGTGACGAGGGAGGTAGGACTAGAGGACCTCCAGGGCTTCTTCCAGGCCTAGCTCTAAGATCCTGTGTGGGGAGCATTGATGGGCCTTTAGGCTTGCCAGAGGCATTTTCACACTGTGCGGGTCAGCTGTCACACCATGCCCCTATCCTCAGGCTGTAGCCTACCCTGGAGATCTGTATGGCATCCGAGTGTCCTGCTGTCTATGCTGGGAACTGCAGTAGGAACAAGCTTTGCTCCTCCATTTACCCAGAGACATGTGGGCACATGGGAAGGGGTCCTGGCATGTGTGTCCCCCATCTGTACAGTGATCTCATTTGGCAGGATCCTTTGTTCCCTCACCTTAGATAGGTCTTGTACTGGCTGCCAGCAACCCTCTGATTTTGCCAGGACCTACATGAGATAGATTTAGTAAAACACGTATCTCTGTGGTAGAGGGGCCAGAGGCAAGGCAGGGTCCTCGATTTAGGGCTAGAGGGGTGTCCTAGAGGCCAGTCTAATCCATGGTGGTTTCACCCACCCCATATGTTATTTCTAGAAGAAGAAAACCAAGATCCAGAGAGATGAAATAATGTGGCTAGAGTCACAAAGGTAGTGACAAAGGCAGGATTTGAATCCAGGTGCCCAGGCTACAAAACTAGCATTGAATGGAATTGAATAATGTTTTTTCCTTTATTATATTTATTATATCTGTAATTATTTGAGTTTTGAGCTTGTTGAAAGGTAAAATGGGATTCTCAGGTAGAACTACCTCTCCTATGGGGAGAGATGGTTCCCCCCTTGCAAGTAATGTGGCTCCTTCACCCTGGTAAGGTAGTTGGGGCAGGTGTGATAGGTTTGATTTTGCTCAGCAATATGGCAGTCAGGCCCAGTCTTGCAGGTAAGGAAGGGATGACATGCATAGGTGATGCTCTTCTGCCTTATATTTTCTAGCAGATTGCTCTCTGTCCCCCATCTCCACTGTCTCATTTACCTCTAATTTCTCCACACATCTCCTGTCCTCAAAAACCTCATTTAATCCATCTTTCTCCTCTACTTATTGTTCTCTTTCTCTTCCCATGTACAACCGGCTTGGAAGACATATCAGTCCAAATTTAGATTGAGAAATCCAAGGGGAAAAAAATCACAAATGTCATATTTCTAGCCCAGGTCAGTATAGGGAGACAGGTTTGTGGGTGCTGGGCTTCACAGGTTCTAGTTAGGGGTGCACCTGCATATGGAAACTGAAGGAGGATGGGGAACTTTGTGCCAGACTAAGGTCCTGTGTCTATATAGGAGAGCCCTGATCTTGTGCACACTGTGGAAACAGGTGCCAGCTTGTGGTTCTGTCACAGGTCCCAGGCCTGGGGCAGACTGAGGAAGCATGGACTAGGGTGAGGAATGGTTGCTGGCCCTAGGCTATGTACTGAGTGAGGACCAAATTCTGAAGGACACAGCTGTGGAACTGGCCCATGGAGTGGGGTCTCAGTTTCAGCCTCTAACCCAGCTTGAGGCCTACAGTGGAATAACTAGGGCAGTAATCTCAGATCCAAGGGAGTCTACTCTGAACCAATAGAGCTTCCCAGCTGGCCCATGGTGGCTGAGTCTGACAGCAGTCTACTAGAACTTTCAACTAGAGTAAATTAGTAGAAGTGTTGTGTAGACCCAAACCTGGATCAGGAACTTGCAGAGCTTGGATCAGGGGTGCAGTGAACAACACACTTTGAGAACATGGACAGCTTGTTGGTCTCCAATCTGAGTTATTCTTAATGTTTTGGACTAATCTAAGACTCAGTGCCACCAAGAAAGTAGCAGAAGGACTTGAGAGGACAAAAGTGCAGCTCATGACATTTCTGCTATGAATAAACAGAGTGAGCCCAGCCCTAAAATAAAGTCCAAAGTCAGGAAGTAGGCTGAAAGAATGATCAAATGGGGCGGGGAAAAGGCACCATGAAGAGTTATGAGAAGATGACAGGGAAGCAAACACCAATCCAGAAAAAAGAGAATGATTCTAAAACACCTCTAAGTAAAGCCTCAAAGAAAAACAGCTTAGACCCAAGTTAAACTAGAATTTCTGGAATGGATGAAGCAAGAGTTTTTTTTTTAAAAGAGCCAAAAATGATTTAAAAAAAACAAATGTGTAGTACTAGAGGAAAAAAATAAGACCCAAGGAAAAAAAGATTTGAAAATAATTTGATACAAGTTACAACCAAGATATAAAACCTTATTCAAGAAAAAAACTCCCTGAAAATTAGAATGGACTACACAGAAGCCAATGATTCCATGAGACAGCAAGAAGTATTAAAACAAAGCCAAATGATCCGGAAAAATAGAAGAAATGTGAGGTGTCTCATAGCAAAAAGAACTGATCTGAAAAACAGGAGAGATAATTTAAGAATAATTGTAGTACCTTAAAGCCATAGGGCCCCCCCCCAAAAAAAAAAAGCAGAGATTTATTTTAAGAAGTTAGAAAAGATATGTTGTTTGCAGGAGATAATTGAAACAGACAGTTTAAAATAAAGGGTTATAGGGCAGCTAGGTGGCTCACAGGATAGAGAGCCAGGCCTGGAGAAGAGAGGTCCTGGGGTCAAATCTGGCCTCAGACACTTTCTAGCTGTGTGCCTCTGGGCAAGTCACTTAACCTCAGTTGCCTGGCCCTTACCACTCTTTTGCTTTGGAATTGATTCTAAGACAGAAGGTAAGGATAAAAAAAAAAATAAAGGACTAGAGCAGAATCTAATATGCTTCAGCTGAAGTAAAAAGGCAGGGATAGGAACAATGTTTTCAGACAAAGTGAAAGCAAAAATAGACCTAATTTAAAGAGACAATTAAGGAAACTACATTTTGCTAAAAGGTGCCATATTCAATGAAATAACAAATTTTTTACAGCAAGTTGTTCTAATGAAGGCTTCATTTCTCAAATAATATAGTCATTCCCCAGTTGGTAAATGATCAAAGGATATAAACAGGCAGTTTTCAGAAGAAGAACTCAGAACTCTATAGACATACGAAAAATGCTCAAAATCATTAGAGAAATACAAATTAAAAACAATTCTGAGGTACCACCTCATACCTATCAGAAATTACAAATGCTGGAGGGGGTGTTGGGTACATACATCAGTGCACTGTTTGTTGTTACAGTTATAAACTGGTTTAACCATTCTGGAGAACAATCTGAACTATGCCCCTTTAAAGGGCTATAAAACTATTTCCTTTGATGGAGCAATGCCACTTCTAGACCTGTACCTCAAAGAGTTCAGAGAAAAAGGAAAAGGACCTGCTTGTACAAAAATATTTATAGCTACTCTTTTTGTGGTGGCAAAGAATTGGAAATTGAGGGGATATCCATCAGTTGGAGAATGGCTAAACATGTTGTAGTGTACAATCTTGAAGAAGTTTTGTGTTAAAAGAAATGACTTGGCTTGAGAGCCAGGCATAGAGAATGGGAGGTCCTGGTTTCAGCCTCAGACACTTTATAGATGTGTGACTTTAAATAAGTCACTTAACCTCAGTTGCCTGGCCCTTACCACTCTTCTGTCTTGGAGCCGATACATAGTATTGATTCTAAGACAGAGAGGTAAGGGTTTAAAAAATTTTAAAAAAAAATGGCTTGGGGAGAGTTGTTTCAGAAAAACATGGCACATGTGAACAGCAATTTAATGTTATGGTAGAAATTCATCTCGGTATTGGTTGAGGCCAGGTGATATTCAGTTGGTATTGATTCTGCTACAGCTGTTAGGGCCTAGCTGGTTCTGGCGGTAGATGAAACTGGCTGGAGAAAAATTGCTACAAAACCTATTTATTAATAACTATGAGATTATTATTAGTTATAGTTATAATTAACTATTCTTATGGTTTTAATAAAGATCAACTGTGAAAGACTTTGCTAATTGATCGCTACAGTGATCTAAGACTAATCCAGAGGACTTATGAAAAAATGCTGTCCCCTTCCAGGGAGAAAAATGAGGAACTTGGATGTGATTTTCTCACTTTATTTTTCCTGCTTTTTTCTCAACATTCTAACATGAAAATATATATTACATGATTTTGCATGTATAATTGATGTATTTCTTGCCTTCTCAATGAGTGATTAAGGAGTGGGAGAGAGGGAGAGAATTTGGAACTCAGAATTTAAAAAGAAAAGAATGTTTAAAATATTTTTTTTCAAAAAGGGGGAAAAAAGAAATTATAAAAGAAAGCTGGTTCTCTTTCTTAGGTCCAGTGGGAGAAGTGAAATAGAAAGAATCTACTGGGTTACCTTCTGAAAGAAACTCCAGTTTGAAATTTTCCAGTAGTGTTATAAGCCAAAATCTAGAGTTTCTAGGACCTGTGGGGGTGGGGGGTGGGGAGGAATACTGCAAGCAACCAAAAAGAAAGAATTCAAGTACAGAGGAGCAACTATCAGGATCACGTGGAATTTTATAGCCACAACAATGAAAAGAGTGAAGAGCTTGGTGTATGATATTCCAGAAATGGCAAAAGATATGGGCTTAACAACCAAGAAAAATTTATCCAGCAAAACAGTATAATCCTATTGGGGAAAAATAGAGTACTAATTTTAACAAAATAGAGGACTTCAGAGTATTCCTGATAAAAAGACCAGAGCTGAGTAGAAATTTTGAAATACAAACCCAAGTCAAGAGAAGTAGTAAAAGGTAAACATGAATAAGCAAGCAGTCAGGGGGGTTAAAAAAAGATAATGTTATTTCCATTGCAATATAGAGAAATGATCCTTATATCCACTTAGAATTCCATCATCAAAAGTCTAAGAAGGAGTCTAATTAGACAGAGAGACTGGGATTGGTTTTATTACGTTTTGAGGTTCTTAAAAGAAGAATGGAAAGGGAGGGGGGAAAGAACACACGGGGAGAAAGGAGAGAGAAGGAGGTTGGGGAGAAGGATCTCACATAATGGAGATGCAACAAGGAGGAGGGAATGGGGGGGACAGAGTGAGAAACTTGAACTTTACTCTCATTTGAACTGGTAAAAGGAGAGAAGAATGCATCCAGTATTGATAAGAAATACATTTCACTCCACAAGGGAATAGGAAAGAAAGGACAGAAGGGAAAGGGGAGAAGGGTGTAAGATAGAGAGTAGATTAAGGGAAAGATTAATTTTAAGCAAAACAACCCCCCCCTTTTTTTTTTAAATCTATACCTTCTGTCTTAGAATCAATACTTTGAATCAGTTCCATGGCAAAAGAGCAGTAAGGGTTAGGCAATGGGGGTGAAGTGACTTGCCCAGGGTCCCACAGCCAGGAAGTGTCTGAAGTCACATTAGAACCCAGGACCTCCTGTCTCTAGGCCTGGGTCTCAACCCACTGAGTCACTCAGCAGTTCCTAGCAAAATAAACTCTTAAAGAAGGGGCAGGAAACAGAAGGGGAAAAGTAAGAGAATTTAAGATGGAGGGAAATAAACAATGAACACTATACTGCAAATGTAAATAAATCTGTAAAACTGCTTTGATCTCTCTGTCCCCTTCTGAGTTTCTGCCTTGTTCTTTTTAATGTCTCCATAATAATTTTCTGTGGTTAGGCGTGTTTTTTTTTTTTAGATGTTTGCTCATTTTCCCAGCCTTTGTCTTTTCTTCTATCAGATGTGGGCTCTGTTCTCCGGTAGAAGGGGAAACTCTTAAACTTGTTTTTCCTTGCTGCTACCTTCAGCTCTCATTCTGGTTTCTGCTCGTTTCAGTCCTTCTGAGGTGGTATGACAGCCTGTGGGCTGGGAGCTCTGAAACTCCCCTCTGCTGCTGATTCAGTCTTCCCCCAGGGCCTGCGGATGGCTTGCAGGGCCAGAGCCCTGGGAGCCACTTTTTATGGGGCTCGGGGCCTCCCCTTGGGCTGGGGCAGGGGCTCCAAGCCGGCCTCACTTTGGGCTCACCCTGGCCAGGCACCCTGTGGACTGCCTTGTGCTAGGGCTTGCACTAGGGCATCAAGGACGAGGCGTGGGATCGCTCTGCTGTTGGCTTTGGGTCTCCGTGTAGGCTTGGGCTCAGGTTCAGAACCTGGAGCTGTGGAGGTGGGATGGGGGGCTTACTGTTGGCCTGTGCCCGTGCTCCTCAGGGCGCCCCTGCGCTCTCCTCTCACCCATCAAAAGACCCTCCCTGCCTGCCTCATAGGTTGTTTTCCTCCGTCCCCTTGTGGGTTCTGCCACTCTAGTATATAGTATTGGTTTGAAGTGCTATTTAAGGTTGGTTGTAGAGGATTCTCCAAGAGCTTGAGCTTTCTTTGCCTTCGCTCCACCATCTTGGCTCTGCCTCCCTCACCCATCCAGCAGGGGAGCATAGCAGAATGGATTAGAAACCAGAATCCAACAATCTGTTTACAAGAAGCACGGTGGAAAGAGAAAAGTGTCCCTTGGTAAAATACGGGCTTAAAACAGGAGATTAGGTTTCTCAGACAGCAGAAATTTGTTAGGTTTTAGCTGAAATTAAAAAAAAAGTGGCAATAATGATTTTAGAGAAAGTAACATAGATAAAATAAATAAAAGATAAAAGAGGAACCTCATCTCCTGGGTTCAGATCTGGCCTCAGACACTTCCTAGCTGGGTGACCCTGGACAAGTCATTTTAGCCCTTCCTCCTCCTCTGCCTCGGAGCCCATACTTAGTCCTGATCTAAGACAGACGGTATGGGTTAAAAAAAAGTAAAAGATGACGGGGAAACGACGTCTTGCTGAAAGTTACCGTCCACAGTTAATGAATGTCAGTCCCAAGCGGCCTGGAATCCAAATACTTGGGAGGAGTTGCAGGAGAGCGTGTGGGGCCTCAGTCTTTCCCCCTCAGACTGGCAGGTTTGCCATGAAGCCACGAAGGCCCCGCCGAGATGCATTTTTTGGCGGAGGATCTCGCGTAGCTCCTCGCTATCTTCCCTTGTTCGATGGCCCGGCGGGCTGCCGGAGCGCTTCCTGCCTTCCCTGCCTGGGCCACGGCGGGCTGCCCGGGATCAGGCCTGCGCACGCATGGCCGATGGGGGTCGAAGACGCCGGTCATGGGAGGGGAGGAAAGAAACTGGACTTGTTAAGGGGGCCTTGGTGGGTGGGAGGGGGAGCAGGCCGGACAGCCGCGGGGCTCAGTCTGCTCACCTGTAAAGGGGACGCTCGTCGCCCGTCTCCCGGCGTACTGAGGATTAGATGGCTCGTACTTCTGCAGCGCTCAGCACAGCGCCGGGCCCCGCTCTAGAAGCTCTGCGGACCTGCCAGCCCCAAAGCCCCGTCCGTGGCTTTCTCCGTGGCCCCTGGTGGCGGGGGCCGTGGGAGGAGGGGGGCCCGGGGAGGGCAGGCGGACGCGGCGCCCGCTCCAGGCTCGCCACGAGGGTGAGAGGAGACGTTCTCATTTCTAGAGTCCTGAGCTTCTCGCTCTCTTCTCTGAAGGTCCCGGGTAGACTCCAAGACCCTGACCCGCAACACCAGGATCATTGCAGAGGCCCTGACCCGAGTCATCTACAACCTGACCAAGAAGGTGAGAGCGCGTGTCGCTGGGCCCCTCCCCGCCTCCCC
>NC_058130.1:733995959-734008841 GCF_016433145.1 Gracilinanus agilis | reverse complement strand
GGCCCTCACGCCGCCCTTCGTCCTCTTCTCTCCGCAGGGCACCCCGGCCGACCTTCAGATCTTCACGGAGCAGATGGTAAGGCTGCTGGGGGCCCTGGCACTGCCGGGGAGGGCCGGGGACCGAGGCGGGGAGGAGCCCGGGGAAGGGGCCCAGGCTCTGGCAACCCTGCCCTTCACAGCAGATCCAGCAGGAGCAGATTGACTCCGTGATGGACTGGCTCACCAACCAGCCCCGGGCCGCCCAGCTCGTGGACAAAGACAGCACCTTCCTCAACACCCTGGAATACTACCTGAGCCGCTACCTGAAGGACGTCAGGCAGCACCACGTGAAAGCAGACAAACGGTGAGGGGCCGCCTGTGGGGGAGGAGCACGGCCCTCCCGCCCAGCAAACCATCCCGAGGTGGGGGGACTCTTCTGGCATTGTGCCCCCCCCCTCTCCGGCTCCCCAAACAATTGCTTTCCTGAGTCAGTCTGGTGGGGATGCCCAAGGCCAAGGGCAGGAAAGGCCCCTCTCCTTCCTCTTCCCCGCAGCGCACACGGTGCTGCCCTCCAGCTGCCCACTTGAGGATCAGCCCCCGGCGTTTCCTCAGCCAGGAGAAACTGAGCTCTTTGTCCATTTCTAGCTTTTACGTTTTTCTCGCATGTTCTCCATTCCTAGTTTTTGGTCGTCCTCTTGTCGTTGAATGCTTTGTCACTGAACAACTTGACTTTTGAATTTCTTTTTAAAACATATAGTAGGAGTGCAGCTGGGTGGCTCAGTGGAGAGAGGCAGGCCTAGAGACAGGAGGTCCTGGCTTCCAGGCTGGCCTCGGACACTTCCGCCTGTGTGCCCCTGGGCGAGTCACTTAATTCCAGTTGCTTATCCCTTACTGCTCTTCTGCCTTGGAACCAATACACACAATATTGATTGTAAGCCAGAAGTTAAAGGTTTGAGGGGGGGAAATAGTCTATGATAATTTCAGCATCTTGGTTCCAAAGCTGTTCTGCTTGTCTGTCTCCCTCCGAATCTTTCTCTGTTCTCCTCCGTGCATCTAAAAAAGTGCCTCATCGCTGCTTTCTTCCCAATTCTCTGTCTCCTTCACAAGCCCATTCTCTCCAACCCCCCCCCTCCCCCAGTCCTTGTAACAAGTGTAATCACAACAATCACAGCTGCACATCAGCCATGTCTCAAATTGTATGTCCCACTCTTCACTTCCGGTCCATCACCCTTCTGCCAAGGGGACCTTCTACTCCTCTGCAGAAAGCCATTAAGTCTTCTTTGTCTGTCCCCGTTTTCTTTTCCCTTCCTTCTCTCCTCTTTCCTCTTCCTCTTTTTCCTCTCCTCCTTTCTCTTTCATTCTCTTCTCTCTCTCTCTCTCTCTCTCTCTCCCTCCCTCCTTCTCCCCCCACCTCTCCTCTCCCTCCTTCCCATTTCCTTTGGGTGCAGCATTATTCGGGCTGAGAGATCTCTGGGAAGGGTTCACCAGCGTCCTTTAGGAGTGGAAGAGGCCGAGGGCATTAGTGGCCGCGCCAGGTCCGTTTGCTCCACTCCTGCTGAAAGGCCACTTTCTTCCCCCGCAGGGACCCTGAATTTGTCTTCTATGACCAGCTGAAGCAGGTGATGAATGCCTACAGGTAGGTGGGCCTTGTGTCCGTGTGTCCGGCCGTCATCCCGTCCAGCCCCGGCTTCTTCATCGACTCAGACGTTTTCCTTCTTTTCCTTCAGGGTCAAGCCCGCCATCTTTGATCTGCTCCTGGCCCTCTGCATAGGCGCCTACTTGGGGGTGGCCTACTTTGCAGTCCAGGTGAGTGGGGGGGCGGGGGCCGGCCCGGGGCTTTCTCTGGCCTGGCAGCCCCTGAGGCTGAGCCTCTGGGCTCTCGTGGCCCTGCTGCCCAGGAGGAGGTGGAGGCCGCCGGGAGGGAGCGGTTGAGGGTGGGATGGAGAGGCCGGGCTGCCCTTTCTTCTTGAACCACCCCGAGTGTGAAGCGGAGAACTCGGCGGGGCCGGGGGCGTCCCCTCCTTCCCAGCCCAGGCTCACCGTCCCTTGCGCCCCCCTCGTGCCCCCCGACAACAGAGGCTCCGGGATGGCCGCCTGGCCCTCTTGGTGCCTGCGGGACGTGGCACGGTCTTGCTTTCACGGGGCTCCTACTCTGGGGTGGGGGCTGTAGGACGTGATGATGTATGAGAGACCCACCAGGGACAGAGAAAAGGGCTGGGGGCGGACCGAGGGCAGAGCCATCCAGGAAGGCTGCCTGGAAGAGGCGTCTTTTGGAGGAGTTCAGTAGGAAAGGTGTGCGCGGTGTAGACAGAAGTGAGGAAAGGCCTGGGGGCAGGAAATGGGCCAGTTTGGCTGTAGCCTAGAGTTTGTGGAGGGGAGAAGTAGAGGAGTTGATTTGTGGCACCAGATCACAGAGGGCCTTGAATGCCAGGCAGAGGCACTCCACAAACAGCGATGGAGTGAGGACACGGGCAGGGGGCAGAGGGTGGGGGCAGGGGTGGCCGTTAGCCCCGACTCTAGCCGGGGGTTGGGGGGGTGTGGATTTCCCCTCAGAGGCGGTGCCGGCGGAGGCGGGGTCTGGCTGCAGGAGCCGCTCGTGCTCTGGAGCCGGAGCAGCAGTGGCTGCGCCTCGTTGGCCCCCCGGCCTCGAAGGCTCCTCGTCCTGCGGGTGTGAGCCTCGGCCTCACGCGCCTCCCTTCCGTCCTAGCACTTCGGCCTCCTCTACAAGACAGTCCAGAGGCTCTCTCTGAAGATGAAGCAGCAGTGACCTGCCCCTCCGCTCCCCTCGTCCAGCAGCACTGAGCCAGGCACCCCGGAGGGAGCCGCCGGAGCCTCCGTTCAGCCCAGCCCCGTCTCTGCCCGCGTGTCCCCTGCCCAGCCCCCTGCCCGCGGCTCACGCTGTCGGTGCACCCCTGAGTTAGAGAGAACCCCAAAGGCCGGACTCTTGGTGGGGCTCGGCTGCCCCTGGCCGGGGAGAAGGCTGCTGAGGACTCGGGGTGAGGGCAGGGGGCGGCCTGGAGGCCCCGGACCCAGCCACACGGGGGAGGGCCCTGCCCCCTGGAGACTCCCCTGCCTGGGCTTCTGCAGCGGGCGGGGGGGGGCTTGGCTCATCCTCTCTGCAGGGTGCTGGTTCCGGTCTGGCCACTGCCCCCTCCTCCTCTACACCTCCTCTGAAGGGGCATCGGACCGCTGACCACTCGGGGACCTTCAGCTCCGGCTCCCTCCTCTGGGACTCACACGGGGGGCTTCCCTGGCAGAGGGAAGGCGGACCCAGAAAATGGGGTGTCTGCTTTCAAGTAACCAAACCCTGGTGGGAGGCTTTGGGCCTCTCCTGTCAGTGGTGGGGCCGGCTGTGACAGCTGTCTGGGAAGGAAATGGGGTGCTCTGGGAGGTAGTGAGTTGCCCGTTGCTGGGTGCCCACCCGGGGAGGCTCTGGAAGGAATTCATTTGTGCTGGGGTAGGGGTGCCAGAATGATTCCCCCCAAGTCCCCTCTCTTCCCCTGGGGGCTCCTGTTTGTACCTGTCTGTCCCAATTGGACCCCTGTTTGGGGAGAAGTTTGGGGCTGCGGCTTGTCCCTCGAAGGCTCTGCCCCATCTGTGTCAGACTTGTCCTCCTGGTACGGCCGTGTCTGCACCCCCCTGTGCCCACCTCCATGTCCCCTTCTCTGGGGGCCGAGCGAAATAGCGGGGAAGGAGGAGACTGTGGGCTTCGGGGCACCTCGGCACCCCAGATTGTAACGGGAGGCCAGAGGAGGGGCAGCCTTGGTCCCAGCCATCTGGGAAAGCTTCCTGCGAGGGGAAGGCCCTCCCTGCCCCCGCACCCCCACGCTCAGGCCAGAAGCCGGTTTCAGTGACCCCAAAGGGTCCAGCACAAGGTTTGATAGCAGACGCTTGTGGGGGACGAGAGTTTCCATCTGGCCTTCTTGCCCTTCGGCCTCCCCCACCACCGCCATCCTGAAGGTGCCTCTCCCCGTCGGGAAGGACCGTCTTGGCTTCCCCGTCCTCGGCATCCCCCTGCCTGGCCTCGGGCTGTCTTGGGCTGCGGGGAGAGCCTAGATGGAGCCGGCTGTCCCCACGAAGGAGTCCCCTCTGCACCCCAGACTGAGTTCTTCTCTGATGAATGCACAATCTCTGAGGTCCCCCCCGGCTCCGGCGGGCCATGTTCTTGGCTCTGATGGGGGGTTTCTGAGAGGGGATTGGGGGGACCCCCGTGTCTCCTGCCACACTCCTGGACCCCTCCTTGAACCCCTTCACACAGGTTCCCCGGGGGCACACCTGGCCCTCCCTCCCCGGGGGTGCACTCAGCCACGTCTTCCTGGGCCTCTCCGGACACAGGCCGGACACGCTCCCTCTTTTTTAATTGTCGTAAGTGAGCACTGATGTGTGGGCCGAGGAGTCTGCCTGCGCTCGGGCCGTGAGGTGGGCAGAGCCATTCATTCAGGGTCCCTGCAAACTGGGAAGAAATTACTTGGAAAAATAAAGCCATATTGAAAGATCCTCCTGTCGAGTCTTGTTTGAGGCCGCGAGGCCAGGGCAGGTGCGAGGGTTTGGAGCACGTTTCCTTTGGGCAGCCCCGGGGAGCAGAGCATAGAGTGGGGGGCTTGGAGTCCGCAAGACTCAAGTTCGAATCCTGCCTCAGAAACGGGCTGTTTTAATCCCTGAGTCTCCGTTTCCTCATCTTGAGGTGTGATGGAAATGGTAGCTGCTATTAGTATTTTTCATTCGGATGACATTTATAGAATACTCCAAATAATATTTTCAAATAATTGAAGGAAATGCTAAACTTTTGTTGGTTAGAGAAAGTAGCCCCACTCTTTTCCACCCAAGTTGATGGAATCCTTGAAATCTTGGCTCAAATCCCTCGGGGATCCCTTGGTCTAGATGGATTTAGGCTGCTTTCTGGAACCTTTTTTTTTTTTTTTTTTTTAAACTTACCTTCTGTTTTAGAATCAATACTCTATTGGTTCCAAGGTAGAAGAATGTTCAAGGCTAGGCAGTGGGGTGTTAAGTGACTCATCCAGGGTCACACAGCTAGGAAGTGTCAGGCCAGGTTTGAACCCAGGATGTCCCATCTCCAGGCCTGGCTCTCCATCCGCTGAGCCTTCCAGCTGCCTCCTGGAAACTCGTCCCTTCTCAAGATGGGGGGAGAGAAGGCTGTGGAAGATGAAGCTTTTGCACAAGGTGAGTCCATAGCCCAGAAATCTGGATGGCCCAACTTTCCAAACAGCTTGGCCTCTCCCACCGTGGACGGAGCTGGAGGAGGTTGCCTTGAGCTCCCTACAACGGCCCAGTAGGCTATTGGGGAATCTCATCATTTGGAGGAGAAAAGGAGCCTGTTGTCCCCCTCCCTCGTTTTCTGCGTGAGCATCTCAGCTCTGCCACCCAGGTAGAGTAAAATTGGGGGGGGGGGTCTGCCTTCCCTGAGGTTTATTGGCATTACCAGCACCCTCCTCAGCTTTTAGCACAGCTCGGGCCGGCTGCCTTCCGTCTTCTGGCCCTCTCTGAAGGCTCTGCGCCTATTTAATAAGAGGGTCATCTTGATCTTTAAGCGAGTTCCCTTCCGAAAGCATCTCGATGTAGGAGGCCAAAAGACGGGGCTGAAATCGGGCCTGGAATTCAGCGATTGTTCACTAGAAAAGGAGAGACCTGAGCTTCGCATCAGAAGGAATGGGCTGTCTGACGGGCAAATCACTCATCCTCCGAGCCGGTTTCCGAAGCTTCCGAATGGACTTAAAAAAGGAGTTGGAAGAGCCCTGGCTTGGCCCCTTAATGTCTGGACTCCTGGCCCTCAGCAAATCGCCTGACCAACATTAAGGACCTACGATGTGCAAAACAAATATACAGGTGGTACAGTGTGTTAAGAGTGCCAGACCTAGAATCGGACATCTTCCCGAGTTTAAATTTGGCTTCAGACTTTAGCTATGTGACCCTGGGCAAGTCACTTAACCCTGTTTGCTTCCGATTCCTCATCTGGAAAATGAGCTGGAGGAGGAAAGGGCAAACTATCCATGTGACCCTGGACAAGTCACTTAACCCTGTTTGTCTCAGATTCCTCATCTGGAAAATGAGCTGGAGAAGGAAAGGGCAAATTATCCATGTGACCCTGGACAAGTCACTTAACCCTGTTTGTCTCTGATTCCTCATCTGGAAAATGAGCTGGAGAAGGAAATGGCCAACCTTTCCAGGATCTGGCAAGAATACCCCAACTAGGATCACCAAGAATCAGATATGACTAAACAATGACAGAAATGCCCAACACTGTGTCAAACCATGCAAAATATGGCGTCTTCCTTTATGGGGCTTATGCTCAGCTGAAGAGGATCTAACAGTTGCTGCCAATTCTCTCATTCCATGGACCTCATCGCTTCTCTCCTTTCCACTCCCTCCGCCCAGTGTCCTACTCCAGACCTGTCCACACCTTCCACTGTGCCCTCTGGAACTTTAGGATGGGCAGACTTCCCTTTGTTCTAGATCAGTGGTTCCCAAACTTTTTTGGCCTACCTCCCCCTTTCCAGAAAAAATATTACTTAGCCCCCCGGAAACTAATTTTTAAAAATTTTAATAGCAATTAATAGGAAAGATAAATGCACCTGTGGCCATCACCATCCTCTTGGATTGCTGCAGCACCCACCAGAGGGCGGCGGCGCCCACTTTGGGAATCACTGATTTAGAAGGAGGATAGGGTCGGACACACCCTTGTTCTTACTTCCCCTCTCAACCACTCTGATACAGTACAACCACCATCCTTAATTCCCAATAGTCTTCTTTCACTCAGTGAAACAACAGGCATTTATTTGTTTGTTTGTTTTATTAGGCACCTACTGTATGCCAATCACAGCATTAAGCAAAAAAAAAAAAAGAATTCCTGCTTTCAAGAAGCTCCCAGTCGAATGGGGGCAGTAACACTCAACCCCTACATCAAAAGCGTGGACTGGATCAATTGGAGATAATCCACAAGAGAAGGGCACCTGTATTCCTGGGGATTGGGAAACATTTCTTGTAGAGGCAGGATTTTAGATGGGATTTGGAGGAGGCCAGGGAATAGAGGAGGTGGAGATGAGGGAGAGCAGTCTAGGCAGGAAGGACAGCCAGTGGAAAAGCATGAGGTTGAAGAGATGGGCTGTCTTGGGCAAGGAACAGTAAGGATGCTCGTGTCATTAGTGGTCAGAATCCATGGGAGAAATTAAGATGTAAGAAGACGGGGAAGGCAAGAGAGGTTCCCCTTATAATGGGCTTTGAATAGCAAACAGGGGTTTATTTTTGGTCCTAGAGTCGATAGGGGGGTCAGTGGAACTTATTGAGTGGCATGGTTGAGGGAGACCACCTTTGACAGCTGAGTGGAAAATGGACTGGAGTGGGGAGAGACTCGTGGCAGGCAGACCAACCAATAGGCTAGTGCAATAGTCTGGGTGTGAGGTGATAGTGGAGAGAAGGGGTGGTAAACAAAAAGATGTTCCCAGGGCAATCCACAGACCTTTGGCAACATACTGGATAAAGAGAGTGAGTGAGGAGTTGAAGATGACACCTAAGTTGTGAGTCTGGATGATTGGGAAGATAGTCTCCTCGACAGAAATAGAACTGTTAGAAAGAGGAGAGGGTAATAAATTTGAGTTCTTTGGACATGCTAAGTTCAAGATGTCTTTGAGACATCTAGTTTGACTAGTAGGCAATTGGAGATCAGGAAAGAGGTCAGGGCTTGATAAGTAGATCTGAGAATCATATTCATAGAAATGATCATCGAATCCATGGGGTCTGATGGGATCACCAGTGGAAGGTAGTATATAGGAAGAAGGGGGTCCAAGGACAGAGCTTAGGGTTATATGCATAGCACGGGATTTGGGGGAAGATTCAGCAAAGAAGAAGGAGCAATCAGAAAGGTAGGAGGAAAACCAGGAGACATTAATGTCCTGAAAAATGATTGAGAAGAGAATATCAAGGAGGAGAGATTGATCCGCAGTATCGAAGGCTGCAGAGAGGTCGAGGTGAATGAGGACTGAAAAAAAGCCATTGAGTTTGGCAGTTTAAGAGAATGTGGGTACCTTTGGAGAGAGCACTTTCAGTAGAATGGTGAAGTTTGAAGGCAGACTGGAGAGAGTTAAATAGAATGAGAGAAAAAGGCTGTGGCAGCAGAAATTCTAGGCAGCTTTCTCCAGTTTAGCCATGAAAGAAAGGAGGATGTGGGATGATAGCTAACGGGGACGTTTGGCTCAAGTGAGGGTTTTTTTGAGGGTGATGGAGACATGGATATGCTTGTAGGCAGCAGGAAAGCAACTCAGACACAAAGAAATTATAGATAAGAGAGAGAGTGGGAATGACAGAGGGGGTGTTCCATTGGAAGAGATGGGGTGGAATGGGATCAGTTATGCTTGTAGAGGGATTTGCCTTTGGCAAGAAGGGCCAACTCTTCATGTGAGATGGGTGAAGGAGATGGTGGTAGAAGGCATCTGAGAGACATGAGATGAGGAAGAGGAGGAGCTCTCAGCAAGTGGCCTCTTTTTTTAAATTTTTTTTTTTTTTGAGAAAAATTTGAGACAAGACTCTGAGCTGAGAGGGTGGGGCCTTGCCGATGCCATAATAGGTTTAAGATGGGATAACAAGGTTTGGAAAAGCTGTTAATGGTAAGCGGAATAATGAATCAACAAGGGCAGGGTAAAATGACTGCAGAACCAAAATTTAAACTCAGTTCCTCAGACATCAAATCTACCTTACTTTCCACGGTATCATGATGCCTCTCTATCTCTCACTTTTTTTACAGTTGAGGAAACTGAGATTCAGAGAGACTTACTCAAGATCATACAGATAGGAAGCAGCAGAGTTGTGGTTCAAACTGAGATTCTCTCATTTGAAAGTATTCTGTATTATGTTAGACTGCTCTCCTTTGAATCATCATAGTCTGTTTTGTACTGAGGTTATTTGTGTCCCTTCCTTAGCTTCCCATAAATAGTAGTATGATGGCATGGCATGATTTGGTGTCAGAAGACCCAAGTTCAAATTCTGCCTTGACCATTTTGAGTGACTGTGCAGACACCTAAGTTTCTTAATCTTTCTGGGCTTTGGAACCTTATCTGAAAAATAAAGAGGGGGAGAAGATTTTGGGAAGATAGCGGCTTAGATGCAGCAAAAGTCCAGACCTCTGAAAACCTTTCCACATCAATAAAAAACAAAGTGCTTTGAGGGGACAGAAGACCAAATCTAACAACAGGACAGAGCTGGGGACCCTCCTACTGGAGTCAACTTAAAAAGTATGCCCTAAAAAAAAGCCCGACTTCTTGAACTCTCAGGTTCAAGGTATATTATTGGAATTTAGGGTTCTTTGGGGTTCATTGAGTCTTAATATCAAGATCCATGATATAAACTTCCTGTGGACGTTTAGGGGACTTGTAAACTACGTTTCCCATGATTCCTCTTACGGAGGCAGTGTGATTATGTAGACAGAGGTATGATTCCTAATGTGATTGGGAGACGCACTCTTTCATATGAAGCAGCCAGGTGGGCAGAAGGTAATGGCGGGCAATTTGAGTTAGATCTTAGCAGGCACGTGGCCTTCTTAATTACCAATATGCCCTTAAAGAAACTATTAATACTTTTGAATATATCTATCTATATCAATATTATTTGTAACAAAGGGAAAGGAAGAAGATCCCAGGACCCCTCCCCCACCTACAGTGCTGAGTCTCCAATGGTCCCTGGAATCCCTGGGTGGGCAAGGGTGCTAGTCTGGAGGGAGTGCCTTTCTGGCACAGCTGTGCCAGGATCAGGGTGTTGGCCACAGATGGCAGGGAGGCAGCTGGAGGAGAAGCCCAGAGAGGGCAGCCTAGTCACAGCCAAAAAAAAAAAGTTCCATCTTGGCCACTGCCCTCCCCTTTCTCAAAGTTTTGGGCTCAGGGCACATCCAGCTCCAAAGATCAACTCTGCCCTGGCTTAATTTTATTAATAGGGCAGATAAGAAGCCTTCAGAGGCCAGGGAAGCTCAATCTCCAACACCTCCCCCACTGACTCCACTGAGAGCCTTGCTGACTAAGCTCCAAGGGGAAGGCTGTAACCACTAGAGAATAAATATCCTGATAACAGGGGGGGAACCCCAGCTCCCATTAGCCTCCACACCTTCACATACACCTTCAGCCTCTGCTGCCAGCTGGGGAAGATCTGATTTCAGGGCTCATTAATACCATCAGCCTAATCTGGTCAATCAGCAGAGCAGAGAAGAAGCCCTTTTTTTTGGGGGGACAGAAAAGCCCAAACCCACAGATCCAACAAATAATTAGAGGAGCAAGATTACAACCAATGACAGGGGGGAAAGAAGGAAAAAAATATGAGTAAACAACAGAAAAAGAAAAAAGAAATTACAATCTATAGCTTCTATCCAGGTAATGAACAGAGAGCAAATAGAATAGAGGAGGACCAAGGAACCACCAAGCAAAAACACAGAAGCTCCATCAAATTGGACACAGGCTTTGGAAGGATTCAAAATACAATTCAAAAAAGAATTAAGAGAGACTGAAGACAATTGGGAAAAGAAAATAAGTCATCTAGAAACAGAAAATAGTGTCTTGAAAGCCAGAATTAACTAGCTTGAAAACGAGACAAAAAAGGGGAAAGATGACCAACAAAGAAAATCAGACCAGAAGGAAAAGGATGACCAAAAAGCCAGGGATGAAATTCAGTCTTTAAAAATTAGAACCCAACAACTAGAAGCAAATGAAAAATAAAAAGGTTTTACTTTTTTTGCAGGGGAGGGAGGTAAGTATTGGTTTCCTTCCTCCTCTTCCCTCCCAGGTGCTCTTCTTCCCTGGAAGACTCTGGAGGGAGTCCCTTCATCTCTGTGTTGTGTCCTGCTATGGGGACGGTGAAGCTGGGAGCTTCAGAGACTCAGGGCTCAACTCAACAACCTCCTGCCCCCTGTCTGTCCTCCCCACCTTGAATAAAATAATTTAAAGAGGAAAAAAATGGTTCTAAGGTTCCTTCCAGCTCTAATCCTATGAGTTTATGTACCAGATTGCGAGCACCCTTTGGCCAATATGACCTCTTGTCAGGCGAGTTATGGTGGAGATTCCTTTCAATTGTGGATTGGGCTAGATGACAGATGAACTCCCTCCCAATTCTCAAATTCCATGCTAGGTAGATTTTGTTTCAGTTGTTTTTCAGTCGTGTCTGGACTCTTTGTGATTTCATTTTGGGTTTCCTTGGCAAAGATACTGGAATGGTTTGCCATTTTCTTCTTCAGCTCATTTTTCAGATGAGGAAACTGAGGCAAACAGGGTTAAGTGACTTGCCCAGGGTCACATAGGTAGTAAGTGTCTGGGACTGGATTTGAACTCGGGTCTTTCTGATTCTAGGCCTGAGGCTCTATCCACTACACCACCTAGCTTCCCATGATAGGTAGAAGGATTATTTCACCTTCCAGAAAATACAGATGTAAATGACTCTTATGACCCCATAAATAGATATAGAAAGCTCCCAAAGCATTCATATTAGCTCATCAGCTCCCCTTGGAAGGGACTGAAATTTGGAATTGCCAGTGGTGCATCTCATTCTACATCTTCCTAACAGTCATTCTACCTTGTCTTTCCCAGATTCATAGTGTCGACAGGTGGTTTAGACTCCCTACAGAGCAGACACTTGGGGTTGCTGGACCCATTTTCCTTTGGATTCGCACTGTCCAAATTACTCATGGCAATAACAGGGAGCAAAATACAGGTCTTATATATTGATTCTCTGCTTACAAGTGGGACTGCATGGGCAATCCTCTTTTTTATTCCAGAGGCACGCTGCTTAGGAAATCACAATCCCTGCTTCTACCCTCCCCTTCCTCCAATGAAAAAGCAAGAGTTCATCAATATTGGCCATGAGAGCCTCTCTTGGACCACATGGACAAACACATGCCGCCTTCTGCCACCTGCTTCTGCAGGAGCTTTTGATATTCCTCCAGAGCCCTGGCTGCTGCCATTTTGGGGGCTGGGAAAATTCACTGTCGGTAACTTTCTCCTCTGGTCGAGTGGGCTGGAAGGTTGTGGGTGGGCATATGTAGCTTCCATGTGCTTCTGCTCCAAGGCAGTCAGGATTGGCTGCTGGGGGAGGACACTGTGTCATTGAACAAGCTTCCACATCCCCCATCAGAAGGATCACACTGGATCAGAGACTGAGAGCTGGGGATGACTTCAAAGGTCATCCAGTCCGATCCCTTTGTTCTGTAGATGAGGAGACTGAGGTCCTGAGAGGCCCTGTGACTTGTTGTGGGCAGATAGGATTTGAAGTCAGCTATGCTCACTCCAAGTTGATAAAATATTCTGGACTCTTCTGTCCTCTGAAAAAAAAAAAAAGGTATAAAATATGGAGCAAGTCTGTTGGATCAGTTTTATAGACCAGTGCTAGGGGATGGATTTTCCCACAGAAATCCATCCAAAAGTCCCAGGAAGCAAATTATTTGCATTTCTATTGACTGGAAACCAACTCAGAGTTATCTTCATCCTTTTAACATCCTCCAGTGATATACAAATGCTTCTCAATTAGAGGAACTCCTCTGATCTACCCCTTACACCAATTATCTTCATTATTATTAGATCATCTTGCTGATCTGTTAGGATCTAACTTCTAACCCAGATCCCATCCTTGAGTCTCCTTGCTCAGATTGACAAGGAAGAGACTTTCTGATTTTTCTGCTAAGAAACTTGTTTCTGATAGATCATGGGGGAATTCAGGAGGGAGGTCCCTTGATCGGCTGTGGGTATCACACCTGGTAGTGGAAGAGATAGCTACTGACAATGGCACCTCTTAGATGCTGCCCTCCAGGTAATAAGATGTTTTTTCCTTTCTCTCCCCTTCCTTCCTTCCTTCCTTCCTTCCTTCCTTCCTTCCTTCCTTCCTTCCTTCCTTCCTTCCTTCCTTCCTTCCTTCCTTCCTTCC
>NC_058130.1:733978012-733995607 GCF_016433145.1 Gracilinanus agilis | reverse complement strand
CCCTTCCTCCCTTCCTTCCTCCCTTCCTTCCTCCCTTCCTTCCTCCCTTCCTCCCTTACTTCCTCCCTTCCTCCCTCCCTCTTTTCCTTCCTTCCTTCTCTCTTTTATTCTTCCTTCCTTGTTTCTTTCCCCAATGGATATTTATTATGATGTTGTCTTTATTTTTTTAAGGAAGAGTTTCTAAAAGTCTGAAAGCCAAGGAACATAGAGGAATGGAAGATGTTGGGATGGAGAGCAGAGGAGCAAGACTGGTCACCTTGCTAGGAACCTCTCCTTCCAGCCATGTGGCTTCCCTGAACCCTGAGCTCAGCTGTTCTATCCTCTCCTCTTAATTCCTGGACAGTGAAGCCCAGAAGAAAAACTCAAGCCAGTTGTGACCTGTCCCCACTCTAAAAGATGTCCCATAGGCATTAAAAAAAACCTTAGAATCAATTCTAAGACAGAAGGGCAGAAAGGGCCAGGCAACAGGGATTAAGTGACTTGCCTAGGGTCACATAGCCAGGAAATATCTGAGACCAGATTTGAACCCAGTACCTCCTGTCTCCATCCCTAGTACTCTATCCACTGAGGGAACAATTGTTCCCTTTAGACTGTGAGCTCCTTGAGAGTAGGGACTGTTCGTTGTCTTTGTATCCCCGGTGCTTAGTGCTTAATAACTGGCACATATTAGGTGTTCTTTAAAAAAAGACAAACCCTTACCTTCTATCCAATACAAGTATCATTTCCAAGGCAGAAGAGCAGTAAGAGCTAGGCAATTGGGGTTAAGTGACTTGTCCAATGTCACAAAGCTAGGAAATGTTTGAGGTCAGATTTGAACCCAGAAACTCTATCTCCAGGCCTGGCTCTCTAGCCACTGAACCACCTAGCAGCCCCATTTTTTAAAAGACAAGCAGGGTTAAGTGACTTGCCCAGGGTCACACAGCTAGGAAGTGTCTGAGGCCATATTTGAACCCAGGACCTCCTGTTTCCAGGTCTGACCCTCTATCCACTGAACCACCACTGCCTCATATTAGATGTTTAACAAATTTGAACAGACAGTTCCTTGCAAACAACAGGTGATTAATAAATGTAGAATTATAGAATTGAATTGCTAAGTCTCATAAGCCTAATGGACTCTTGGAGCATCTTATGTTTCTCGGTTTGTTCGTGGGCTACAACGAATCCTTTGTGTCTTATTTATTTCTCGTGGTCAGTGCAATAAAAGTTGTCTCATACCTAATTAAAAAAAAAAGAATTGAATTACTGAATCGAAGGATGGTTGGGATTCTCCACTGGAGATTTCCTTCCAAATTGACATGGACCCGAGAGAATCTCCTATGAGTCATCAAACCAATGACTGGTTTGGGGGCACAAATGACCCTGCCAGAAAGAATCTAGCTAATATTGTTAAGGCTAACAGTCTTTAGGGAGAAATTAAAGATGGAGATGGGAAGAGGGAGGGCGCACACGTGGTATTTTCATCACTGCTGCCAACTGAAGTCAAGGGCTTGAGAAGAGAAAGGCAGAGTTGGGAAGTGAACAGTTGGTTAAGAAGATGGAATCTGAGGATGGAATTTGGGTTGTTGGACCACACATGCCTCAAAATATAGAAATGACAGGCTCCTGGCTAGGAAACGAGTGCAATAAACAAGGGATGGTAAGGATGAATTTGCTTATAGTTTTGCAAATCCAGCTAACAGGGCTTTAAAACTGGAAAGGAAGAGGGGAGGAAGAAAACTGCATGGGTCTCTCCATTAAGCATGAGACTGCAGAGAATAACTATAATGGAGGAAGGAAGGCGGTAGATGCATCCAGAAATTTATGAGAGGAAAAAGAATCCAAGGAAGAAGACAACAGTGACACCTATGGCCTTAGATGTTTAAACAAACTAGGGTGAATTGGATGATCTTTTTTTAAAACTTTTTCCCAATTACATATAAAAACAATTTTTAACATTTGAAAAAAAACATTTTGAGTTCCAGACTCTTTCCCTCTTTCCTTCCTCTCCTCTCTCTGAGATGGAAAGCAATATGATATAGATTATATATGTGCAACCATGCAAAACATATTTCCATATTAGTCATGGTGTGAAAGAAAACACAGAGGGGGAGCTAGGTTGTGTAGTGGATAGAAAGCCAAGCCTGGAATTAGAGGACCTGACTTCAAATTTGGCTTCAGACACTTACTACTTGTGTGACCTTGGGCAAGTCACTTAGCCTGGATTGCCTAGCCCTTGCCCTTCTGTTACTAGGACAGAAAATAAGGGTTTGAAAAGACAGAAAACATAGACGAAAAATAAAAATAAAAATAAAAAATTTAAGAATTATGCTTTGATCTGCACTGAGATTCCATCAATTCTTTCTCTGGAGGTAGATAGCATTTCTTTTTATCATGAGTCCTTTTGAATTGTCTTGGATCTTTGTATTGCCGAGAATAGCTGCCTTTCATGCTCCAGCATTCTTAAACTATTGCTATTAATGTATATCGTGTTCTCCTGGTTCTGCTCGCTTCACTTTACATCCGTTCATGTAAATCTTTCCAAGTTTTTCTGAAGCCATCCTGCTTGTCATTTCACATACACGATAATATTCCATCACAAATATATACTACAACTTGTTCAACCATTCCTCAGTTGATGGGCATCCCTTTGATTTCCAATTCTTTGACACCACAAAAAGAGCTGCTATAAATGTTTTTATACAAATGGTCCTGGAAGTGGGTAAATAAACACAAAAACACAAATACAGGAGTTTTTTCGGGGGAAAGGGATGAAGGAAGAATGAAGGGTAAAGATGTATCTTAAACAAATACAAAAGACCTGTGACAATGGGAGTGGAATCCAACTGCCACTTAGACTAAATTAGCCAGGGACATCTTACTTCTACAGGGAAAGACACAACAGGAATAAAAACACTTTTTAATAATGACTTCAAAGGGTGACGGCAGTAGAGAGAGGTCACCCTAACCTAGTTATCTAAGGACAAACTCGGGAACTGGGAGGTGGGTCAGGATCTACACTATTTTTACCCAGATGACTTAACTAAATTAAGGTCTAAACTAAACTAAATCTCTAACTAGAATAAGGGAGGGCTGGAGAGGTGGGATTCTCACTACACTTGTCCACGGTGCTCCAAGATGTCACAGGAAACCAGGATCAAGTTTTATCCACAGCCAGTTAACCCTCAAAAGCTCTAGGGAGTAAAGTAGATAAATCTGCTGTCCACCAACAGATATCTAAAACCTTTCTCTACCCAGGCCATGATAGTTGATTGAAGTATCTTCTTCTCAGTGATATCCCACTCTGTCAGCTCCTTGGATATTTGGCAAAGCTGGACCACACAATCAAAACCTCCTTCCTTCAGCTTGGCCAAACCACACTCTCTCTTCATTCCATTATGGAATGTCCATGAAGTCCAAGATTTCTTCAAGCTGTCATCTGTACTCTTCCTTATAACAGTCTTTCCCACCTGCCCATGCCTTTTATTTTATTTTATTCTTTGGAAAATTTAATTTATTTAGAATATTTTTCCGTGGTTACAAGATTCATGTTCTTTCCCTTCCCTCCATCCCCACCCCACCCCTGTAGCCAACACATAATTCCATTGGGTTTTACATGTGCCATTCTTTGATCAAGACCTGTTTCCATATTATTGATATTTACACTAGGGTGATTGCTTAGAGTCTACATCCCCAATCATATCCCTATCGAATCATGTGATCAAGCAGTTGTTTTTCTTCTGTGTTTCTACTCCCACAGTTCTTTCTCTGGATGAGGATAGCATCTTTCTCATAAGTCCCTCAGAGTTATCCTGGGTCATTGCATTGCTGCTACTTCAGAAGTCCATTACATTCGAATGTGCCACAGTGTATCAGTCTCTGTGTATAAGGTTTTCCTGGATCTGCTCCTTTCACTCTGCATCAGTTCCTGGAGGTCTTTCCAATTCACATGGAATTCCTCCAGGTTATTATTCCTTTGAGCACAATAGTATTCCATCACTAGCAGATACCACAATTTGTTCAGCCATTCCCCAATCGAACAGCAACCCCTCATTTTCCAATTTTTTGTCACCACAAAGAGTGAGGCTATATTTTTGTACAAGTCTTTTCCCCTATGATGTCATTGGAGTACAAACCCAGCAGTGGTATGTCTGCATCAAAAGGCAGACAGACTTTTAAAGTCCTTTGCTGCCCCTACCTTAAAAAAAATCTCTTTGGCATATAGATTAGTAGTGGTATTGCTGGGTTAAAGGGTATGCCCAATTTTAGAGCCCTTAGAGCACACAAACAAGAGATCTTGATGGACTTAGATAAATAGGTCTCTGTACTCCAAGAAGATCCAATAGCCTGGTGAACTTTGAGGAGAGATACCTTCTGGGGTCTTTCTCTTCTCCCTTTTTCTGGAATGTGTGGAATTCTTTCTCTGGGACTTCCCATGGGGGTGGAGAGATGATCTCTTATCCCTCTCCCCACTCTGGTCCTCTCCAGGTGATGCTCTTGACTCCTGGAGCTTTCTCTATAACCTCTTCATCTGGGAAAATGACTCTACCCCCAGACTTCTGTTCCCTCCTTGTGGCCTCTCTCCCTGATCATCTGGTTCCTCCTAGAATCTCCATTTTGGAGGAGCCTCCAGCCAACCATGTCTCCATTTTCCTCCAACCTTTACTTCAGACTGTCTGGACTTTTTTTTTTATAACGTCCCTTTGCTGGGCAACTTCATCTCTTCCCCTTGCACCCCTTTTAGGTGTTATTTTACGCCATTAATGAATGAGAGTTCCTTGAGAGTGGGGACTGCCTTTCTAAATAATAATAATAAAAACTAATATTTATATAGCGCTGACCATGTACCAGGCACTGTATTAAGATAAATTATTACCTCATTTGATTCTTACAGCAGCCTGGGAGGTAAGTGCTGTTATTATCATTACAGATGAGGAAAACTGAGGCAAAGAGTAGCTTCTGATAAAACGTGGGATTTTAGCTGGATCCCGAAAGAAGCCAGGTAATAGAGGTAAAGAAGGAGAGAACTCCAGGCCTGGGGATGTCAGGAGATGGACTGTCTTGTGTGAAGAACAGAAAGGAGGCCAGTGCCGCTGTCTCTCATAGTACGTAAAGTTATGCGTGTGTGCAGAGGGCAAAGGCATGGGAAAGCAGAGTAAGAAATTCTAGAATTCTTCTGGAGAGAGTCAGCTTATGCTGGAGATTTTCATTCTCTCTTTACTTGAAGAGAGGACTGGATACCTTCCTTTTGCTGGCTTTGGTATATCTGGACTTCTCCATCCTACCTGCTTCCCTGTTACCTGACTGAACCATTTATTGAGTTTCCTGTGTGAAATCCAAAATTGGATTCAAAACCACTTCTTGGGCTCTGTCCTGCCTGGCTGCTTAACTACCTCCATTACCACCAAAAGGGGGGTTGTTTTGGGTTAGTTTAGGGTATGGGTCTGGGTCTCTAGATAGATAGGCGAGCTCAGTGTAGGGAAAAATCCACGGAGGCTCTCGGCAACAGGACATTTAGATCTTGTGGGGTTTAGACAGAAACCTTTAGTTTAAGTTATCCAATTACCTTTTACCTTTCCCTTGTTAACATTAAACCCAACTCTTCTATATCATCTCAGTGGGTCTGAGTTCCATCTCAGTGTCTGCCTCTGCCAGCCCTGTGCTTGGGTGGCCTTCCCAGAACCCAAGTTAATCTTCTGATACTGGCCTAAATAACATCCAATTCATCCCCCAAACCCACCTTAGTATTTCAGTAGGCACGAGGAAAATGTCAGCAAACTGGAAAGGTAGCGTGTAGTTAGAATGTGGTACCCCAGAACTACGTCTCCCACAATTCCTCTTCCCTTTCATTTACGTTTGCGTTGTTACGTTGTTTGTGTATAGTTTGGGTTTTTCCTCCCTCTCGCTCTCTCCCATGTGAGTGGCTTGGGTGAGCTCCCTCTGGACCCTCACCTTTCAGTTTCCCTTTTGCTTCAAGTTAGAATTTAATAAATCTTATTAAATATAATATTTAGAGTATTGGATATTAATTTTAAAATCTACAGTAGAAGGAGGACAGGGATGAAGGGACATCTGATGCCAAAATGAAAAATTTCAATTTGATTCCACAATGAATGTCCACAGATGAGCTAAGATCGGTGTGATTCTTGGCCTCCTCGGTCTCCTTTCCCTACATCCTGCCACCATTGCTGTAGAGATGGAAAGGCCGAGGACCATTTCATGGTTTTTCTTTGTTTCCCGGGTTGCCATGGGCAACCAAGGAATTTATGACTTAGTTGGGAGTCTCCTGGTGAAGATGAATCTCTGGATATTTAACTAGGCTGCTTCTCAGAAATCAGAAGAGGGCCATCACTCCAGGCAGCTTGGAACACAGAGCACCAATTCCCCTGGCAGAGTCTTTGTGAACCCAGCATCATCTCCACACCACTTTTCTAGAGGCATCCAGTTTAACTGCTATTTAATAAGAATCTGGACTTAAATTCGCACAGCTTTCCAGTGTCTTATATGCTGCAGATACTTCAAGAATGTTTGTGAAACTGGATTTGCTTTAGGACAAACCCATGAGGGGACTTTCTTCCCCTCCAGCATAATCACAAGGTGGTGATGCTGGAAAGCAAGGCAGGTCAAGCTCTTCATTTCCCCTTGCTGGTGGTGGTAGTGGGGGTGCTCATTGAATATGTCTAGCCTTTTAATTGACCACTGAGGGGGCAGCTAGGTGGCTCAGTGGTTTGAGAGCCAGGCCTAGAGCTGGGAGGTCCTGGGTTCAAATCTGGCCTCAGACATTTCCCAGCTGGGTGACCCTGGGCAAGTCACTTGACCCCCATTGCCTACCCTTACCACTCTTCTGCCTTAGAACCAATATATAGTATTAATTCCAAGATGGAAGGTAAGGGTTAAAAACAAAATAATTGACCACAGAACAGAGACTTAATGTACATACAGAAAGCCATCAAAATGCAACTAGGCTCAATGGATAGAGACAAACCTGAGATGGGAGGTCCTGGGTTCAAATCTAGCCTCATACACTTCCTAGCTGGGTGACTCTGGGCAAGTGGTTTCAACCCCATTACCTTGCCCTTATTGCTCTTCTGTCTTGGAATCAATACTTAGTAGAAAGTAAGGGTTTTAAAAAACCCCCAAAAGGCACCAACAGATTCTTTCTCTAGTGACTTTCAAGTGAAGAAGAAAGGTCATGGACCTCCAGGTAAGGAGAAGGTAGTATGTGACAGGTAGTGACAGCCACTGGGTCGTTATCTTCTCTCTCTCTTCCTCAGTTGCCATGTGCTCCCAAACACATGGCCCTCCTGTTTCTTTTTTTTTTCTTTTTTTCTGGCGTTTAATTCTTTTCTTCTTCTTAGGTGGAAAGATTACAGCTAGGAAGTCTGGGGTCTAATTTGAACCCAGGACCCCCTGTCTCTAGACCTGGCTCTATATCCACTGAGCCACTCAGCTACCCCAGTAGCCTGGATTTTTATTTGCCAAAATTGCATGTAAAAAAACTGGGGGCAAACACGAACATTTAAGGGAAAAGAACAATACCCCCTCATCCCAATCCGTGCCAACTTTATTAAGCAGGTGAGGAAAATGAGGATCAGGAAGTGAAAGTGGGTAAATGACCCCCAGAGACGCTCCGCTTCCCCCTGGAAAGAGAGAAGATGAAGGGACGTGTGTCACCCACTTTCTTCTCAATCTGGGTTTAAACGTCGGGTGGATTTTGCTCAGATTTCTGTCTATTCTTAGACTGCTCTCATTCCCCCAACTCGAGGCTCCTCAGAGCCCCTCGTCTTGGCTCAGCCTCCACTGCCTGGTCTCCCTGGATCCTCTCCTCCATCTCTTGCCCATGATGGTTGCCTAAGTGTCTCCCATTTGGCATGGCTCCTCTCTCTGTCCATTTACTTCAAGGCCAGGTCTAGGAGGACTTGGGACGCTGGCTAGGACCACCCCATTCAGCAGCTGGTAAGGTCCAAATGCTGGGTACGGTGGCAGCAGCTTCAGAGAAAAAACCCACCAGGAAGGAAGGGACCACATTCCCACATTTGTAATATTTGTATAGGTGTCTTTGTGGAATTTTCAAATAATAATAGTTACTCATTATGTATTTTATTATATAATATTATTATATTTTATAGAATATGTAGAATACATATTATACATTATGCAATTATATATTATACAATAATATATTACATAGTGATATAATATATTATATTATAATCATTATATTATAATATATCATATTATAATGATATAATACGTTGAATAATTATTGTATAATATATTATAGCATACTATATTATTGTGCAATTATTTAATTATAATGTACGATGATATAGTATATTATAATAATTATGTATTATAGAGTATATTATATATAGATAATATGTTTACATATTATATCACCAAGCACTGTGCTAAGCACTTTATAATTATGATCTCATTTTATCCTCAACAATCCTGATGAAGATGAAGAAATAGAAACAAATAGATGTTAAGGGACTTGCCCAGGGTCACGCAGCCAGTCTGAGCCTGTATTTGAACTCATTCCTTCCTGACTTTAGACCTAGCACTCTATTTATTGTACCTATGACCCTCCTGGTGGCAATTTAAAGAGAATACCTTTTAAAAACTGTCTCTGGTTTCTTGCCTTCCTAGGGTGTCAAGGGATGGTCTATAAAAGTTATATAGAATATAAGAACTTGGAGAGACCCTATAACATGGAGCATTGAATGTCAGCAAAGGGATATCATACATCCTAGAGCATAGAATATCACCTATAGATTTTTGGTAGGACCACTGTTGGGGAAGCAGAGGGAGTCTGTCGAGGTGGGCCATTCTTTTCCTCCCTGCCCCCTTTGTTTCTTGAATAGACTCTTTTAGAGGCAGATAGCCTCTTTTGAGCAAAGGGTCAACAAGAATTGGGAGAGTAGAGCCAGGCCTAGAGATGGGAGGTCCTGGGTTCAAAATCTGGTGTCAGATACTTCCTAGCTGTGTGACCCTGGGCAAGTCACTTAATCCCCATTGCCTAGCCTTTACTGCTCTTCTGTCTTGAAACCAATACACAGTATTAATCCTAAGACAAGGTAAGGGTTTAAAAAAAAAAGAAAAAAAGGATTGGAAGAGAGATAAGACTGGAAAAGGGCAGAGACTCCCAGCTTACCTTCTGCTTTCCAGTGATTGATCTGTCTTTTGGAAGACATCGGCAGGGTCCAGAAGAATGTGCTCTACATGATTTACCGCTGAAAAAAAAAATTCCTTTTGTAGTGGTCACTATCACAGGGACAAGCTTCTCTTTTCTTATGCTTCAGCAGAAACCCTTAACCCTGGGTGTTGGGGGAGACTCCATGAATTAAAATTTTTTTTGATAACTCCATTTCAATATAACTGGTTTCCTTTGAAAGTCTGTATATTGTATTTTATTCACTTAAAAACTTTATTCTAGGAAGGAGTCCAGAGGCTTCATCAAGCCCAAGGGATTCAGGGTACACAAGAGGTTAAGAAGTCCCAACCCAGAGGAAGGCTTCTGGCACAATGGGGAGGTCTTTTTTTTTCTTATAAAGTTTTTTTTTTTAATTTTACCAATTATGTGTAATAACAAATATCTACATAAGTTTTCTGAAGTTATATGATCCAAATTGTTTCCCTCCCTTCTTTCCTCCCCTTTCCTGGAGCTAGCAAGCAATTCAATATGGGTTAGACGTGTATTATCACATAAAACATATTTCCATATTGTTCATTTTTTTAAACCCTCACCTTCCATCTTAGAATCAATACTGTGTATTGGTTTCAAGGCAGAAGAGTGCTAAGGGCTAGGCAATGGGGGCCAAGTGACTTGCCCAGTGTGGTAATTAGATTAAGTCTACACTACCCATCTTTAGATTTAATCACCAAAGGTGAGAACACCTCCAATTCTGGGAGGTCCTTAACCCATATGTGCTAGAGTGGATGACGAATCAGAATCAACTGATGACTGCCCCCTAGGCAGTCCTATGAGAAGCGTCTATTGTGATTGGATATGCAAATTAGGAGGGAGGTACAGGAAGTGATGCATAAGTGACCCCTTTAAAAAGAGAGAGTCGAGTGAGAGGTTTTTGGTAAAGAGCGCTGCCACTAGGAAGTGTCTGAGGTCACATTTGAACCCAGGACCTCCCTTCTCTAGACCTGGCTCTCTTTCTACCGAGTCACCCAGCTGCCCCCATATTGTTCATTTTTGTAAGAGAATAATTATATAAAACCAAAACACTGGGTAGGTTTTCTATGAAGAACCTATGAGAGTAGGGATCCCAACAACCTAGAATGAGGAGGCACAGACAGATTGTGGTCTTCAGGGATAGTGGCATTCCCTCCATTGGGGAGACTGGAAGTCTTCTCGAAGGCCTTAAACCAATCAGACCTCAGAAGGGCCCTGGAACCTAGAACATGGCCTGTAGGAAAAGTAGGGAGTGATTTGTCCGGGTTTGTAAAATGAGGGGACAAAAGTCCAGAGAGGGGAGAAGTAGCCAGCCAGAGTTTATACAGTAAGTAAATGACAGAATTAGAACCCAGATCTGCTGATGGCTGTTCATCCCCTCTATGCCCTTTAGAACATTCCTCCTGGATCTGACAGCCTGGATGAACCCTCCTAAACCAATGGGAGAAGGGGGATGCCTCAGGTCAGGTTGTAAAGGTGAGTTACATCCATGTGTCCTGATTTAAAAGGAAGATTCTTGCCAACAACGAAAGATTGGAAAACTAGGAAGAAAGACATCGTCTCATCCACCAGGTGGCAGTAAGGCACCATGACCCATTTGCTCGCAATTCCATTAAAGGTGTGAATGAAATAATAATAGCTAGGACTTATATAGCACATTCTCTCATCCCCGACATCTGGCCAGTTATTCGAGCCTACTTCTTCATTTCTATCTCTGATATATCTCTTCCATCTTCTCTTTCCTACACCCACTATGACCAAATGGCACAATATCTGTATATGTAATTCTATTATATTAAATTATTATGTGTGTGGTACTGTGATAGCTACTGGGATACAAAGATAAAAACTGGGTAGTTCCTGCCCTCAAAGGGCTTCAGTTCTACTTCAGTTCTACAACCCAAAGACCCAGAACTAAGACAAGTAGATTCAAAATCACTGGAGGAGAGAGAGAACTATCTATCTATCAGTCTGTCTGTCTGTCTGTCTGTCCATCCATCTATCCATCCATCCATTTTATCTCTCCATTCATCCATCCATCTATCCATCATCTATCTATCTATCTATCTATCTATCTATCTATCTATCTATCTATCTATCTATCTATCTATCTATCTATCTATCTGCCTGTCCATCCATCCATCCATCTATCTATGTTTCTATCTATCTATCTGTCTGTCTGTCTGTCTATCTCTATCCATCTATCCATCCATCCATCCATCCATCCATCCATCTATTTTATCTCTCTATCTCTCCATTCATCCATCCATCTATTCTATTCTGTCTATTATCTATCTCTCTGTTTCTCTATCTATCCATCTATCCATCCATCTGTCTATCCATCTATTCTGTCTCTCTGTCTCTATCTCCCCATCCATCCATCTATTCTACCTATCTATCTGTCTGTCTGTCTGTCTGACTGACTGTTTGTCTATCTATCTCTATCTATCTATCCATCCATCCATTTTTCCATCTATTTTATCTGTCTCTCTATCTGTCCATCCAACATCCATCTGTCTATCCATCTATTCTCTCTTTCTCTCTCTCTCTCTCTCTCTCTCTCTCTCTCTCTCTCTCTCTCTCTCTCTCTCTCTCTCTCTCTCCATCTGGGAAAAACGAAGTGTAGAATAGGAAGTGTTACCTCAAGCTGAGCTTTAAAGGAGCCCAGGGATTCCAAGAAATAAATGTAAAGAAGGGAGTACATTCCAGGCAGGAGGGACAGGAAAACAATGTTGAGTTTGGAGAGTACTAAGTAGGACAGCTGGTCAGAGACACAGCATTCCCTGAAGGGAGTAATAAGGAAAAAGTATGAGTAAGTAGGTAGGAATGATTGAGGAGTTTGCAGTTTTCTCTAGAGGGAATAGGGAGCCACTAGCGATTTTGAGCAGGGGAGTGACATGGTCAGACCTCTATTTTGGGAATATTAATTCAGCAACTGTATGGAGGATGAATTGGAGATGGAGAGGCCTGTGGTCAAGAGGATAATTAAGAGGCCATTGTACTAGTTCAGCAAGAGGTGATTCAGGCACGAAATGGGGTAATAGCGGAGTGAATTGAGAGGAGGTGGATATAAGAAATATGTTTAGAATGGACAAGACTTGGCAACTGATTGGATGTGGGAGATGAACAATGGAGGACTACTCCGAGGTACAGACCTGGGTGTCTAAAATAAAGATGGTTTTTCTCAATTGTTATAAAGAAGTTTGGAAAATGGGTAGATTTAGGCAGTAAGGAAATGAGTACCGTCAATTGTAGAGAGAGTTCATTGATTAGAATGGGAGTCCTTTGGACAGTGCCTGGCATATAGTAGGTACTTAATAAATGTTTATGGAGTTATTGATAAGAAACCAGACTGAAAAGGATTGAGAGGTAAGTGGGAGGTGAGGAAATGAAGGTAGTCATGTAGACTGTGGACGGATCTTTCTAGAATACCAACCAGGAAAGGGAGAAAAGATGTAGGACCATGACTTGATGGTGGCGGAGAGTCAAGATTGTTAAGGAGGAGGAACCCCCATGAACGTATTTTTAGAAAACAGAGTAAGAACCAACCAGTGAGGAGAAATGGATAAAAGCAAGAGAGGGAGTGGTCAAGGGTATAAAGTGTCTGAATGGGATCGAACCCTAAGGAATGGGGGGGGGGGGCCTTGAGAAGCAAGAAGGGCCACCTCTTCATCACAGGATGGAGGAAACAATGGGGGATGACAAAGAGGCGTTTGGGAGGGAGGGGTAGGGAAAAAGAGGGAATTCAAAGCAAATGACCACTCTGCTTTCTCACCGCTCTGCCCCGCCTCTGCCCCTGACTCAACACTTTTTTCTTCTCTTCTCTAGTCAGAGAAAGGTGGCCCCTCTCCTCTTTTTGGTGAATTCCTGCCTGTACCCACCATTTCATGAATTGTCCAAGCTCGCCTGCCTCCTGGCCCTGGACTTCCTTGTTAAATTTTCGGTGTGAGCATGGATAGCCAGGAACCCCCAAAACGGGGCATGATTTAGTGTTTCGTTGATGATGGAGGCTTAAGAAAGGGACAGGGAAATGTTAAAGCAAATGAAACTTAAAAGTATATCTTGCCATTGGGAGATCCAGTTGTTAGACATTTCCAGCTCCCTTTCTTAGGAATTGTCTATTTTACCTGTGTTTGTATCCCTAGTGCCTTTGTCAAAGCACTGCCTGGTATCTAGAAAGAGCTTAATAAAGTGCTCTTTCTATTTATCTGTCCACTATCTATGTACCATTATTTATCTATCCATCATCTATCTATCCATCTATCCATCCATCCAATCTCTCTTATCTATCTAATCCATCTGTCCATCTGTCAGTCTGTCTGTCTGCCTCTCTCTCTCCATCTCTCTCTCCTCTCTCCATCTCTCTCTCCTCTCTCTCCATTTCTCTCTCTTTCTCTCTCTTCTCACTCTCCTCTATATTTCTCTCTCTCCTCTCTCCATCTCTCTCTCCTTCTTCTTCTTCTTCTTCTTCTTCTTCCTCTTCCTCTTCCTCTTCCTCTTCCTCTTCCTCTTCCTCTTCCTCTTCTTCTTCTTCTTCTTCTTCTTCTTCTTCTTCTTCTTCTTCTTCTTCTTCTTCTTCTTCTTCTTCTTCTTCTTCTTCTTCTTCTTCTTCTTTTCTCTCTCTCTCTCTCTCTCTCCTCTCTCTCTTCTATGTCTGTCTGTATCATTGACTTCCCAGACCCTCACTGTCCAGAAGTCCAGTCCCAGTGCTCTTATGAGAGTTAGGGAGTATCTGATCTCTCTGCCATTGACTTGAGCCCCTATTGATTCTAATCCCCAAAATTCAGGGGGCCACTTCACTCTAGTTCCATTTAACTACTTAACAGATAGAGCAGCTTAAAAAAAACCTTTAGGGGGCAACTAGGTGACTCAGTGGACAGAGAGTGCCAGGCCCAGAGATGGGAGGTCCTGGGTTCAAATCTGGCCTCAGACACTTCCTAGCTGTATGACCTTGTGTAAATCACTTAACCCACATTGCCTGGCCCTTGCTGCTCTTCTGCCTTAGAGCCAATACCCAGTAGTGATTCTAAGGCAGAAGGTAAGGATTTTTAAAAAACAAACCTTTACCTTCCATCTTAGAATCAATATTATATATTGGTTTCAAGGCAGAAGAGTGGTAAGGGCTAGGCAATGGGAGTTAAATGACTTGCCCAGGGTCACACAGACAGAGCAGCTTTTACAAAGGACTATTTCCTTCAGATGTATGGCAAAAAGAAATACATCTCCAAGCACCTGTGGGGCACAATCTCCCCTTACATCACTTCAGGCTCTGCGGAAGGTCTATAATTGAATTCATTTCCTAGATATAATGATCCCAGCCAATTCTAAATCCCCAAACCCCTTGGGTTTTGTCTGGGCATTCTGGTTTCTTAGGGCTTTCTTGCAGGGCTGGCAGCAACATCTGGCCTGGAATCCCAACTCGAAAGTCTCCACAGCTGGGGCTCCTGGGTCTAGGGAGTCTATGGCTTGTGCCTCTTCACTGAAAAAGCCCCAAACCTTGGACTCGATCCTTGGGGCCCGGGACCCCGAAGGGGAGGGAACGGAGCCCTTCCCTAGCCGGCTCAGCGTGTGGTACCCGTGCTGTGGGCAAATGGAACCTTCACACGCTGAACCTGAGAGAGAAAGAGAAGCGATGCCAGGCTTTTCGTGTTAAAGATCCAGCCAATCAAAAGAGGCTGTTCCTACCCACATGGTAAAGACATGTCTTCTCCCAGAGACTGGTCCCTGGTGTCTCCCACATGGGTGCCTCCATCTTGGGCAGTCTGGGCATGCTCAAAGCCCCATCACCTCTCTATCTTTCTATCCCTCTAGAGTAGGAGCTGCGGTCATCAGCAGAGAGGGAGGAAGAAATGAGTCATCTAAGGGGTTTGAGGAGAAAAGAGAAAATCTGGGCTAGTTATTATAGACAGTGTGAGAGAAGAAAAAGAGAAGAAAAACGGCACCGTTATTGCCTTTTCTTTCTCTCCCCAATATTGAGTCCGGTGCTTGGTACATAGTGTTTGTTTTTATTTATTTATTAAGATTAATGCTTGCTGATTGATTAAAAAAAACCAATCACATAACAGCGAGCGTCCGGTTGGGGCTACATAACATCGATGCACGGTAGCAGGCCTAACTGGGGTGATCTTCTTCAGCAGCGTTCGACGGCTCCCGAGTAGGAGAAGAGAAGGCAGATGGTGGAAGTGACCCCAGGGTTGGGGGCTGGCCAGACCACCATTGAACACTGGACTAGGGGGACAATAGGATTCGAGGGCAGAGGATGAGAGCTCCTTGAACTGGTCAACAATGAGGTCAAAGGGAGCGAGGGGAGGGAAGCGAAATCAAAGCGCGAGTGATGAACGGGGAAAACAAGGAAGGATGATGGAACTGGAGCTCCCGGGGGGGTGAGGGGGGGCTGGGGGTGGGGATGAAATGCAGGTCTAAGAGGGGAGAGGCTGAGGGAAAGATGAAAAGACGAGAAGCCACCATCAGAGAGAATTTCAGAGTTCAAAGCCACGGAGGCATCCATCATAATAAGCGAGAAGGAGATCTAAGATGTCCATTCCCGTGTGAGGCCGAAGTCCTGTGAAAGATGCAGGTCGTGAGATTTTGGGAGGGCTGGGCGTTCGGTGGGACATCGATGACGCGGGCCTTGGAGTCCCCAAGCATCAAGGCTGGGTTTGGGGTTGAGAGGAAGGCTGGGTTAAGAGCACCGTCAGGTTCCTGAGCTCCTTGAGAAAGGATGAAAAGGGATGAGGAGGTGGGAAGAGGCTGGGCTGTGTAGACGGGCAGAATGAGCTCAGAGGATAAGCGTGACGGGGGCTGGGGGGCAGACAAGGAGGGGACGGAAGAAGGGGTGAACAAGATGCCTCCTCTTCCTCGTTGCTCAGTGAGGGGGAGAGGGGAGGCTGGGAGGCTGAGACGAGTGTCCAGCCCTGAAGAGGATGGCCCGAGAGGGAGTGGCTTCCAGAGGCAGAGAGGCTTCCATTCTCTTCACACGATGGAAAAGTGTGAAGTGGAGACATCAGAGCTCCAGAGGAGTTTATTAACGATGGACTGATTGGAAGGGAAAGGCTAAGGCCCAGAGGGGCGATAACATGAAGGGAGCGAGGGAGAAGGCTAGGAGCAGAGTTCCAGAGGTGGAAGGGACCTTAGGGGCCATCTAGTTTAATTCCTTCACCTTACAGAGAGAAGAAACAGAGACCTAGAACATCTCAAGTGCCAGAAGCAGGATATGAACCCAGATCCCCATTAGACACTGAAGAGACTTGAGACACTTTTCTGGGTCTCTGAGGTGCTTCCTGGTTTAGGTCCCCTGAAGGAGCAGACCAGAGTCTAAGCTTTATAGGCTACAACATCTCTCTGCTGGAATCAGCATCCCATGTAGGGAGCAATGTGATAGAGTGGGGAAAAGGTTAGATCTAGAGACAAGGGACTTGGGTTCATATCCCACCTCTGCTACCTGTGTGACCCCAGGAAAGTCACCTAACTTCTCTGGGCTTCAGTTTTCTCATCTATAAAGTGAGGAGGTTGGCCTGGATGGCTTTTTAGGTCTCTTGCAGCTCCAAATCTCTGCCCCTTTTGCTTAAGTCAGCAGCTCTGAGTCACAGAGGCAGGGGCAATTAGATTTGGCCACTTGCCCATCAGTGGACGACCATTGTTTAGGGGTCTGGGGATCTCCAGGGGGAGCCTCCAAGGCGGCTCAAGGGACCTCTGATGACTCAGCAGGCCATCACTTTAGAGCAATGGTGTTGGCTTCCATCCCTTGTCAAACAGAACGCAAGGTAGATGGGGGAAACAGGCATGTAAGCAGTTGGAGGTCTGGGCTGCTGAACGAATAAATACCTGGTGTTTGGGGTGCTCTGACCTGGCCTGAATTGACTCTTGGAACTAGCCCCATAGCCTCATCCCCAGATATCTGGGGCTGAGACACTCCCAGAAGACACCCAGAATGTGGAGTGAGTCCTCAGTTTCTAGATCCCCAGGTCCCTGAAGCTCTCCAGGACCTTTGGATGTCTTCAGGATCTTGGATGGATGAATTCCCCCCCCCTCCCAGCCCCATTCTTCCAGGGCTTCTAGTTCCCTGAGACTTGGAATTTCTGGTAGCCCATGGCATAGGCTCTTTACTGAAGCCTTTAATCTCAGTGAAGCTCATCTAAGTGGTGAAATAGATAGAGTGCTGGACCTGGAATCAGGAAGACCTGAGTTCAAATTGGACCTCAGATAAGTTACCAGCTGTGTCACCCTGGGCAAGTCACTTCATGTCTCTCAACCTCAGTTTCCCCATCTATGAAATGAGGATAATAATAGCCCAACTTAATTCCAGTCATAAAACATTTTGCAAACCTTAAAACTATGTAAATGCAAATCATTATTTATGTCTTCTTTCTTTCCTTCCTTCCTTCCTTCCTTCCTTCCTTCCTTCCTTCCTTCCTTCCTTCCTTCCTTCCTTC
>NC_058130.1:733969935-733977986 GCF_016433145.1 Gracilinanus agilis | reverse complement strand
TTCTTTCTTTCTTTCTTTCTTTCTTTCTTTCTTTCTTTCTTTCTTTCTTTCTTTCTTTCTTTCTTTCTTTCTTTCTTTCTTTCTTTCTTTTTTTCTTCATTTCTTTCTTCACCTTAATCTTAGATTGTAAGTTGTTGGTTCCAAGGCAGAAGAGTGGTAAGGTCTAGGCAATGGGGGTTAAATGATTTGCCCAGGGTCACATAGCTAGGAAGTGTCTCAGGCCACATTTGAACCTAGGACTTCCCATCTCTGGGCTTGGCTCTCAATCTGATGAGCTACCTCACTGCCCCAAATATAATTATTTCTGCCTCTTGGCCTCCAAGGATCAGTTCCCTCCATCATCAGCCCACCCCTAACTATTCCTGCCTGCTGATATCATTTGAGACCAGGTTCTAGCATCACTTCCTTTCTGGTTCAAGCCCTCATCTGCTCCCCAGAAGTGATCCCTCTTGGGCTCTCTTAGGCTGCGCTGGCTTATCTGATGTACTTCAATATAACCTAATGTGAACAATCTTTATGTGCATGGCTCATTCCTCTAAACCAGTGGCTCCCAAACTTTTTTGGCCTACTGCCCTCTTTCCAGAAAAAATATTACTTAGCGCCCCCTGTCACATACTATCACTGCCCCCAAATGCATCTGTGGCCATCACCGCCTCTCTGGATCACTGCAGCACCCACCAGGGGGCGGTGGAGCCCACTTTGGGAATCACTGCTCTAATCTGTCCTTTCCGCTGGTGCCAGAGCCATCTTCTTAAATCACAGGTATGACCTCTCCACTCCCCTACTCCCGAAGCTCCCATGGCTCCCGGTTTCCTCTAGGGCCAAATACAAACTCTTCTGTTTGCCATGGATGTTCTTTCATACCCTGGAGCTGGCTTATTTTCCAAGTTTTAGATATTACTCCTTCTCACACACTCTCTGACCTTCTTACCCATCTCCTGTCTCCATCCTTCTGCACAGGCCATTTCTACGTGCCTGGAATGAGCTTTCTCCTTCCCTTGGCCCCACCGCCCCTGGCTTCCTTCCAAGCTCAACTCAAGGGTCACTTTCTACATGAGACCTTTGCTGTTCTCCCCAGCTGCTACTGCTTCCTGCCACCACCCCCTCAGGACCTCGCGTGTACTTTGTCTGTGTTTATGTGCACACGTGTGCTGTTGAAGCCCCTATTGGACAGTGATTTTATTTTGTATCTTTGCATCCTCAGTGCCTAGTGGGAGGCCATCCACATACCTGGCCCTTAATGGCTGCTTATTGGATTGAATTGAATGCTCAAGATACTATGAAAGTCCATTGGAGGGAAGCCTCTGATTTGGCAGGGAGAGAATCACATCTGACTTCCTGGAAAAGGTGCCGTTGGAGTGGAGCATCGTGGGACCAGGGCTCTGGGGCTGCCTGTCCCTTCCCATCCAGATTCCTCTGCCTGGCATCCAGGGTCCTCTCTATTCTGTCCTCACCCCATCAGTCCATATTTCCTCTCCTTCTTCCCCAATGGGCGTCTTTTGCTTCATTCAGGTCAGTTTCTTTTCTGCTGACTGGCATTGTGGGACGGTGAAGAGTGTCAGGAAAACCTGGGTTCGAATCCCACTTCAGACACTTATGAGCTGGGGGACCCTGAGTAGGTGTCTTAACCCTTCTAGGTCTCAGTTTTCTTTTCTGTAGAATGGGAGGTTAGACCCAATAATAAACAGCAACAACAATAATAAATGATATTATATAATAATGGAAGCTAGTATTTATAGGATGCTATAACAAGGTCTGCAAAGCTCTTTACAAATATTATCTGGCTTTTGCTCTTATCGTTTCTTTCCTCTGGAATGCCCTCCCCTCTTTTTGTCCCTTTCTCCAATCTTTGCCGTGTTTTAAGATCCAGTTCAAGTCTTCCCACTTGCCGCTTCCCTGGTGCCTCCAGCCCATGCTGAGGTCTAGCCTCTTTGGCACTTTCTGTAGTCCATGAAGGACAGGTGGAAGGAGGCATCTCTCACACCGGACTCTGCCCCCACCTGCTGATTCGGGAGATTTTCATGGCCACCCGAGCCGCGCTTCTCGTCTGGGTCTTGGCAATTTGCTTCCTTGGCTCCGAGTTCTCAGCCCTTGCCTGTAAGTCATTGCTCCCTGACCCGAGTGATGGGCGCTTCAAGCTGAGAGGTTGAGTTAAGTCGGAATTTCTCAGGAACCTTTCAGTTGGCAGAATTGATTTTGTGTCTGTGCAGATGGATTCCCCTTGGCTTGGTTTGTCCCGACAACTTAGAATGCTGCCTACCTTCCAGAAATTAATTTTCCTGGGCACAGTAGTTATTATATGCCGTTAAGTGGAAGGAGCTGTTTGTCCTTCAGTGAAAGAGGGGCAGGGGGGCTCCCTGAGATCCATAACCAATCGGATGAGGGTGTCAGCTCCTTCCAGCACCCCTCAAGTGATGCCCCGGGGGGTCACATCTGCCTTTCCCCTTTAAAGAATCTCTCCAGCCTCCACCCTCTCCCCAGGGAGCTGACTTTCACCCCCTTCTAAAGTTTTTCCCCCTGGCTGCTTCTGGCTGGTGCGCCATCCCTTTCTGTCCATCTGTTGCCTCTCCTCTGGCCCCCACCCAGGCCAACTGTGACCTTTACCCAGGCAGGTAGGTGCCTCATCTATTTATTGTCCTAGAGAGTTGCCTTCCCTTATGTGACTCAGCCATGATCACATACAGCCAGCAAATATCTACCCAAGGTGGAACTTGAACTTACATCTTCCTAGACTCAAGGCCAACAGGCTTTCTCACTCATCTGTGGCATAAGAGGTTCTTAATAAGTGCAGATGGATTGATTCTGATTCTAATCCACTGAACACTTACAAGCAAGACCCTGGAGATATAAAAATAACAGACCCTCCACTCAAGAAAGGATGCTTTACTCCAACACCCGCATAGTTTATCCTACACACATCCTAGCAGCAGTTCCATCCCCCTGCCTCACAAATATGGCGCCCCATTGCTAAGTGGTGGCAAGCCAAGGGTCAACAGCTAGCAGACCCAGGAAAGTAAGACATCTAGGAATTAGGGGTATTGCTAAGCTGTCAACGAACAGGACGAGAAGGGAGGGAGTCAAGACCCAGCTTAAGAAATGGAGGACAAGGAGCAGAACCTGGAGAGAGACAGCCTAGAAAAAAGGGACAACCCAAAAGCCAAAGTCAGAATGCTTGGGCGAGTCATTGGGAAAGGGGTGACATGGATTCAGAGAACTCAGAGCAAGGGGAAGGGGAGATGCTGGAGGAATAATTCAGGTGAGAGAGCCTGGAGGAGGAAGGCGGTTTGCCATGCCCAGTGGTAGGTACCTTGGGACAGTTCTTTGGAGGACTCTCTGGATCCTTGAAGGAGATGGCCTGCCAGAGATCAGGGTCCAGATGCCACAGGCTGGCAGGGGGTGGCGAAGGGAGCCCAGAGGGTTCTTTCCTTTGGGCTCCATCCATGCTGAAGCAAAAGCCTCATTGGTCTCTCTATGGATGGCCCCCTTCTCACCTTAATGGAGAGGGATGGAGCTAAGGTTGGAGACTGACTCCCAAAGTCTCTACCCAGAAGGTGGTAGCAATGGCATTCCCCAAAGTCTGGAGTTGAGAAGACTTGCCAGGGATATGTTTTTAAGTAGCTGAATTAGACTTCTGCTCAGCCTCAAAAGATAGAACTGGGAAAGAAATCTCATTATATAGTGAAAAGAGCACTGACCTTGGAATCAGAGGACTTGGATTCAAATTCTCCCCTGATGCTAACTACTTTTGTGACCTTAGATAAATTACATCCTCTCTCTCTCTCTCTCTCTCTCTCTCTCTCTCTCTCTCTCTCTGCCTCAGTTTCTTCCATCTGTAAAACAAGCTGGAAAATGGACTAGATTTGGATTAGATCAGAGGCCCTTAACCTGAGGTTTGAGAACTTAAACAATTTTTAAAAAATGTTGATAATTGCATGTCTGTAGAGTTGGTATGGGGCAGCTACATGGTGCAGCGAATGGAGTGCCAGGCCTGAAGTTAGAAGAGTTCAAATATGGCCTCAGATATTTACTAGCTGTGTGACCCTGAGCAAGTCACTTAACTATTTTGCCTCAGTTTCCTCATCTGTAAAATGAGCTGGAAAAGGAAATGGTGAACCATTCCAGTATCTTTGCCAAGAAAACACCAAAAGAGGTCATGAAGAACTGGACACAACTGAACAAACAACTGAACACAGAATTGGTTTCCTTCGTAATCCTACGTATTTTATTTTATGCATTTAAAATATGCTTCAGAAACACTCTATTACGAATATGATTAATATAGAAACAGGTTCTGAACAATGACACGTATATAAATCCCAGTGGAATTGCTCGTCGGCTCCGGGAGTGGGGAGGGAGGAGGGGAGAGAAAGAACATGAATCTTGTAGCTGTGGAAAAATATTCTAAATTAATAAATATTTTGAATAAAATAAAATATGCTTCAGAGAAGGGGTTCATTCATAGGCAGGCCAACTGCCAAAAGCAGAGGGGAGGGAAGGACTAAGCATTTATTTCTTTTATTTTTTGTTTTTCATTTAGATTTTTTAATTTTAATAACAAATTTCCACATAAGTTTTCCAAAGTTTTGTGATCCATATTGTCTCCCTCCCTTCCGATATAAGCATTTATATAATGCCTACTATGTACCAGGCCCTGTGCTAAGTGCTTTTTACAAATATCATTTCATATGGTCTGCACAACAACCCTGGGAGGGAAATGCAATTATTATCTCCATTTTACAGTTGAGAAAACTGAGGCAAACAGAGATTTTTTTAAAAAGTGATTTGAGGGTGAGAGGGAAAGGACACGAATCATGTAAACAGGGACACATTTTCTTAATCAATAAAAAAAAGAAAAGAATAGTGAGAGACAAAGTTGGAAACCTGAAAAAAATAAAAATAAAAAGCGATTTCCCCACAGTCACATAGCTAGTGTTTGAGGCTGGATCTGAACTCAGATCTTTCTGACTACAAGCCTGGTGTTCTGACCAAAGGGGTCCAGAACATGTAAAAAATGTTAAGAATCTCTGGAGTCAATGGCTTCTAGGCCTCTCCTAGAACTACAACTGTACCCCTAAATTTCAGAGAAGCAGATGTCAGCTTGAGACAGGGGAGAAACAACCTAACAATCAGAGTTGTGGCAAAGTAGAATGGGCCACTTCTGGGAGGAGTGAGTTTCCCGCCATTGGAGGTTTGCAAGAAAAGTCTGGATAATCATTTATTGAACATATTGTGGAAGAGATTTCTATTCAGGTATGGGTTGTACTAAATAGCCTTCGAGGCCCCCTTCAGGCTCTGGGGTTCTATAGGTTTCTCCCCACTAAAGACAGACAGAAGCTTATTTTCAAACCCTCTCCATGATTCAAAATAAAAAATTTGGGAGCAACTGAGTGGCTCAGTGGATGGAGAGCCAGGCCTAGAGATGGGAGGTCCTGGGTTCAAATCTGGCCTCAGAAACTTCCTAGCTGTATGACTCTGGGCAAGTCACTTAACCCCCATGGCCTCACCCTCACCATTCTTCTGCCTTGGAACCAATACATAGTAGTGATTCTAAGATGGAAGGTAAGGGGTTAAGAAAAAAAATGGAAAACCAATATGGCCCCACAGAAAAGTGCTTCCCTTCGGCTCGCCAGGGGTCCAAAATGAGGGATCCCTCAGCCCTCCCTTTCTTCGCCCTCCCAAGTCGTGCCATTTTGATTGAGATTGATGGTTAAACGATGGTTTCTTTTATCAAAGAAACAGAAATTTAAAAAAAAAGAAAAAAGAGCTGACAGCCTTGGAGTGGCTGCCCACAAATTACACCCCCCAACCTCTCCTCTTTCTTTCTGCTAGGAAGGCCCCTGGCCAGATTTGCACCAAGGACTAGGCCCGGCTCTCCCTCCTCAAATGGCACCACACACACCTGTGTCCACGCTAGGACTGACATCAGCCTTCACCCTGGTCCTCTCTCTGGCCACCAAAGAGGTTGTTTGTGAGCTCAGATGCTGCCCGAGACTCTGAGCCAGAGCCCAAGAGAGGCCCAGCATGGGGGGCCGGGGAGGAGCTCCCCAGGCGCCCTCCCTTCCCTCTCCCCAGTTTCAATGACGCTGGAGCGTGTAATGTGCACGTAAACGGAGGCCAAGAGGACAGCCGCCTGCGAAGGACGCCAAATCCTCCCGGCTCCGGAAGGCTGCTTCCGACTCGCCTCTGCCCTCTGCCTGGGCTGCTCAGCTGGAAAGGTTTTCTGAGATGAGGGATGGGAGAGCCCTCGAGGCATTCCTTCTCTCCTTCCCAGCACCATGAGGCATGGAGAGCACAATCGGCTGATTCCAAGGAGCATCTTGAAAGAAAATAAACCAACCCACCAAGAAGAGGATTTTCCTCCAGAATTCCTTTGCTTCCCCGTCCCTGCTTTAATAAAACCATGAAGGGTCTCCCGCCAGCGAGCCCTGTACATTCAGATTTGGGTCGTGCAGTTGTCCAAAAGTCTTGGCCAAAACCATTTCAAAGGCCCCAAATTAAAAAAAAAAATGGCGGAGGGAGTCTGGGATAACCCCAAGGAACTGGATTGCTGGAGGCCCATTTTTCCCCCTCTGGCTTGCCTCAGTCTTGGCGGCTGTGCTCATCCCATGAACACCCCACTGGCTATGGAGGTCTGATTTTAATCAGGTCTCCCGGGGTTAATAGTTACTGACCCTTAGACCAAGCCACCCACTGGGTCAGCGACACGGGAGAGCTTCTCTTCTAGTGGGTTGTAAATTGGAAGAGCACCCGGGTGACTTCACAAGAGTGGATGTGGACCCCGTAACAATAATTGTTGTGTAGCATAGGTTATATTATACATTACTATTTGTTATATTAGGATTATAAAGAATCACACATCATTATAACAATTATTTTTGTTGTTAAAAAATAATAATGCCTCCTATTCTTTTTTTTAGGATTTCAAATTGCCCAGGGGGAAGCGATGCTTCACAAAGAAATGAGCTGCTTGTCCTGGGAGACGTTCCAAGGTTCTCGTGCTCCTCTTCTCTCCATCCTCTCTGGAAGCTCCATAGAAGTTGGGTACGAGGCTCTTACAGGGCTGAAAAATAGAAAAATAGACCCGTTTTCCCTGGCAAGGAAGCGTCATCGGGTTTCATTCCCCCTGCCTCCGAGTAAACGCCGTCTGCTGGAACAAATTTGTATTTTACATGGATATTGAACCCCCGTTGGCTTGTCTTCCACCTGCAACATCTGCTGAGCTTTCAGCCTTTCCCTCCTTCCTTTTATTTTGGCTCAGGGAGGGGCGGAAAACAGGACCAGACGCTCGAAGTCTATTGTTCGCATCCCTCAAAAGTGGATCCTGCTTTTCTCACACAGCTTTGAGAACTTCTGTCAGCATCAAAGATGGTGAAACCTGCTGCCTCTGCCCTAGTTTTTGGGGATGGAAGATGAGGTCTGTTTGATCAAGGGAAAGGGACGATCCGATGGAAAGTCCATCATGCAGTGGCCAATGCTGGGATGAGGAAATGATGGACAGTCCCTTTTCTCTCTGGCACCCTGGACGATTCGGTTCATTTATCAAACACATACTGGGAATGACCACAGTCCGGTTTCCCCACGTGTCCCCCAGAACCAGGGAGACAAAGATAAATAAGACCCAGTGGCTGCCCTTGTGGATTCAGGCTTTATAGAACTTGGGTTCCAGGCTTCACTTCTTGGGACAAGGCAAGGCAGCTGTGACTAGGGGGTTAAGAGCCTGGAGTTCAGGAAGACCTGAGTTTGATTCTGGTTTCAGACATTTCCTAGCTACATGACCCTGGGCAAGTCACTTAACCCCCATGGTCTAGCTCTTATCACTCTTCTGTCTACGTATATTTTGTCAACTCTTGTTAGGGACTGAGAAAATTTATATTATTATTATTTATATTCCTCAGTCTTGAAATCCATCCATAATTATAATAATCACAGTCCCTGTGTCTCTATTACTTTAAATTTTAGGAAACACTTAAAAAATGTTTTGCTGATGCCTTCCTTCCTTCCTTCCTTCCTTCCTTCCTTCCTTCCTTCCTTCCTTCCTTCCTTCCTTCCTT
>NC_058130.1:733940470-733960488 GCF_016433145.1 Gracilinanus agilis | reverse complement strand
TATTATATTATATTATATTATATTATATTATATTATATTATATTATATTATATTATATTATATTATATTATATTATATTATATTATATTATATTATATTATATTATATTATATTATATTATATTATATTATATTATATTATATTATATTATATTATATTATATTATATTATATTATATTATATTATATTATATTATATTATATTATATTATATTATATTATATTATATTATATTATATTATATTATATTATATTATATTATATTATATTATATTATATTATATTATATTATATTATATTATATTATATTATATTATATTATATTATATTATATTATATTATATTATATTATATTATATTATATTATATTATATTATATTATATTATATTATATTATATTATATTATATTATATTATATTATATTATATTATATTATATTATATTATATTATATTATATTATATTATATTATATTATATTATATTATATTATATTATATTATATTATATTATATTATATTATATTATATTATATTATATTATATTATATTATATTATATTATATTATATTATATGCTCCAGAAGCCTTTGCTGCTACTTCAGCTATACCCAAGATGTATTTCTATTGTAAGGCCTGTTCTGATGAGGATTCTTCCTCCACTCCAATGTATTAGATCTTTTGTGTCTGCCTTCTAAGTTGTTTTGTGCTGGAAAATTACTTTTGTGGGTTATGCTGCTCCAGAATTCATTCTAAGGCATTATACCAAATTTTTGGAGGGTAATTTGGTAGAGATCAGATGAGGAGCTGTACCTTTTCTGCCATCTTGGCTCTGCCTCTTAATCTTTCCTTTTTTAAAAAAATATTTATCTTAGTTTTAGTAATGCCTTTAGTTTTTACATCACCTTCATTTCCAAATAAATCTCTCTCCTCTTTTCTACTTGGAGAGACATAATGAAGATTTAAAAAGAAAATAATGAATAAAATAAAAAAGAGAAACATTAGAAGACATGAAACTGGTTGGTTCTGCTGAAATGATCACCCCTTCCTACCTTTCTCAAAGAAGGCAGGTAATATGAAATAGATTGTACATATATTATTGTATGTCATGTAATGCATATTTCCCTGTTCCTCCTGTTGTGAAATAAGACACATGGTGCTTACACTAGAGGAAAATTCATGGAGTAAATCAGGTGAAGAATGGCATATTTCAATCTGCATTTGGACTCCACTTGCTCCTTCCATGGTGGTGGTTATCCTTTTTCATCACAAGTTCCTTGGAATTGTCCTACGTCCTTGCCTTGTTGATAACAGTTAAGTCATTCACAGTTAACCAAAGTATATTATTGATATTACTGTGTACAACATTCTCCTGGTTCTGCTCGCTCCACTTTGCATCACTTCATAGGAGTCTTTCAAGGTTTTTTTGTGACCCCTGTGTAGATTTTCTTAAAGCACAAGTCTAACCATGTCACACACACATACCCCCAACTCAATAAAGTCTAGGGGCTGCCTATTGCCTCCAGAATAAAATACAAAGCTTCTTTTAGCATTCAGAGCCCTTCATAACTTATCCCACCCCCTCCCACCTTTTTAGTCTTCTTATACCTTACTCCCTACCACTGGGCTCCTTGCTCTTCCATTAACAAGATGTTCCATCTCTTGGTTTTGGCTGTTTTCTCATTTTCTCCCCCTTAATTCTCTACCTGCTGTCTTCCCTGGCTTCCTTTAAATCCCAACTAAAACCCTATCTTCTACAGGAGTCTTTCTTAACCCATCTTAATTCTAGTGCTTTCCCTCTCTTAATTATTTTCCATGTATCTTGTATATAACTTATTTGTTCATATTTGTTTGTTGTCCCCATTAGATTATGAACTTTTGCCTCTTTATGGATCCCCAGCACTTAGCATGAGGCTTGACACAAAGTGATCACTTAACAAATGTTTATTGGCTATTGACCTTCTTAAATTTGACATGTCCAAAGCTGAATTCTCTATCTTTCCCTCTGAACCCTCCCTTCTCCTAATAGCCTTATTAGCACCATCATCGTGGTCGCTTAGGCCCGTGACTTAAGTATCATCCTTGAATCCTCCTCTAATTTCTTGCCAAGGTCTGCCAATTTTTTACCTTCATTACATCTCTTATATATTCACCCTTCTTCTCTCTGTTATTGCCACCATTTTATTGCAAGATCTTATCACCTCATGCCTGGACTATTGTAATAACTTGTTAGTTGGTCTACCTGCCACAAGTTTCTCTCCACTCCAGTCGATTCTCCACCCAGTTGTCAAAATGATTTTCCTAGAGCATAGATCTGACCATGACCTCACTCATTAAACTTCAGTGCCTCCCTATCACCTCCAGGATCAAATAGAAAACCCTTTATTTAGTATTCAAAGCTCTTCATAACCTGGTCCATTCCAACCTTTCCAGTCTTCATATGCTTCTTATATTTTACTCTCTTCCTCTTGTTCTATGATCCAGTGACACTGGACTCCTTACTGTTCCTCAAACACGGCATCTCTTGAATCTTTTTGGACATTTTCTCTGGCTGTTCCCCATTCCTAGAATGCTCTCCCTCTTCATCTCCCTCTACTAGATTTCCTGGCTTCCTTCAAATCTTAGTTAAAATCTGACCTACAGATTTTATCTGTACCTATCTCCTTCAATTCTAGTACCTTCCTTCTATTAATTATTTCTTCTTTATCTTGAAAATAGGTTATTTGTACCTACTTCCTTGCTTCTTGTTTTCCCACTAACCTGTGAGCTTCTTAAGAGCAGGTGCTCCCTTTTGCCTCTCTTTGGCTCCTTAACCCTTAAGTGACTAATACATAGTAGTCACCTGATACATATTTATTGGTTACTATTAGGACATGTTTACCTTGTTTAGGGTATCTGGTTCTCTCCCAGTGGCTCCAGCCCTCACAATTGATGTTCCCCTAATTGTAGTGTGTCCTCTATACCCTACTTCCATTTAACCACCTAACAACCAATTCATTTTTATAAAGGAAAACAGTATTTACTTCAAAGGTGTAGCAAAAATAAACACAAATGTCCTCCCAATACATGGAGGCATAATCTTCCTCTGCTTCACTCATTCTCTGGAGAAGGGAAGGGTTTTAAGTTCATAGCTTAACTCAGTTTCTATGCAGCCCCAGTCCTAAAATTCCAAGCCTAAAACTTCCCCTGGGTTCAAGTTGCCAACACTTTGGATTCTCAGGGCTTCCTCATGAGCAGGCAGCAACATCTGGCCTGGAATCTGGCCTCCAAGGTCGCCATGGCTGAAGCTCCTGAGTCCAGTAAGGATTCCACCACCTGCGCCAAAAATGGGGAAGGGCAAATGAAACAAAGAAGAACAAAACAGAACCTAGGCTTGGGGCTATAAGGCAGAAATGGGAAGTAGGGAAAGCTAGTCTTTCCTCCCTCCCCAGCACAGTTCATGGCACCTATGCTGGAGTGAACTCGAATCTTTGTCCTCTCTGGACACCAAGAGAAAGAGAGAGAATGTCATAGTCTGGCAGTTTTTGTTTTGGTCAGGTAGCCAATGGAAAGAGGCTGCCCCCACTCGCATGGTAGAGGACCACAGAATGTCTTCTTTTGGAAGCTGGACACTTGGCTTAGGTGATCTGGATATGCTCGAAGCTTCCATAAATGGATTCAATTACAGTTCTCAAAGCATGAGGTGGAGGGTGGAGGTACAAATGGTAGCAGGGCTGATGGCCGGAAGCATGGAAAACTGTTCTTGGGCCAGTTGGATATGGGATTCACCAATCAAGACAGCTGACTCTCAGGGTAGGACTTTCTGCAAGGGAATTGAATTCCTAGGTATTGGTCTATGGAGGGTGCATCTGGTAAGATGGCGGGGCTGGATGGATCCACGACATAGGAGGAATGAGTGAAGGAAATGAATACATTGGTCTAGGAGGGTGCATCAGCAGGGTAGATGGTAAGATGGTGGGAGTGGATGGCTCCATGGCATTGGGTTGGGTGAAGAAAATGGACATATATACCCTTGGAAAGAAAAGTCTGGAGGTGGAGGCATAATAATATCTGTGTCTGAATATTGGAAGTAGAGTCATGTGGAGCAAAGATTAGATTTGTTTCATTTGGCCGCAAGGCATTAGATTTAGATCCAACAAACATTAATGAAATACCTACTGTGTGCCTGGCATTGTGCTAAGCACTTTATGGATATTGTCTCATTTGACCCTCAAAACAACTTTGGAAAGTAGGTGCTATTATGAGTCCCATTTTATTGATGAGGAATCTGAGGCAAACAGAGGTTAAATGACTTGTCTAGAGTCACACAGTTTCTGAAGCCAGATTTGAATTCAAGTCTTTTTTCTTTTTAACTCTTAACTTCTGTCCTAGTGGCAACTCTAAGACAGAAGGGCAAGGACTTGCATATGGGGCTAAGTGACTTGCTCAGAGTCACACAACTACAAAGTTTGAACCCAGGTCCTCCTGACTCTAAGCCTGGCTCTAGCCATTGCACCAGCTAGCTGTCACAGGCCAGACCTATGAGTAATGGGTAAAAGTTACAAAGAGGCAAATCTAGCCTTGATGCCAGGAGATAACTTCCTTAATCATATAGGAAAGCACAATGAGCTCTCCTGGGATGGGGTGGGTTCCCTCTCACGGGCCATCTCTAAGCAGATGATAGGTAACTGTTTGTGATTCTTTGGGGGCCTGGGTTATACTATGTCATGGTTATATAATTCTAGAACCTCTGTGAAATGAGTTGAAAAAAATAAGAACAGTAATATAACAGGAAGCCAACGACATGAAATGGCTTGAATACCAGACAGAGAAAGCTGAACGTCATTCAGGATTCTGCCAGGAAACCCTTTGGTAGTAAAGGAGTGTCATGGTCAGATCTAAGCTTAGGAAGCTTGTCCTGGTAACCCTGTGCAGGTTAGATTGGAAGAGGGGGATCAGGGAAGGGGAGAGAGCTGGGAGAATATGGCAATGGCTCTCATGTGTAGCAAGGAGGTCATGGGAGAATGGACGTCACAGATTTGAGTGATGTTGCAGAGACAGAATAGACAGGGCTGAGTAAATTGATTGGCTATGACAGGAAAGGTAGAGGGAAGGACCAAATCAGGCAATTAATAACCTCTCCTTCAGTGCCTTCTAGGTGGCAGGCACTGGACTAACTGCAAAGGAGATACAAGGAAAGACAAAAACAACGTCTCTGAATCTAAAGAGTTCACATCCTAATGGGAGAGACAATATATGAGTAAATAGAAACATACGGAGGCATTCAGGAGGAAGGTAACCGGAGAGGGGGAAGGTGCTAGCCTTCCAGTCAAAAATAAACCCAATATTATGAGTATGAGAGATTGGGGGAATGGTGGCACCACAGAAAGGAATAGTGGACTCAACAAATCAGTCAACTGATAAGTAGTTACCAGGTGCCAGGTGCCATATTAGGCACTGAGAATCCAAAGACAAAAAAGAAAAATGTCAGAGGGTGAATTAGTTATAAAGATTTTTTTCCCAGTTTGTTGTTTCCCTTCTGATTTTGGTTGCATTGTTTTTATTTGTACAAAACCTTTTTAATTTAATATAATCAAAATTATTTATTTTACGTTTTGTAATTTTTTCTAACTCTTGCTTGGTTTTAAAATTTTCCCTTTCCCATAGATCTGACAAGTATACTATTCTGTGTTCACTTAATTTACTTATAGTTTCCTTCTTTATATTCAGGTCATTCACCCATTCTGAATCTGTCTTGGTGTAGCGTGTGAGATGTTGATCTAAACCTAATCTCTCCCCTACTGTTTTCCAATTTTCCCAGTAGTTTTTGTCAAATAGTGGATTTTGTCCCCAAAATTGGGCTCTTTGGGTTTATCATACACTGTCTTGCTGACGTCACTTAACCCAAGTCTATTCCACTGATCCTCCCTTCTGTCTCAGAGGGTGAATTGGGAAAAATAATGAACTCGGTTTTGGGCTCCTACCAACTGGAATGCCCGGGTGCAGATGTCCTGCAGGGGGTTGGTTGGAGATGAGGGAATGGAACTCAGGAGAGATGGCAGAACCCGAGATATAGATGCAAGACTGGTCTACACAGAGGAGGGAGGTAATGAGAGGAAGTAGGGAGAGAAGAGAAAGACACCAAAGATAGATAATTGGAGTCATGAAGAGGATGAAAAGCTTGTAAAATGAACTGAAAAGGGACCCTTAGAGGTAAGAAAAGAAGCAGGAGGACATGGTATCTCTGAAGTCAAGGGAAGGTTAGACCTAGAAGGGGTTTTAAGGGCTATTGAATCCAACCGTCTCATTTTACAAATGGAGAAACTGAGGCACAGAGTTTTTTTAAGGGTCACACAGCTTATAAGTGTCTGAGAGAGAGGCAGCTGGGTAGCACAGTGGATTGTATACCAGACCTGGAGCCAGGAGGACCTGGGGTTCAAATCTGACCTCAGACACTTCCTAGCTGTGTGACCCTGGGCAAGTCACTTAACCCTCACTGCCTAGCTCTTACTGCTCTAAGGCAGAAGCCTTAGAATCAATACTTAGTATCGGTTTTAAGCAGAAGATAAGTGTTTTTAAAAAAGCATCTGAGGGAGAATTTGGACTCGGTTATATCTGATTCAGAGGATCGTAACCTCATAGATTTATAGCTAGAAGAGACTATCCCAAATACCTCAGTCTACACTTGGAGAAACTGAGTCAGAGAGAAGTCGTGACTTACCCAGGATCCTCCCACAAGGAAGTGTCTGAGGGAGGGTTTGAACCCAGTTCTTCCTGACTGACTCCAGTTCCTGACTTCAAGAGGATGGTCAACAGACTCAAAAGTGGCAGACAGCTCAAGGAGGAGGAGGAGGATTGGGGAAAAAGGGGTTGGTTTTGTTTGGGGCCATCACTGATGACCTTAGAGACCCGGGTTTTAGTAGAGTGGGAAGAGTGGGAGATGGGGGTGGAGGCCTAATTTTAAGAGGTTGAGGAATGAGTGGATAGTAAGAGAAAAGAGGTTCTTCACCCACATTAGCCATGAAGGAGAAAAAAGGGAGGGAGAGAGAATAGGAGCTGGTTGGGAGAGGAAGGTCAACAAAAGGCCTTCTTAGCACAGGGGGGAAGATCTGAATATTTTATAGACAGATGGGTGGGAGCCGATGGCATGAGAATTGTTGAATGCAAGGGCTGTAGAAGGGGTGACTCGCTGGGTCGAGGTCCTGTAGGAGGCAGGAGGGAATGGGATCCAGGGGTTTGGTCTTAGTAGCAAAAATACCTTTTCTTTGACTGGAGGCAAAAGAAGAAAGCGATGATGCCGAGAAGGTCTGAGGAATAGAGCTTAGGGAGGACCTGTCAGATGACCCCAATCTTCTCAGTGAAATAAGAGAATGAGTCACTGGCAGTCGGTGGGGGGAGGGCAGGCAGAGATCTGACTGCTGATGGGAGGAGAAGAAGGAAACGTTTGAAAATGATGCTGATTGGGAATGAGAAAGAAGTCTGACGTCGGAGTCCAAGGACCAGGTTGGATCTCGCCTCTGATGCCTGATACCTGTGTGGCCTGGGGGGAAAAATTTAACCTCCTTGGACCTCTGTTCCTTCATCTATAAAATAAAGGGTTTGCATGGCCTCTTGAGGACCCTTCTGGTTCCAGAGTTGGGTGCCTTAGGAAAGGACCTGGACTCTAAACTTTGTGGCTTTGAAGTCAGAAAATATTGAAAAACTACTGAGGAGGGGCAGCTGAGTAGCTCAGTGGATTGAGAGTCAGGCCTAGAGACAGGAGGTCCTAGGTTCAAATCTGGCCTCAGACACTTCCCAGCTGTGTGACCCTGGGCAAGTCACGACCCCCATTGCCCATCCTTACCATTCTTCTGCCAAGGAGCCAATACACAGAAATGTATTAAAAAAAAAAGGGTGAAAGAAAGAAAGAAAGAAAGAAAGAAAGACTACTGAGGAGATATCAGATGTATAGAAGGTCAGAGTATCTGAGCCAGGTCTGGAACCCCAGAGTCCCCTTTGTCCTTTCCATTTCATTCAAAGCTACTTCAGAGGGGAGCAGCTACGTAGTTATAGTGGATAGAGAGCCAGGTCTGGAGACAGAAGGTCCTGGGTTCAAATCTGACCTCAAAATCTTCCTAGCTGTATGACCCTGGACAAGTCACTTAATCCACATTGCCTGGCCCTTACCACTCTTCTGCTTGGAATCAACTTTTAGTATTGATACTAAGATGGAAGGTAAGGGGTTAAAAAAAAAAAGCTCCTTCAGGACTTATGAGAAAGAACTGTGGGAGTAGAAACCCAGAAGAAAAACAACTGCTTGATCACATGGGTTGATGAGGATGTGATTGGGGATGCAGACTCTAAGTGATCACTCTATTGCAAATATCAATAATATGGAAATAGGTCTTGATCAATGACACATGTAAAATGCAGTAGAATTGAGCATTGACTATGGGAGGGGAGGAAAAGAACATGAATCATGTAACCATGGAAAAATATTCTAAATTAATTAAGTAAATAAACTTAATAAAAAAATAAAAATTTTAAATTAAAAAAAATTGAAAAAAACTCCTTCTGTGAGAAGGGGAAGGAAAAACAAAAAGTCAGGGGATATGAAGAAAACCAAATATTTTTCCAGCCTCGTCCTGTAAATGATATTTCAAAATAGAAGAATCAGAGACTGGAGGTCTTCTCCCAGCCCATCCTGGAGGCAGGTAGAAGGCAGTCCCACTTACAGCTTTTTGGGAACTAATTCAATCAATTAAGATTTATTAAGCATCCTATCATGTGCCCTGAACTGAGCTAGAGATACACTAGAGATACAAGGAAAGCAAAAAGCATTCCTTGCTCTAAAGAGTTCCCAGTCTAATGAAGGAGTTAACTACATACAAACAAACAATATATACGGGATGAATCAGAGGTAATCTCGAATTTTGTTGTTGTTGTTCAGTTGTTTTCAGCGGTATCGGACTCTTCATGTCCCCATTTGGGGCTTTCTTGGCAAAGACACTGGAGTGGTTTGCCATTTCCTCCTTCAGCCCATTTTACAGATGAGGAAACTGAGGTCAACAGGGCTACACAGTAAGTGTCTGAGGTCAGTTTGGAACTCAGGTCTTCCTGACTCCAGGCCCAACACTCTATTCACTGTACCACCTAGCTGGCATCCTTAGACAAGTCATCTGACTTCTCTAAGCCTCAGCTTCCTTATCTTGAATATAAGGAAATTGGACCAGTGAGGCACCAAGTTTCCTTCTAGCTCAACACTGATGATCCATTTTTTTTCTAACTTAATCCCTTCTTAGCTCTTTGTGGCATGTGAATCTATTCACTACTGTCTTCTCCGTGTTTCTGAGGACACAATACTTTCTTGGCTTTTTTACCTCTGATGATGGCATGTTGGAACAGAGGAAAGAGAAGAAAGAGCTGGGGATTCTGGTTCTGCAAAGGAGGGGGCTGAACTAGATAGCAGAACTATAAGATCCCTGCCAGCTCTGAGAGGACATGCCATTTCTTGGTTCTGGGCATTTTCATTGTCTGTCCCCCAGGCCTAGAATTTTACCCTTCCTCATTTTCTACCTCTTGGCTTCCTTGGCTTTCTTCAAATCCCAGCTAAAGTCCCACCTCCTACAGGAAACCCCCATTCCCCACTGGAGAAGTACAAAGCTTGATTACCTTACAGTAAGGTGTGAGTGGGTGGTAAGGAAGTCAAGGAACTTACTCCTCTTCCTAGAAGACTGGTAATATTGGGGGAAAGACAGAGACAGAGACAGTGAGACAAAGAGAGAGAGAAAGAGAGAGAGAAGAGAGGAGAGAGAGAGAAAGAGAGAGGAGAGAGAGAGAGGAGAGACAGAAACAGAGAGAGAGAGAAAGAGAGAGGAGAGAGAGAAAGAGAGAGATCAAGAGAGAGAGAGAGAAGGAGAGAGAGAAGAGAGAGACTAACCCTCCAAATAAAACCATAAGTACATTGATATGAAAGATAGCATGCTTTGATCTGCATCCATCTGACACCAAAAGTTCTTTCTCTGGAGGTGGAGAGTATTCCCTGTCATAAGTTTTTCAGAATTGTCCCAGATCACTGCACTGCTGAGAGTAGCCAAGTTTTTACAGCTGATCATCATACAATTTTGCTGTTACCACATACAATGTTCTCCTGCTTCTGCTTCTTTTTCTTTGCATCAGTTCATACAACTCTTTCTAGTTTTTTTTTTCTGAAATCACGATGCTTATCATTTCTTATAGCACATTAGTATTCCATCACATATCACAGTTTGTTCAGCCATTCCCCAATTGATGGACATTCCTTCAATTTCCAATTCTTTGCCTCTACAAAAAGAGCTGTTATAAATATTTTTGTACAAGTAGATCCTTTCTCTTTTTTTAATGATCTCTTTGGGATCCAGATCTAGTAATGACATCACGGGATCAAACGGCATGCACAGTTTTGCAGCCCTTTGGGCATAGTTCCAAATTGCTCTCTGAGCTCATCATTTCTAAAATCACCACCAGGCTGCTAACTCCAACCCTGATTGACTCCAACTTCCTCAGCTTCCTCTCCCCTCTTATTGGAGGGATGGAGAATAGAGCACCAAAGTCCTCCCAATACTGTTCTTTGTAGAGGGTAGAAACTGGACTCTTGGATCACTCTGCTTGGCATCTGCTGCCCTCCACAGAATAAAATGCCCCTGCAACAGGTACCCACTGGTGTCCCATTCCTTACCTTTTTTTTGCCTACATTTGTGTGTTATCTCCCCCACAGATCATAAATTCCTGGAGGGTAAGGATTGTTTTTTTGTTAATTATTTTATTAGTGCTTAGTAGAGTGTCAGACATATATAGCAAGTACTTTAATAAATGTTGACTGGATTGAATTGGACTAATTTTGGATGTATCACTTATATACCTAGCTATTTACATTTTGTTTCCTCTGTTAGAATGTGAGCTCTTAAGGGGTAGCTAGATAGCTCAGAGGATAGGGAGCCAGACCTAGAGATAGGAGGTGGGTTCAAATGTGACTTCAGATACTTCCTAGCTGTGTGACCCTGGACAAGTCATTTAACCTCCATTGTCTAGCCCTTATAGCTCTTCTGCCTTGGAACTTATACTTAGTATTGATTCTAAGATGGAAGGTGAGGAATTAAAAAAAATAGTTGGGTCAAGGTTGAATTGTAGAGGGGAGAGATTAGAGACAGGGAGACCAATTAGGAGGCTATTCTAATAGTCCAGATGGACAGTGATGAGAGGCATAACTAGGGTGATGGCTATGTGGATGAAAAGGTCCAAGAGAAGTTATGAAGGTAAAATCCCCTAGGCTTGGCAATCGATTGTCTATTGGGATAAAAAAGAGAGAAGGATTGAGGATTGAAGAATCTGAGTCATAGGACCATAGAGACCATCTAGTCTACTAGGGATGAACAAGAATCTCTTCTTGCATCATAACCAGACCAGGATAATTCTGGGGTCAGGATCCTGGGTGAATGGACAAATGGCAGCAGCCTCAATAAAAGCAGAGATATTTGGAAATGGGAAGGTTTCAAGGGAAGAGGATGCATTCCATTTTAGACATATTGAGTTTCAGATATCTATGGACCATCCAAGTAACATTTAACATGGAGATTGAAATGTGAAGAAACAGAGAGAGAGAGAGAGAAAATCAGACACAAATAACAAAAGAAACAGAGAGAGAGGAGGGGGAAGGAGAGAGAGAGAGAGATGGAGAGGGAGAGAAGGGGAAAGAGATGGGGGAGAGAGACAGAGACCAAGACAGAGAGACAGAGAGAAGAAAAAGAAGAAGGGAAAAATATTCCTCTAATTGTTTCTTCTCCAGGCCAAGCACTCTCCAGAATTCACAGAGGACCTCAAACTACCCATGGCTGTCAATCCTGCACTTTACACAAATGCTAAATGGGCCCCAACTCATGATGTTACACATTTTGACAGAGTAATAGCACTGCTTGCTGCATCTCTTGTTTAAACTGCCTTTCACCCTCTGAAAATGCCACCCAAGACCAGCATAGCATGAATGCACTTGGACTGGTTACCCACTGTTATAGTTCTTACCCAGAATCTGTATTTGCCTCCTTTTCTCTGGTCTCTAAACAGACTTAAATGAACCCTGAAAAAAAGACTTTCTCTTGACCCTCTCTTGATACTCCTGAATACCCATGAGGTACAAGCATCTCCCTCTTCCTCTCTCTCTCTGTCTCTCTCTGTGTCTTCCTCTCTGTCTCTGTCTCTGTCTCTGGCTCTGTTTCTGTCTCTGTCTCTGTCTCTGTCTCTTTCTCTCTCTCTGCCTCTGTTTCTCTCTCTGTCTCTCTCTCTCTGTCTCCCTCTCTGTCTCTTTCTCTGCTTCTCTTTCTCTGTCTCTCTCTTTCTCTGTCTCTCCCCCTCCACTCTCTGTCTCTGTCTCTCTGTCTCTCTTTGTTTGTCTGTCCATCTCCCTCTCTCTATGTCTGTCTCTGTCTCTCTTCCTCCTTTCTTCCCTCTCTCTGTGTCTCTGTCTCTGTCTCTGCTTCTTTGCCTCTCTGTCTCTGTCTCTCTCTGTGTCTCTGTCTCTGTCTCTCTGTCTCTCTCCCTCTCTCTGTCTCTCTCTCCCTCTCTCCCCCCCTCTCTCTGTGTCTCTGTCTCTCCCTGCCCCCGACATGAGTGTGCCCTTACATCAATGACCAATAGGGAAGTGTGTATTTTGCATGAGAATAAAAACAAAATAATAAAAAGGGTGTGATGAGCTTGTCGTGGGAGGGGCATTTTGTTCAGAGGAGTTGAGAGCGAGCAGAGGCAGTAGATGAAAAGCGTATACAGTTAAACTAGTTAAAATAATCTCACTGCCAAGAGAGATGATGGTGGCTCTGTGTTCTCTTCAAGAAGAGGTCCCTGAAGGGAGAGAAAGACTCTGAGAAGAAGCCAGAATGTCTCCTTCCTCCAAATGAAAAGTCAGAAAACGAAGATTTCTCCTCTCCCAAACCCTCACCAATTCTGACCTTCACCCAAACTCCAGTGGAGACGATCCATCTCTACCAATGAATGAGAGTTACACAAACAACCTCTGAGCCCCGGGTTACTCCAGCATTTATAGAGTACCACAGGTTTGCAAAGGGTTTTATAAATGTTATCTTATTTGATCTTCACTATAACCCTGTGAGAGGTGCTTGAATTATTCCCATTTTATAGATGAGGAAACTGAGGCAGAGTGAGGCTAAATGACCTGCCTGGAGTCACACAGCTAGTTAACACCTGAGGCCAGATCCGATCTCGGGTCTTCCTGGTTCCAAGTCCAATATTCTGTCCTTTGTACCATCTGGATAATCACTGAGGTTCTTTCCATCTGTAATTCTGTGTTTCCATGATTGCTTCTTCCCTTTAGGACAAAATGCAAATTCTTCTGCCCAATATGTAAGGCCCTCGACAGTCTTGCCCCACGTTATTTTTACAGCCTAATTTGATATTACTTTGCATCTCAGCCCAACTGTGCTCCACAGTGTTCTTCAAATTTCATATTCCATCTCCTACAGCTGAGCATAATGCCCCACCCCCACGCATGGAAGGTCCTCGTTTCCACCTCTTGGAGGCATCAAGATGGTATAGGGTGAAGGGCCTGGAATCAAGAAAAACAGGAGTTCCAATAAGCCTCTGGCATTTACTAGCCCTGTGACCCTGAGCACATCATTTAACCTCTGCCTCAGTTTCCACAGCTGTAGAATAAGGATCATCATAGTATCAACCACCTAGGATTGTTGTGAGGATTAAATGAGATAATATTTGTAAAGAAGTTGGCATGGTTCCTGGCATACAGTCCATGCTTAATAAATGCTTTCCCTTCCCTTTTCTTCCTTTTTTTCTTCTCAGATTCCATAAAAGTTCAGGGTAGAGGAACTTTCTCTGTTAAACTTCTTCCATTGGTAGGGCTCCCTCTTTCCTCAAATCAACACATGGTAGATTTAATAGTTTTGTATACTTATTTATATATCAAATCCTTATTTAATATACATGTTTTATCCACCCAGGAGAATGTAAGCTCCTTGAGGACAGGGACATGATAACACATGTATAATAACCCAGTAAAATTGCTTGTTGGCTCTGGGAGAAGAGGAGGGAAAAGGAGAGGGAGAGAACATGAATCATGGAACTATGGAAAAATACTTCAAAACAAATAAAAAAACACTTAAAAATCATGAGTGCAGCAAAAAAAAAAAAATAAGGCCCTTGTACTCTTATGGCAAAAAAAGTAAAAGAATAAAAGACATTGAAAAAAGAACAGGGATGATTTCATTTTTGTCTCTTTAATTCTAATCTAGCCACACATACAGTAGGTGCTTAATAAATGTTTATTGGCTTTAATACAACTGAAATTAATTTTGGAAATTCAGATCTAGTTTTCTCTCTCTTTTTTAAACTCTTACCTTCTGTCTTAGAATCAATATTAAGTATCAGTTCCAAGGCAAAGAGAGATAAGGGCTAGGCAATGGGGATTGAGTGACTTGCCTAGGGTCGTATAGTTAGGAAAGGTCTGAGGCCACATTTGAGCCCAGGACCTCCCATCTCTGGGCCTGGTTCTCAATCCACTGAGCCACATAGTTGCCCTTTCTTTTTTAGTTATTTTTTAAAGTATAACTTTCACTTTACAAGTAGAGAAATTAGCACCCGGAAGAAAAAAAACAATGTATCCAAGATCATACAGTGTGGCATCTCTTTCCTGCCAGGTTGCTTCACCTGAGTCCTTAATACTACATCAAGGACATTGAGGGTCCCTCAATCTAGAAATGAAACACAGATTAGAATAATTTTGACCTAAAAGGAGCTCCCAGGGTGGTCTAGGGCAATCCTATTTTTTTTCATAGAAGAAGAAAGAGGCCCAAAGAGATCTAGTGATTTATCATTGTCACACACTTGATTCACAGAGACAGGATTTGAATCCTGGTCTTCTGCCTTCACATCCAGGGCTCTTTCTACTGTACCATATCAGCTTGCTATAGGTGACACTCAAGTGAGAAGGAAGACTAGGGTGTCTTTTAGACATTAACAAAATTGAAGGTCTAAAAGGGGCAAAGACAGAATGGAATAAATGAATCATTCTATATAGTTCATGAGAATATGCCCCAGAAAGGACAGAATGGTCCTGCAATTTGGGAATTGTGAACTGCCTTGGTTACACAAGTTTCCTAGATACATGCCTCACTACTGATGTATTTTAAGTGTGTGCCCACTCTCCCCTCCATCATCAGATTCTGTGAGTATTTGTGGGATAGTATGTCCCAGTGTTTTTTTGGGGAGAGGGAATATTCTGTAACTTCTGTTCTCACTTTGAAACTTGAGTAAATGTCTTGGAATTGATGCTGAGTATCAATTGCAAAGAAAGAAGAGCGTTAAGAGCTAGTTAGGGAATTGGATTGAGTGACTTGCCCAGGGTCACATAGCTAGGAAGTATCTGAGGCCAGATTGAGCCCAGGATCTCTCATCCTAAGACCTGGCTCTCTATTTGCTGAGCCATCTGGTGACCACATAAATATCTTTTCTAAGAGCTAATTGAGTTTACTGGCTGATTGCTTATGGGAAACACACTAGTTGGGGCTCATGGTCTAAAATGTTAGCAGTCGTCACCTACAGGATTGCTCCTAGAACTAGAGGCAGCAGTGATCTCAAGGGAGACCCAATGTGCCCCCAAAGAGTTGCTAGAGAAACAATAAGAGAAATGAATTCTACTTGCTCCAGTAGGAATATAAATGTGGGAGAGGTCCAGTCCCAAAGCCAAATGGAACAAAGTTTAGACAAGATTTCCTAGTTTTCCTTGTTCCTAAAAGGATGAGGAAAAAGCTTGTTTGGGCAATCTGTATGATAAAGCTGTGTTCTATTTGACAATGGGGTGTGATGGGCTCTGCCTCAGGAGCAATCCCAAGGCAGGGTCCTAGGTTCAGTGGCCTCTCCCTTCCTGGGCACCAGGTGCATCTCATCAGAGAGAGGAAGAAGTTTCCTTTCCAGGAATATCTGCTCCATCCAAGGGACAGCTGGAAAGTGTAATCCCTCTTCCTGTAGAGTTACAAGATACTTTGTGATCACAGACCATTTTCCTATTCATTATCTCATTGGATAATAACTTCTCATCCCTCTCAGGAGAGCGCCTGAGCGATGATTATCCCCATTTTACAGGTAAAGAAACAGTTTTGGTTAACATCAAGCAGCTAGAAAGTCAAGTCAATAAGCATTTATTAATGTATTAATGTAATGCCAATGCCAGGCATCGTGCTAAACCCCGGGCATTCGAAGAAAGGCAAAAATAGTCCCTGTACCCCAAAAGAATCTATTTCGATAGAGGAGAGAACATTTGAATAACCAGGTATGTACAGGATAATATGGATTAGATGAAAGGTCATCTCCAAAGGGGACAACTAGTCTTTGGAGAGGAGCTGTAAAGGCTGCCTGTAGTAGATGGGATTCTTAAAGGAAGCCAATGGAAAACCGAAGTGAGAAGCAGAGGGAAGGAGGCAGAAAGAGCTTTCCAGGTATGGGGGCAGGAGATGCAAAGGCATGGAGGGAAGGATGGAGCATTGGGAATGAAGACCAAGAAGTAGACCAGAATTGCTGGATCATAGAATGTGCCTTCCCTTTGAGATTATCTCTAATTTATCTGGTACATTTTGTTTGTTTGAACACAGTTGTCTCCCCTGCTAGACTCTGAGCTCCTTGAGAGCTCAGCAAGCATTTTCATAAAGCAACTACTATGTGCCAGGCACTGTGCTAAATGCCAGAGAAAAAAAAGAAAGGCAGAAAGCAGTCCTTGCTCTCAAGGAGCTCAGTCTAGTTGGGGAGACAACTGTGTGCAAACAAACAAAATGTACTGGATAAATTAGAGATAATCTCAAAGGGAAGGCACTAATAATAATAGCCAGCATTTAAATTGCACCTACTAAGTGTTAGGTACTATGCTGGGCACTTTACAAGGATTACTTCAAAGGCAGCTAAGTGGCACCGTTGATAGAATGTCAGGCCTGGAAACAGGAGTTCCTGGGTTCAAATCTAGCCTTAGACAGTTCCTAGCTGTGTGACTTAATCTCAGTTGCCTATCTCTTACTGCTCATCAACCTTGGAGCCAATACTCAGGATTGATTCTAAGAAGGCTTGAGGTAAACAACAACAACAACAACTTAGCATTAAGCAATTATTATCTGGCACAGTGCTACACACTGCTGGGAATACAATGAATAGAAAGAGAGACAGTCTCTGCCCTCAAGGAACTTACAGTCTAAAGGGGGAGACACACAAAAGGAGGCAGGAAAGGGAGAAAGAGGGAAATGGGACACCGGGGTTTCTTGTTTGTGGAGCTGAAACCAGGCAGAGTAGAATATGCAAAGTGGAGTGATCTGAGAGTCCAGTTTTTGCTCTCTATAGAAGGAAGAAAGGGGCACAGAGGTGGCACAGTGGAGAGATCACTAGGCCTGAAATCAGGAAGCCCTGAGTTCAAATCTGGCCTTAGACACTTTCTAGCTATGTGGCCCTGGGCAAGTCACTTACCTCTTTTTGTCTCAGTTTCTTCATCAGTAAAATGAGCTGGAAAGGGAAATGGCAAACCACTCCAGTATCTCTGCCAAGAAAAGCCCCAAAAGGGGTCATGAAGAATTAGGTACAACTTAGGAAAATGACTAAAAAACAAAATGAAGGGACTTATTGCCCCTCCAGTCAGAGGGGGAGAGGAGGCTAAGGGAGGTAGTGTCATTTAAGGCTCTAGTGAGGTTTTGGGTGATGAGCTTATTCTGGGAGGGCCATCTTGTTCCATGGAGGTGAAACCAGGCAGGGCAGCCGGTGCAGAGGGGCCTGAGCTGAGAGTGCCTTCCTTCTCTAGATCTGGGCTTCTATGAATTCCTGGGCTGGTGCCCAAGAAGCCCGTGCCTAGTTCCCAGGAGGAAGGTTTCAAATGCAGGCGAGGTCAATATCAGGGCTATGGAAGAGGGGGCTCAACTCGGAATCTGCTGAAATCCTTCCAGTTGTAAGATTCTACGATTCTCAGCCCAACCCAGGAGCCCCACGTCTACTCTCTCTTCCCTCTGATGCTCTTTCGAAGACAGTGATTATTCTCTCCCTCAAGTCCTTTCCGGAATGACTACCTCCCCCTTCTGCCAATGGGTTTTTTATGGCTTAGTTTCCCCATCTCCTAATCACCCCTGCCAATGGCCCCAAGTAGCCCCACTTCCTTAAAGCCCCTCCTAGAGCAGGATGCCCTCTACCAGACATAAGCTTTCCAAGTTCCCTCCAGGAGCATCCACAAGGATCTGAGTTAGGGGGTCTCGGTGCTGAGTAGCACCAGGGGCTTCCCCTCCCCCACAGCAGGGACCCCAATGCCTGCTCCTTCTTGCTCCACGACGCCTCAGCACGGGGGTGGTTAGGTGGCAGGCAGGACCATCTGCCTGTGTCGCCTTCCCTCCCTGGGCTTCTGCCATGGCGATGAAAAGCTGTCTTTCCCTGCGTTTCCACCTACTCCCTGGCCCGGGTAATGCTTTGATAAATGTTCTCAAATCAGCGGCTTCTCCACCTCCAGATGATGGTGCTATAAAAGCAATCACTATTGGAGGAAGGGCTGCTCTGAGAGAGAGGGGCCAGGCTTGGAGCACCGCTTAGCATTAATTCCACAACCAAGGAGCAGGAGATAGAGAAAAACAAAAATTTTCCCTCCCCATGTTGTTATTCCTGTTTCCCTGGAACCCAATTCCTGTATTTCCACCATGAGATGGGAGGAAATGGGGAGGGACGCTGTGTTTTTCCTAGCAGGGAGCTCTCCCCTTCTTTCCCTGGCTGATTCCAAGGCAGGGAGGAATCTTTTCCCCTCTATGGCAGGTTTCAAGCCTAGGTTCTTGCATTCCCAGGTCCGGTGATCTGCCACCTGCAACCGGGAGAGGTCTTGTGGCCAGAGAACCAGGGAGCTGTCCAGACACCGTCCAACCACCAATCCACTCCCAGGTTACCTCTCAGCCCCATCCCTGTTTGTGCTCTGCAAGTGTCTTTTCTCTCCCTCTGGATTGTGGATCGTGTATGACACTGACTTGAGTTCCTCACCTCCTTCTACATCTTCCTGCCTTCTGAGTTCTCCCTTCCCTTCCCCTGCCTCTTTTCTGCCTGGATCAGACCGGAATGTTCCATTGCATTCCATAAAGGTGGTGCCTTGTTCCCAGGCCAGAGAGCTTCTAGAATGCAATGGTGGCTTGTTCTAGGTTTGGACCATCTTATCTCTACCCCTCATTCTCAGTTGATTCTACACGATGTGGGCATAGTATGTCCTTCTTCTTGGTATCCTTTCCAGATTCGTATATTTGTGCCTGGGCATGAAGGAAGGCATACCCTTCCCCGCTCCCAGGACCACTGGAGACGTTTCTTTGGTGAAAAGGTATTTCCACTTCCTTTACACTACAAGAAGTGAATCCTCCCCATCAATCCTTGCTCCTGTTGGATTAAATAGAATTGCCGTGGAAAAGCTGAGTGCTGGAGCTGGAAGGGACATTAGAATAAAAATATCAAAGCTAGAGGCTCCAGCTGGTAGGAGTTTAGAGACCATTTAGTCCAATCCTCTCATTTTAGAGAGGAGGGGAACCAAAGCCCAGGGAGAGGAAGTGACTTGTCTAAGGTCATATAGTGAGTCGAAGCCTTGAATCTGGGTCTCTTAAATTCCAGACCAGTGCCCTTCCCATTGCTCCGGACTGCCCTATTCGAAGAGAGCAAGAGCAAAGAGTTGTTGGTTTCTGGAGGACCGAAAGCTATTTCCCCCTCATCCCGCAGATTGCCTCAGACGCGTTGTTCATCCGCTGTCCCTCCTCCTGCCCCCTAAATCGTAGCTCTCGGTAAGGAGGAGGATGGAAGGGTAGGGGAGTGTGGCCGGGGCGGGGAATTGGAAGTGGCCTGATGCTCCCTGGCCAGACAGAGAGGGAAGCATCTCGCCGTCCGTGATGGGAGGGGGAGTTTGCAGCTCCAGCCCTGTAGCCTCCTTGACCTCCCCTGCCTTGAGTGCCTCCATCCTCTCTCTCGCTCTCTCGCTCTCTCGCTCTCTCCCTCCCTCCCTCCCTCCCTCCCTCCCTCCCTCTCTCTCTC
>NC_058130.1:733918177-733940088 GCF_016433145.1 Gracilinanus agilis | reverse complement strand
CCCCCCCAGACCCTCTGTCTCATCTTCTTCACTTCCCCCATCAGCCCTCCCTCTTTTCCTCCTCCCACTCCCCCTGGGTTTCTAGGGGTGGTGTGGGCAGATTAGAGCTGTCCCCCTCCCTACTTTTCCATTCATCCAAGCTTTTGACAGGAGCAACCCAGGAAGTTTTAACCTCCGGACAGAATCCCATTGGTAATTTTCACAAAGGGGACGCGCCTGTGCGAGAGACTGGGGAGATCAGAAACACTAAAGGTCCAACTGTCCAGTGTGCAAACAGATGCCAAGGAGGCCAGCTAGTTGGTAACTACAAAGATAAAGGGGATGGGTATGTGTGGGGAGAGAGGACAGAACATTCATATTTGTGAAAATGCCATCTTCCCCCAAGGTTTGGAGGAAAGAGTCTGCCTCTCCCTTCCTATTGCATTCACTCATCTATTTCCCATTTTGGAAAGCATCTATCCCCCTCCCTCCTCCATCCAACCCTCCATCCTTCCCCTCCATCTCCCTGCCATTTCCTCCTGCCCAAATTAATCCTGGATAAGGCAGGTTGGGGGAACGGGGTGAAGGGTTCCCTGTATTTGGAGACAATGAGTCCTTCGAAGGCAGAGCTGGGCAGAATCCTGGTGTGGAAATGAGAATCATTTGGCTAGCTTTGATAGACAGAGAAATAGGAAATTGCCCAGACCAGAAGGAGGTGGGCTTCCTGCAACCAGGTGACCTGCCTCTATAGAATAGAATCTCATTAAAATAAAGAAAAATCCAGTGATAGCAGGAGAGGAAAATTGTTCATGGTTCAACTTGTATCTTGGGTTCAGATTGCTCTTGTTAAATCAATTGTTCTGTGAGGGCATGCCTGTGCATAGGAATTATGGACAGAGTTGACATGGTAAATATAGGAGGCTTGTGTTGTTGGCATCCATGTTTCCAACTCCCTTGTGGGCAATCAAGAATATTTAGGGAGATGGAGACATGCATGGAAGATCTTTGTGTCAGTTGCTGGTCAGGTACTGGAGCCCCAAAGAACTCTTGGTGCCCCGAACCTCCTATTCCTGGCTGGAGGCCCTAACCCATGCTACCCTCAGTGTGCCTCTCCAGAGACTCTTTAGGAGTCTTAAAAATGAACCAAGAGGCCCTTTTCCCCTCACAGTGCCTTCCTGAAGGGGCAGACATGTGGAGAGATTGTCGAACGATGACCAGACCAAATCTCCAGGGGCTGATTCATTCAGAAGCCTCTCCCCAAGGGAAGGCTGATGTCCTCACACTCCCTTAGGGGAGGGACACTCTCAATCTAGCCCAGTAAAAACCCTAAATTGGCCAAGAAAATCCTCCTCCCCATTCCCCTCAGCATAATCCCGTGATGGAGGAGGCTAGATTTGATAAAAGATTCAAGGACCGGACACCACATGGGGAGATTGGGCTGCTCTGAGGCCCTCATGAGGCCCAAATTCCTCAACCTTTCCCTTTCCACTCCCCCCCCTTCCAAATGTGTGAAACATGAATCATCACTATCTAGAAAGATTCCCACCCCGGGTGGGGCTGGAGGCTGTCCCACAGGGGTGACAGCATGCTTTGTGAAGGGCCAGGGTTCTCTTCACGAGATTCTCTTGGTGTCCTAAGCTCCTGAGGTGTGACCCAAGAAACTAGGGGAGGGAGGGTTGTTGTCTTGGTGATGAGAGACTTGAAGCAATTTTTTCCTTGTTAATTAACCTTCCCTTCCTCCTTCCCCCACCACACACACGCACACACACACACACACACACACACACACACACACACACACACACACACAGGAACACGCAGCTCCCTAATTCTATGTCATTTTTCCATTGAGATCAGTCTTCATCATGGCAGGGAGAGGAGACTCCAAACACTGGGGGAGGGAGAATCATGGACTCGTCTGCTATGGAGAATGACTTCCTGGGCCCAGAGAGATAGAATTAAGGAAGAAGTCTTCCATATACCCCAATATAAGGGGCATCACTTACCTTCCTCTTGCTCTTTTAGACTGTTCTGGTCCAGGGATTCTTTGGGGTGACAAGTCTAAGAACCCTATTTAGACAAGTGCCATGCCCCAATGGTGATGAAAAGGGAAAGGGTAGAAGACCAAGATGCTGCTCCCTCAGATGTTCCTCATTCCTGCTTTGAGGCTTCTCTGTTGATGGCTAGCTGCTAGAGCCCTGGAGGAGTCCATTTCCATCAAAGCAGAAATGAGGGACAGGATTCCTCCTTTTGAACCTTTCTCTGCTTCTTGGCCCCACATCTTTGTTTCAGAATTTCCAGGGAGTGTGTTTGAGTTACCATGGCTTTCCTCAGATCTGGAGGAGGCAGTGAGAGGGGCCCAAAAGAGAAGGTACTACCTACACATCAGTCTGAGTCCTGGGGTAATGTGCAAACCCTGTGCTCAAGTATAGTTCTGGTTGAAAATATCCAGGAAAGTTGTGGAAGAGTAGGGAATAAAGAGAATGGGGCTCCAGATAGAGAGAACCCTGGGCCAAGAGTCAAAAGAACTAGCTTCTGGCCTCAGTTCACATATTGATTGATTTGTAACCTTGGGTGAGTTGTTTTCCATTTGGGGCCTTGATTTTCCCATCTGACTCTAGGAGTCTTAAAATTGAACCATGGGGCCTTTCCCCTCCCAGAGTGTCTTCCTGAAGGGGCAGGCAGGTGGAGAGAATGTTGAAGAGATAACTGGACCAAATCTTTAGGGGCTTATTCTTTTAGAAGTCTTTCCCCAAGGGAAGGCTGATGTCCTCCTGCTCCCTTAGTAGAGGGACCCTCTCAACACAGCCCAGTAAAAACCCTAAATTGGCCAAGAAAAATCCTCCACCCCATGCCCCTCAGTGTAATCCTGTGATGGAAAAGGCTAGAGTTGGTAAAAGATTCAAGAACTGGACACCACTTGGGGAGATTGGGCTGCTCTGAGGCCCTGATGAGAGACCCTAATGTCCCTTCCAGTTCCAGAATCCTATCCCCCTCCCAGCTCTGACATTCTAGGTTCTAAAGGCCCTTCCAGTAAGGTCTTTATCCTCCATTTCTGACATTCCCTCCCAATCTGACATTCTATGGCATATGATTCTAGGAGGGGAGGCAGCGAATTAATGTAGAGCCATGTGTGTTTCAAGGGAGCCTGAGTTGATGGCAAGGAGAGAAGGATGCTCCCTAGTTGCTGGTCCAAGAAATTGCCTAAGAGAATAATGGGCATTTGACTGGGACAATGAGAAGACTGCCCTGCATGCCCAGGTTCTTATTTGGGTCTCAGAATCATCCTGTGAAGTCAGTAAGAGAAGGAATGATTTTCCCAATTTTATAGTTGGGGAAACTGAGCCTCAAGGGTTTTGCCAGAAGCCACTCAGTGAGTCAGTGGCAGAGGTGGGCCTGGAATCCAGAACTTCCACCCTTCACTCTTTTTGTCCCACCTGCAGCAGTTTGGATCTGGGAAACCTCTGGACAGGGCTGGGTGCTGAAAGCTGGGGAAATTGAGGGGTGGATGTGGATGGGGTGCTGGCTGAGGGGAACCAGCCATCCCAGAGCCCCCTTGAAAAGGGGAAGGAATAAGTACCGTTTCCATGAAAATTAGTAGCATTGATGGGCACGATCGTTTCCCTGAGTTGAGCATTCAGAATAAAACTGCTGTGTGTGTGTGTGTGTGTGTGTGTGTGTGTGTGTGTGTGTGCCGCCACTCTCTGAACAAACCTGTTACCATCTGACAATGCTGGGCCTCGAAAATAGATCGGTGTGGCATGATGGGGGCTGGGAGCCAGGCGGGCACGGGAGGGGGAGGGGAGTCCGTGAATAAAACACTCATTTCATTACAAACAGTCCATTAAATATAGTCTGCGTTTGTAGGTTGAGGTCAAGCTACAGACAGAGGCAGAAATCTGTCACTAGACCGTATGGACATGAGAAGGCCAATGCTGGCATGACCTGGGTGGGCTCCTTGTGCCACAACTCATTCGCAAACATGGGATTCTAGGGCAGAAAATAGCTTCTCCCCAGCCTCTGCTCCGAGACTGTGAGTGGCGAGACAGAAAGAGAGACAGAGACAAAGAGAGATACAGAGGAAGACGAGGGGAGAGAGAGAGATGGAGATGGAGGAGGCAGGCATGCGGGGCTGCTGTTTTGGGTTATCAATTTTCCTTCCAGAGAAGGATGTGGATGAGTGCAGGAATTGGATTTGGGGGTGCAGTGGGGAATTTCCCTCCCAGCCTCCCCCACCCCATCTATTTCCCATCATCCCTACCATTCCTCTGCCCCTCTGGTCCCTACCCCCTGGGGCCATCCAATGATGTTCGGGTCATTTTCTTCCCCTTCCCCCAGCCTGCTTCCCAGGACCCAGCACCCTATTCTTATCTCCCTCTTGGGCCCAGGGCCTGGCAAATTTGGCGCATCTGGTGGGCGTCGTTAATTTTTCTATGAATGTTAATGCCTTAATGTCAATATTATTATGAAGTGGTTTATATATTCATATTAGCAGATGAATATTAATGTTCCAACACCCTCTGTAGTGGCTCGTATTACTCCAGTTCCCTTGGTATTATTCACAATACCTTTTTTTTTCTATTTATGGTAATCGTATATACATTTGCATATTAATGGTAATATTTGTCTTAAAGGGGCTACTTTGAGGGAGGGGAAGTAAGTAGATGATCACAGATGGGGAAGAGAGAGAGAGAGAGAGAGAGAGAGAGAGAGAGAGAGAGAGAGAGAGAGAGACTACTGGTCAGAGCCCTAGGATTTGAAGGGACAGCAGCTCCCAGCAGCTTCTGGGCTGGGTGTCCTCCTCAGTGGCTTTTAGGAGGGATGGGAGGTAAGATGAGGGGGCTCTGAAGCATGAGATTCAGAAAGAGCCTAATGTGAAATCCTGAGGGAGATGAGAGAGGAAGGAGGGAAGTCCAGAGATGAGGAAAGAGGGAGGGAAATGGAACGAGCAAGGCCAAGGGACAGAGAGAGGAATGAGACTCATGGGCATTATGCCAGGTGATGGCTGATCAGCTTAAATCCCAGGGCTGGGGGATGCAGACAGACCAAGCAAGGAAAGGGCAGACCAATTCCTGTTACCCCAGGGCAGGATTGTTGGATTAGAGATGAGTGGCACAAGAACTGGGGTGGGTGGGTAAGTCCCCAAGGATGCTGGTCTGTTTGTTCTTTCCCAGGGGAAAAGGGTGCAGCAGCAGTCTGAGATCCTGGGGAAGCTCTGTGGCTTGATACCAATCAACCATCTAATTTTATTGAACACCTGCTGTAGTCATCGTTCACATGCATTTGACAAAGCCCTTTTCATTCAGATCTCACTTGATTTTCCACAGCATCCCTCTAAGGTGTACAGGGCAGGAATGATCACCCCCATTTTATAGGTGGGGGAACTGAGACTCAGCAGAAGTGAGTTACCTTGTAAAATAAAGGGGTGGGAGACTGAGAGCTCCCTTAAAGGTTCTTCCAGCCCTAACTTTCTCTGTTTTAGGTCCTAAGATCTCTCCCAGCTCTGACACTGCATTTTAAGGATCCTCTCAATTCTGATATGAGACTTTTTCAATTCTCCTGAGCTATTGGTGTCACTCTGTATTAAATGTGTACTTTGTACTTAGTTATCTGTATACATGTGGTATCTCTCTGGTAGATTGTAAGCTGACTGAAAGCAGGCATTGTCGACATAGTTTTGTCTTTATATTCTCAGCACCTAGGACAGCGCCCAAACTGTTTGCCACATTTAATTGACATTCTAAAGTCCCTCCCTGATCAGACACTTTGTATTCTTAGGTTTCTTCCGGTTCTGAAATTCTGTGTTGACTCTGTCCCTAGACTTGGCCCCGTGAAGGTTAGAGCAACTAGGCAGCTCAATGGGTAGAGCACTGGGCCCACTGGAGTAGAGAAAAATTGAGTTCAAATCCAGCCTCATACATTTAACTAGCTGTATGACCCTGGGCAAGTCACTTAACCTCTGTCTGACTCACTTTTTCTATTTATAAAATGGGGAAATAATGACACCTACTTCCCAGGGTTGTTTTGAGGAACGAATGAGAATATTTGTAAAAAGTTCCTGGCACATAGTAGGTACTTGATAAATGTTAGTTCCAACACACACACACACACACACACACACACACACACACACACACACACANATGTTAGTTCACACACACACACACACACACACACACACACACACACACACACACACACACACTTTCTAGCCCAGTAGGAGAGAGAAGACAGATGCACCAATTAACAGTGATCAAGAAAAGACAATTTCAGACAAGATGCTCAGACAAGATGGAAATCTCACTTTCAGCTCAGATGATCAGAAAATTTTAGAGGAGGTGGCATTTGAAAGGGATATGAGAAGAGCAGGTCCCCAGAGAGTCAAGGATCATCAAGAGGATAAACAGACAGGATTTGTGTCTCTGTGGCTAGTTGGTGGGTGTTTGTACCATGGGTGTATGTGGGTGTTTGTGGATTTGTATATGTGTTGCTGAGGGTGGTGAGTGGGTCAGCATGTGCATGTGGGTGGGCTGTGTGCATATGTGGGTGTCTGTGGGTTTGTGGGATATGTGTGTGTGTGTGATAAGTGGTTCCTTTGGTAACAAGGAGGGTCTGCCACTAAACCATCAACACTTCCTCACCTGCTTATGAACTTTCAAACGCTTGTGAGATGGAGAGCTGCAAGAATTCACTATCCACTCTTCTTTCATTTCAGATCAGGTGAGGGTAGGAGAAATGACCAGAAGTTGAGTTGAAGATGGCTGTCACAAAATTCAGAGTTTGGGCAGGACAGAACTTCCTGTCCCCAGATGTTTATAAGCAGAAAGCCGGGTGCCCCTTTGTCAGGAATGATGGAGAAGGGATCACTGCATTTGGTGGATAGTTGGACCAGGGGCTCTCCAGGGTCCTGTTCACCTTTCATTGAGGCACTGTGGAAGGGAGAGGAGGGAGCCAAAGCAGTCTCTATGTGGATGGCTCAGGGCACCTTCTAGCACCCAGGGAAGTCCTGGATGAAGATCTCTTTGCATCCCAGCTGGCTGGAATCCCTGAGATTAGTTAGAGTGGCTGGGCGTGATTCATAATAATATTAATAAGTGCCGGTGATTCTCCATTACCTGCGGGAGCAAATAGAAGCTCCATTGTTTGGCATTTCACAACCTGGTCCCATTTTACCTTGGCAGTCTTATTACCCATGACTCTCCTTCATCAGCTGAACTAGCTGATCCTGTCACAGCCCTTCTCCTGCCTTTGCACAAGCTGTCCCTCATGCCTGGGATGCTCTTCCTTCTCTCCCCCTCTTCTTAGTTTCCTTCAAGGCTCAGCTCAAAAGTTACCTTCTACAATGAGGCTTCTCCTCATCAAGCATTTAGCATGGTGCCTTGGCCATAGTAGGAATTTAATAAATGACTCACAGGAGGGCTCCTCTTCCCCCCAAATGATCACATATCTATTTTGTGTCTATCTACATGTCCTCACCTTGTCTCTCTTTGATAGACTGTAAGCTCTCTGAGGGCAGGGACTATTTGTTTCATTTTTGGCCATATCTCCCAATCCCTGGCCCATTTTTGTTGTTCATTCAGTTGGGTCCAACTCATCGTGATCCCTTTTTGGGGTTTTATGGAAGAGATACTGAAATGGTTTGCCACCTCCTTCTCTGGCTCATTTTACAGATGAGGAAACTGAGACCAACAGGATTAAGTGACTTGCCCAGGGTCACACACTAGGAAGTGTCTGAGGCTGGAATTGAATTGAGAAAGATGATGAGTCTTCCTGATTCCAAGCCCAGTGCTCTATCCACTATGCCATATATCTGCCCCCTCCCTGGCTCTTAATAGGCACATAATAAATACCAGTTAGTTGCCTACCTGGTTGAATAACAATAGCATTTTTAGTACCTTAAATTTATTTAGGAATTCCACTTCCATGTTGTACTTAAAGCTACCATTTGGCCATTGATCTTCATAGCAGTCTTTCGAGGAGGACAGGAAAATGTTAATCTCCGCATTTCACGGATTATGAGATGATAGATAGATAGACTGAGAGTTGGAAAGGCTCTTACAGCCCATCTGGTTCAACTCTTTTACTTTAGAGAAGAAGAAAGCAAGGCTCATAGGACTTGAACCCAAGTCTTCTCACTCTGAGAGCCTTGAGTGGAGAGGCCATTCAGTAAATGCTGGGCTGGATTGAATTCTATACAATGCTTGATACTGGGCACCTGTACCTAGCTGGGCTCTTGGCTGGTTATTTTAACCCTTTCAGCATATACATACTGGCACCTTCATGTTTAGGATCCTTTGAAACACTTGGTTCTTATTTAATGTTTCTTTTTCTTTTCTTTCTTTTTTCCCAATTCACTCTTAAAAAAACCTTGCTTTCTATCTTAGAATTGTTTCTAAGGCAGAAAAGCAGTAAGGGCTAGGAAATAGGGGTTAAGTGACTTGCCTAGGGTCACACAGCTAAGAAGTATCTGAGACCAAATTTGCACCCAGGACTTTCTATCTCTGGATCTGGTTCTCAATCCACTGAGTCACCCATCTGTCCCTGACACTCAGTTTTAATATCTCTTCCAACTCTGACATCCCATGTTCTAGAAACTCTTCCAGTTCCCATTGTGATTCCTTTCCTGCTCTGACATTTTGCTTTCTAAGGGCCCTCCTAGGTATGACATTCCATGTTCTAAGGGCCCTCTCAGCTCCACGCAAGTGGTCTCTTCTTTTCTTTATTTGATTTTTCCTTCCTTCCTTCCTTCCTTCCTTCCTTCCTTCCTTCCTTCCTTCCTTCCTTCCTTCCTTCCTTCCTTCCTTCTTTCCTTCCTCAGTTCAGAGGTCTACAATAGTGCCATACAAGCACTTAGTACATACAAATTTTATTGAATAAGTATTTATTAAGTACTTCCTGCCACATTGCAGGCCCCTGTCATGGGCTTGCTGTAACAGAGAGAGAGAAGTAAAAGATGCCCTCGTGGGGCATCATCTACTAGGGAGGTTGAGACATACACAAAGAAAACAAAAAAATAAAGCAGAAAGTACTAAGGTAAGTTTTCCCAGAGAAAGAGGTACCCAAGCTGAGTCCTGTAAAATGAGGAGAATTTTAAAGGAAAAGATGATGCATGTGCATTTCAGGAGGAAGGAAAATACAGGACACTCTTCAGGACAGCAGTTATCCAACTGAACTCCAACGCAGCTCTTGGGAAGGGGAGATAAATCTGCACAGGCACCTGAAGTCAGACTGTGGAGGGCCTTGAATGCTAGGCTATGGAATCTATACTTTTTCTTAGGGTACTGGGGAGCTATGAAAGGTGTTAGATTAGGTGAGAGCCATGATCAGAGCTGGGTTTTAGGAAGAATGATTCTGGTGACCTGTGAAGAAAGATTCATGGGATCATAGATTTAGAAGGAACTCTCATACTCATTTTATATATAAGGAAATTGAGGCACAGAAGAGTTAAGTGACTGGCCCACACAGTTGAGCAGCTAAGTGGTTCGATGGATAAGGTCTTGGGCCCAGAGTCAGAAAGACTCATCTTCCTGAGTTCAAATCTGGCCTCAGACACTTGATAGCTGTATGACCCTGGGCAAGTCACTTAACACTATTAGCCTCAGTTTCCTCATCTGTAAAATGAACTGCAGCAGGAAATGGAAAACCCTCTAGTATCTTTGCTAAAGAAACCCCAAATGAGATCATGAAGAGTCAGAAATGACACAGGTAGGAAGTGGACCTAGGACTTCTGGTTCCAAAATTAATCATTCTTTCCATTGTATTACTCTACTTAATGGAATAAAGAAGAAGATACCAGAAGCAGCAAGGTTTGTTGGGGAGCTGTTGTAATAGTTCAGGAAAGAGAAGATAAAGTCTGAATGAAAATGGTGGCCATCAAAGTAGAGAGTACGAGACAATAACTTGAAATAATACGAGGGTTAAGATGGAAGGGACTCAGCTGCTGTTTGGCCATGGTAAGAAAATCAAGGAAGAACCAAAAATGCCCTAAAAATACAAAGCTTTGGGATTGGTTGAAGTCTCCAGAGATAGAGGGGGAGCCCTGAGACATCCCAGAGAAGCTGTCTTTCTTGGGATCCCCAGAAGATAGATCTGCCCAGAGATTGAGTTTGAGAGCAATACTCCAAGGGATCTGGTCTGGTAGCCTGGAGAGAAGGCCTTTCAAGATGGAGGCCAAGCCCACACTTCCCCGTTCTTGGCCCCCTCCGTTCCCCCTGTTAAGGACTGGAACATCCATGAGGGCTTCCCCAAGGACCTTGTTTAGAGTGTAGGAAGTGAGGGTCATGCATACAATTGCGTGTCACCAGAGACGGTCCGGGCTCTTCCTCATCATTTTCAGGTTGAAGCATCTTTACCATTTCCTCTCCTGGACTTGGCTCTTCTTCACCATCTACCATTCTCTGACCCCCACCTCTATTTGGGGAGGAGCTGGGGTGGGGAGGAGGGGTTTGAAGACAAGGGAGAGAGGAGACCTGGCTTCCTATGTAGAGTCAAGACTAGTCTGACCCTGCTTAGCTGGTGGGAGTCAGCCAAGTGGGACAGGCCCAGGGGGGGAAGTGGAAGAATTGCTTCCATCTGTTAAGTGGGCGGCCTGTCCAAATGGTGTTCTTTAGACACATAGAGGAAGCATCCTGATCGCAGTCAGGTTCCAGCATGCTTTGAGCTGCATCTTCATCCATACTTTCTTGCCTGGTTTCTTCTTGTGAGCAAGAAGACATGGATATGAAATGTCTGGTGGACATTAGGGCTATGTCTGCGACTGGGATCAGGGTGGAGATTAAGTCTGGGTTCAGTGCTCAGTCTGGAGCCAGAGGATGAATCTGGAACCAAGCTCAAGGCTTAGGTTGAGACTGGGTTTAGACTCTGTGGTTCCATTAGAGTCTAATGGATAATAGTCTAATGATTAGACTATTGGGATTGAAGGGAACCTTAGAAAAAGGAGCATAGAATATCAGAACTGGGAGGGCCTTAGAACAGAGACTATAAGAGCTGGAGGGAGCTTAGAACAGAGAATGTCAGAGCTGGGAGAATCCTTAGAACAGAGAATGTCAGAGCTGGGAGGGAGCTTAGAACAGGGAATGTCAGAGCTGGGAGAGACCTTAGAACAGAGAATGTCAGAGCTGGGAGAGAGCTTAGAACAGAGAATGCCAGAGCTGGGAGAACCCTTAGAACAGAGAATGTCAGAGCTGGGAGAGACCTTAGAACAGAGAATGTCAGAGCTGGGAGAGACCTTAGAACAGAGAATGTCAGAGCTGGAAGGGAGCTTAGAACAGAGAATGTCAGAGCTGGGAGGGAGCTTAGAACAGAGAATGTCAGAGCTGGGAGGGAGCATGAACCCTCCAGCCCCTTCATTCTAAGGATAAGGAAATGGAAGTCTTGCAAGGATGAGTATTTTGCCCAAACTCACATGGATTTAAAGTGAGGGCTAGAGCCAGGACCTCCAGTCCCTGCCCAATTTCTGGCTCCCAGGTCAGCTCCCATTGCATTCAGCCACATGTTCTCTCACGTAGACTTTAGTCTCTTAGTATACTTTAGTTTCATTTTAGTTTCATTTTGGTGCCTCGGGGCCAAATGACTGAGCAGAGCATGACTTTATAGTCAAAGGAAAAATGATAAAAAGAAAGCCCGGTTGTAGTCAATTTCTTTTAGACTATTCGAATAATAAGTCGCATTGACCTAGAGTTACTTCCAAAAAAGCTCAGAGATTTGTTTAGATTCCCTTCACGGAACACCTAACAAAGAAGATTCTGAGGTGTGGCCCAGCCAGGAGGGTCCTGAGAACCTGGAACATGGAGATGTCAGAACCAGAAAGGATTTGGGAACACAGAACATAGAACCACAGGATTTAGAAGTAGAAGAGGTCTTGGAGATTTTCTTGTCCAAACCTCTGATTCTGCAGATGGGAAACCAAGGTTCAGATTATCTCTCGAGTCCCCTCCAGCTCTGCTTCTAAGAGAAATCTGGACCTAAAACGAATATCCAAAGCCAATTGTAACAATTTCTCCCAAACTAGCTGAGCCTGATGGACAGACTCGGAGCTCTGGCCACTAGTTTCACCTTGTTTCTCCTTCCCCCTTATCTTTGGCACAGCCAGAACTGGAGGCTGACATTGGCATGTGGGGCTGGGATGGGGAGAGGAACAACGTTTTACTAAAGCGTTGGCCCCTGGACCGAGTTGGCCACTGCTAGCCTTTGGCAGGCGGCCTCCATCCTCTGCCAGCAAGGAATTTCCATATTTTTGGAGCCTGGAAATTATCAAAGGGCTGCTGTGCATAGGTTCCACTCTTCTTCCCCCCTCCTACAAATCAAATGATCAGAGCCAAGATTGGATTGTAAATGGCTTGAGACTATCTATTCATCGTTGCTATTAAAGTCTCTTTGGTCTCAAAGCCCTGGAGAGTTCAGGCCCCTCCGGCCTCCCATATGGAGCTGTGGGATGATGAGCAACAAAGGCCAGTCTGGTTTTTTTCACCTACCTGGTTTGACTCCCGAAGCACCTCTGTAAAATAGGATCCCCTGGGAATACAAGGTTTGGGGGTTCTGTCAATGGGCGAAAAGGGTTGGACTCACAAATGAAAGGCAGCAGAGATGAGCTTCGGGGAGTCTGGGGTTTGCATCTGGGAAAATGGCAGAGTTTTGCCTACCCTCCAAGAACTTACTTTCTAAAGTGGGAAACAATATATATTCGTATATACATACACACACACATGCCTGCGTGGGCACGTATCTAGGGATACATAAAATACATCTATAGGAATGTACAAAATACATTTAAAAAGCAATTTTATAGGGAAAAGGATATTGTCTGGGGGGACCAGGAGAGACGTCGTGCAGAAGACAACAGGACATTCCGAGATGGAGGTGACAAGAGAGAGCCTGAGTTAAGCCAGAGGAATGTGTAATTAAGTCGGGAAAAATAGGATGGAGCCAGGTGGGGAGGGGGACACTTTTCAAGCCAAACAATAGAGTTTTTATTTGATCTTATGAGTTATGGGGAGTGGCTGAAAATTAGTGAGTAGGGGGTGGTATGGTCAGATGGACCTGTTAGGAAAATCGCTTTGGCAACCACGTAGAGGGTGAATCCGATGGAATAATGGATGGGAGAGTAACTGCATGGTATAATAGAAATGTCAGCTATTGTCATTATTATTACAAATGCATGTGTTATCTTTTGTGTACAAAGATGATACCCCTGACTCACCCCCTCTGGAAAGGGAGCTCTGCCTGCTCTCTCTGGCAGTGGGGATGGGCTGCTCTGAATTATCTAGATTTTTTTTCACCATCTTCTTTGTGACCAACAGCCTAGTTCTCATATGGGGCATCAGGGTGCTGGAATAGCTTAGTAGTGTGGCATCCAGAACTTTGAACAGCACTGTAGATGTGTTCTATTCAGAATCTAGTACAACAGGGCTGTCCCCTGCCTATTCCTGAATATTCTTTCCCTCTTAATGTGATAAAAAAACCAAATTAGCCTTAAAAAAACAAATCCTCGCCTTCCGTCTTAGAATCAGTACTGTGTATTGGTTCCAAGGCAGAAGAGTGGTAAGGGCTAGGCAATGGGGGGAAAGTGACTTGCCCGGGGTCACACAGCTGGGAAGTGTCTAAGGCCAGATTTGAACCCAGGACCTCCCATCTCTGGCCTGGCTCTCAGTCCACTGAGCCATCCAGCTGCCATCCAAATTAGGTTTTTTGGTTGCCATACATGTCACATTATTGACTCGTGTTGAGCTTGCAATCCATGAAGATACCCAGATCTCTTTTCTAGATGAGCCTCTATCTAGCCATACTTCTGCCATCTTGGACTTGTAAACTGATTTTTTTTTAACCCAAGTATATGACTTTACATTTAACCATACATTTCACTCAATATGTTCCATGTTCTAATGGCTCTTCCAGCTAAGAGGTTCCATTTTGTGTAAGAACTTTTCTTATTCTGACTTAAGTTTAATTCAATAATCATTTATTAAATGTTCAGTGTGTATATGGTATTATGCTTGGTATTAAGGATCCAAAGATGAAAAAATAATGTGGTTCCCTGCCCTCAAGGAGCTTATAATCTGTAGAGGGCCGAGAGACACAAATCCCAATCAAATAAGGCAGAATATAATAAAACCATAAGAAAGGTTAAAAAATGACAGGATACTATTGGGGAATTTTGAATGCCCCAGTTTGTATCACAAGTTCAAAGAACATGATGTCAGAAAAAGAAAAATAAAGCTGGAAATGGAGGTTAAAGCCAGATAAATGTAGACCTTAGATGCCAGCCTGAGGCATTTGTATTTTATCTGGGAGGCAATGGGGACCCAGTAAAAGTTTCATTAAGTAGGGTAGTGACCTGATCAGACTGTATGTTGGGCCATTGACTTTGGCAGAAGAATGAAGGATAGAGCAGATCAGGGAGAGACTGAAGACAGGTAGGTTGGTCAGGAAGCTCTTTTAGTTGTCCATTCAGGATGAAAGGAGGGTCTAAATTAAGATATTTGCCATGGGAGTGGAAATGAGAGTATCCATCTGAGAGATAAGAATAAGATCTGGCCACTGGTTGTATTTGGGTGGAGGTAGATGGGGAGAACCCTTGCCATATGGGATAGAGAAAGGTCAAAGATGATTCCAAGATTTTGGACCTGGATAATAGGGAACAAAAATACAGCCATCAACAGAATCAACGAGGAAGGGTAGAGGATGGGTCTGGTTTGGGGCATCTTTGACTTACCTGTTCAGGTAGGGGTGTCTCAAAGGCATTTTGAGATATAGGACTGGAGTTCAGGAGGGACATTAGATACAGATTTGGGAATCAAGTCCAGTGGTATAATATTTAGACTCATGAGAGAGAATGAGATTTCCAAGGGACTGGAGAGTAAAGGGACAGACTCTTTGGAGTTGTCCATCTTTAGGATCATATAAAATTGGGGGGCAGGGTCAGTTGGTCTCTAGGTTTCAGCTCTAACATTCTATGGTCTGCGTTTGAATCAAAAGCAGTGAGATGAAGAGAAATTGGGGAAGCTCAGTTTAAATTCAGGCTCTTCCCTCTATTGGCTTTGTGACCTTGGACAAATTATTTGATCTCTCCGGGCCTCTTTCCCTCATCTGTCAAGTGAGAGGGAGATGAAGGCTAAGATCCCTTCCATCTCTATATCTCTCTGCCCTATGATCCCTTGAAGGCCCCTACACTCTGATGTTAGGGGGGTTTTCAAATATTCTCCTTGTTGCTGAGTGCTTTAGGGCCCATCCTCCCCAAATTACACTACAGGAATGACTTCCTCTGCTCTCTTTCCATTCCCATCTCTTATATACACTTCTCCATCCACCCCATCTTTATTTTTTAAGCCCTTACCTTCTGTCCTAGTCTGTTCTAAGACAGAAGAGTGACCAGGGCCAGGCAATTGGGATTAAGTGACTTGTACCCTTCCCAACTTTGGCAGGACCTGTTGAAGTTCAGGTCCTTCCTCTGTTCTCTTGATTGTTCTCTTAATGACTTTCTCCTGCCTCCTGCCTCCTCTTTCTCCTTTATCCCCAGCCAGGATGAAGCTCATGCTAACCCCTCTTTCTTGCCTCTTCCTACCCTTCCTTCATTTTAGATTATTAACAAACAACTAAATGGGGATGGGGTGGATGGTGGGCATCTTTGACTATGGCAGGAGAATTGAGTCTTGCGAAGGGAGACTTATGATGGGAATACTCATCTCAAGAGTGGGGCTCAGGAATGGGCAACAAAGAATGGGGAAGAAGAAAGTGGCAGGATGGTAAATATTTTACAAAAGGCTCTCCAGGAAGAAAATATACATTGGATATATTTCCACCCTTCTAAAACCCTTACCTTCTGTCTTAGTATCAATTCTTTTTTTTTCCTAATCCTTAATTTTTGTCTTTGAACCAATATTGTGTATTGGTTCTAAGGTAGAAGAGTGGAAAGGGCTAGTCAATGAGGGTTAAGTGACTTGCCCAGGGTCACACAGCTGAGGCTAGATTTGAACCCAGGACCTCCTAACTTCAGGCTTGGAGCCCTATCCACCACACTGTACATACTTTTCAATTCAGTCCTCTTCATTAAGGCATCCTTCATTGCTTTCCTCAATCTAACCAATCAAGAAGCCTCTGGAAATGTTAGCCATCTTTCTGAGCCCATTGAAGGTAGCTCTCTCCCACCTGGAAGAAATTGCCTCTCTCTTACTAACACCTGCTCTCCACTTCTCTCTCCACTCCTCAGGGTGTGCTTTCCTCACCTACTGCGCCCGGGATTCCGCCATCAAGGCCCAGACTGCTCTGCATGAGCAGAAGACTCTGCCTGGGGTGAGTGTTGCCTGGGGGAGTGGGCTGGGGAAGGGGAACAAAGCCCCCCAGAGTGTCCAGGGTTTGGGGAGGGTGCTGTGGTGGTGGCAGACGAGCTTGGTTCAGAGGAAGCCCCTCGCCCATAAAACCTCTCCCTCCCTGACCCCCAATTCCATATGGCACGAGCAGAGATATAAAAATCGGGGGGAAAAAAAGGAAATCTACAGGCTTTAGCTAAAATGAGCATTGCAGAGTCAGTGTAGGAGTCTTAGAATGCAGTCCTTATGTTCCCCAGTAAGGACTGCCTCTTTTCCTTTTGTCAATGCCACACGAAACAGACCTATTCCGACACCCCCTCACTGCCTGGCGGGTGCAAGGGCTGCTTGGGTGGTAGTTCTGCCAGTGTGTGCCAGCTGCGCTCCTGCTGAATTTTCCTTGCTCCGTCCATCACGGCTCCCCACTTCTTCAGGCTGGCCAGAGCCCTAAAAAAACCTCGCTTGAGTACGAGCCAAAACTTCTGAGCGAATGAAGGGTGGCTCTCAGAGGCCAGAGACCGTCTCATTTTTTGTCTCGGTGTGTTCTCTGGCCCAAGGTAGGCCCTTGTGGATTGATTATTGGATGACAATCTACTCACACGATTTATTTATTTATTATATTCCAGGACGTAGGCTCAGAGAATTTAGTGGACGTGGGCATCCTAAGCCTCAGAAAGCTTGTCTAAAGTTCTGGAAATTGGGGAAATTGGACAATTGAGAGGAGGCACAGAGTCGTCTAGCCTCAATCCTAACACTGATGTAGCTGATCTTCTCTTTTGGGGAGGAGGGGGAGGTCTTTCATTTTCTGAGCCTAGCTGCCTTTCTGGGACCCCTCGGGCCGGGAGCTTATTAACAGTTGTTAGTGATGGAATATGAGGCCAGAAATCAAAAGGAATAAGACAGTGGCAGGCCTGGACTCCATTCCAGGAAAAATAACTTTGGGAGTCAGACAGCTCCCATACAACTATGACCTCAGCAAGAAGCAATATGGAGAGATGGCCTGTGGAACTGGAAACCTGAGTTCCAGACCAGGATGTGTATGCCCTTAGCAAGTCCTTTTTCCTCTTTGGGTCTCAGTTTCCCCATCTGTACAATGAGGGAGCTGGATTAGAATGCTCTCAAAGGTCCCTTCTGGCTAGAAGATCCTAAAACCCTAAGAAGGCATTTGGCCTCCAATTCTCTTCCCCAATCTCTCTCTCAGAAGGCAGAGATAGGAGCAGGAGTGGGATATTCTTCTTCAAGCACTAGAGGGGTTGCCTGCTGGCCCAGCTCTCCCCTGGCTCTTAGAGGGGGGCCTCTTGTTCGCCTCAGGCACTCAGCAGAGCTGTCTCCAGGTATTTAAGTTTGTGGATTAATTTGGAGGGAGGGAACACTCTGCTAATTACAGAACTTCCCTGCTCATCTCTTTGTGGGAGACTGGAGGAAGCTGCCAGGGTTGGTGATGGAATTTAATTTGTCAGGGGTGGGAAGAGTGGAGAGACAGAGGATTGGGGGAAGCTGAGGGTGATGGAGAAAGTCCTAGCCTGGGAGCTGGATTGCCTTGCTTCTAATTCTCATTCTGTCTCCACCTTGTCTTATGACCTCGGGCCAAAACCTTCCCTTGGTTGGACCAGACTGTAACACTTTGGGGATGTTACTTAACCCCTCTCTGGATCTTTCTACATCAGCAAAATGAGTGACTTGAGCTAAATGATGCCCAAGTCTTTTCTAACTCTAAATACTATGAGCTCCTTTTTCCTTCAAGCTAGTCAGTTCTGGGGGCCAGGAACATATGGGTTTCAAGTCTATGACTGGATGGTCTCTGAAAGCCCTCCCAGCTCTGACATTCTCTGTTCTAAGCTCCCTCCCAGCTCTGGCATTCTCTGTTCTAAGCTTCCTCCCAGCTCTGGCATTCTCTGTTCTAAGGACTCTCCTAGCTCTGACATTCTCTGTTCTAAGCTCTCTCCCAGCTCAGACATTCTGTTTTCTAAAAGCCCCCCCCCCCGCTGTGATTTTCTGTGTTTTCTAAGGATCTTCCTAGTTCTGACCCTCTGTGCTCTAAGGGTCCTCCAAGTCTCCCTAACATTCTGTCTTCTAAGTCTCTCCCCACCCATTTTCCCATCCTCCTCCCCGGTTTTGGCATTTTTTGTTCCCTTCTTGCTCTGACATTAAGCGTAGCATAATGAAAAGTGCCAGATTTAGTATTAAATGACCTGGGTTCAAATCTCCTCTTTGCTACTTGTGAGCTGTGTTGCCTTGGGCAAGTCATTTAATTTTTTGTGCCTCAGTTTCCCCACCTGTACTTACCGACTTCCAGGTTCCTGTCAGCTCTATGATCTATGATCTATGTTCTAAGGGCCATTTTGCCCTAATCTCTGTCCTCCCCTGGCTCTGCCATTCTTAATTCTACATTCTAAGGGCCCTTCCCACTCTCACAAGTTAGAAAATCTTTGTGGTTCCTAGGGCTAGTAGGGGTCCTGGGAGCAAGAAGGAGGTGGGCACAGAGGGCCTGCTTCTTTGTGGAATTGTTCTCAGTGTCACAGCTTTGTCCTACATGAGCTCCCAGGCTATTGGTGCCTGGGGGTTGGGGAATGAAAGCCAGTGGGAGGAATGGAGCATGCAGGACATTGGACAATGAGGTCCTGTGGGCTTTGCAGCATTCAGGCATCAGGAGAAACCCACTGGACTAGGGAAGGAGGGCTGGAGGATGAGAAGCCATCCTGAATGAGAATCCAGAGATCAGGGCTGGATTTCATTTCATCTTTGTAACCTTGAGCAAGCCATTTCCCCCCCCCCCTTTCTCAGTGCCTCAGTTTCCTCGTTGGTAAAATGAGGATAATAATGCTTAATCAGGATGACCAAGTGAAGTGGTGACTAGACACACTCTTTGTAGTAGAGCTCCATCCGAATGGAGGCTGGCATTAGTCTTTGAATTCACCCAAGGCTCTCATCACCATCTGGCTGAGGACCTTAAAGAGGCACATTCCAAGGCTCTGGAGTCAGCCACACGAGGAGGCTCTCCTGGGGAACCTGGAGGACAGCCCTAAGATGAATGGGAAGAAGTTGCAGGAGGGCAGGTCTCATCTCAATGCAAAGGGTCACTTCCTCACAATCAGATGCCCCACAGCGTAATGGCCCAGCCCAAGAGGTAGGGGGCGCCAAGGAGCAGAGTGGAAATGATCACTTGTTGGGGATGCTATGAGGAGAGCTGGGGTTTATGGGCAGACTGGGCTAAGGGATGTTTCGGGTCTTTTGTTTATATTTTTTGCCTTTAAAAATAGATTTTCTTACAGGAAGAATTGTAAGTGATGTAAAAACCAAAGATACCAAATTTTAGAAGATTTTCATGGATAGATTCTAGTTTGTATTTATTTAAAATTGATCTTCATCGATATCTTGTTTTCATATTGTCTCCATTTCCCCTTATATGCATTCCCCTCCCTTTCCCAGGGAGGCAAGCCTTATAACAGAGTTATAATAAAATAAGAGTGGGGGGGGGAAGAAGAGAAATCAACAAAACCAATTAACACAGGGGGAAAATCAATGTTATATTCCATTTTCTATACCCATGGACCCCAACCTCTACAAATGGGCACCGGGAAGCGCTTATCTTGTCTCTTCTTTGGGGTTAAATTTGAACATTATCATTCCACAACATCCAGGTTCTGGTCCTTTCTAATGCTGAATAGAATTTTTCATTGTAATTCCAAGATTCTCTGAATCCATACATTCCCATCTTGGTGTCTGAGATTAGCCGTGATCTGGCAGAAAAGGAGGGAAGATTTTTTTTGAGGTGGTGTCAAAAATCAGTTCCTCCATCCAAGAATCAGTTCTGAATACTGAATCTGTGACAAGTGGGCCCATCCAAAGGACCTGTCCTGCTTTCTGTCTCTCCTGGGGGCAAGAGCCCATGTGTTCAGGGCAGAAGGCTCCCAGAGGGACAGAGGGAGCCCAGAGCTTCAGCATAATTAACACACTCTAGAGAGCTGAAAATTTTCTCTTTCTCCATCTACTCCTCAGCTTACCACCCCCCTTCTTTTACTAGGCCCACAGCCTCTTTCCCCAGCCTCTCCTGCAAGATGCCAAGATTAATTGCAATAGGTCTGTAAGGGTTTAGAAGTATTTTGTTTCAAATAACCCTACAAATTTAGAAGTGACTTCCTTTCCTTCCTCCTATTCTCCCTCCCTTCCTTCTTTCCTTCCTCCCTCCCCTCTTCCCTCCCTTTCTTCTTTCCTTCCTCCCTTCCTCCCTCCCTCCCCTCTTCCCTCCCTTCCTTCCTCCCTTCCTTTCTCCCTTCCTTTTCTCCCTCCCTCCATTCTTCCCTCATTTCTTCCTTCCTTCCATTCCTTCCTCCCTCCCTTCTTCCTTCCTTCCCTCCCTTCTTTCCTCCCTTCTTCCTTCCATTCCTTTCTCCCTTCCTTCCTTCCTTCCTTCCTTCCTTCCTCCCTTCCTTCCTCCTTTTCCTCCCTCCCTTCTTCCCTCCCTTCTTGCTTCCCTCCCTCTGTCCATTCCTTCCTCCCTTCCTTCCTCCCTCCTTCCCTTCCTTCCTAACAAATCTATTTCATATATGTCCATCGTTGTAATTGTGTTCCCTTACTAGACCATAAATTCTTGAGGGCAGGAAGTATTTAACTTACATCTTTGTACCCTCAACACCTGGCACAGGGTCTGTACATTCTGGTACTTAATAAATATAGGTGGATCCATTGGAGTATTATTCCCATTTTACAACTCAAGCAATCAATAAGCATTTATTAGGTGGCTACTATGTACTAGGTGGGAGGGATTTCAAGATGAAAATAAAACAATCCCTTCTCTAAAGAAGGTTATATTCTATATAAAGGAAGAAAATGTATATAAATACGTTGTTGTTCAGTTGTTTTCAGTTGTGTCATACACTTCATGACCTCATTTGGGGTTTTCTTGGTAAAGATATTGGAGTGATTTGCCGTTTCCTTTTCCGGCTCATTTTACAGATGAGGAAACTAAGGGAAACAGAGTTAAGTGACTTGCTCAGGGTCATACAATTAATAAGTATTTATTAGAAGGCAAACATGAAGAGGAGAGGTGGAATGTGTGAACCCCAGTGTGGCTGGATAGTGGAGCTTACAAAGGGACAGTTATGTGAAGAAAGCCTAGGAAGGTTGGCTGGAGCTAGACTATGAAGGACTTTACCAAATAGAGAAGTTTGTATTTGCTCCTAAACATAATTGGGAGCCCCCACAGTTTGCTGAGTGGAGAGTGATATGGTAAGACCTGTATTTAACTGTCAGCCACCAAGAGCATACTCCCACTTTTTGGGAAGGAGGAGAGATGGAAGAGACTAGAGGACTTCCCCACCTTCCTTCTTTTCATGCACCCTATGATCTAACCAAATTGGCCTACTTGCTATTTCTTATAGATGATACTCATCCCCCACCTCCAAGCCTCTGTCCCAATTGTCCCCCATACATGGAATGCTGCTCTCTCCTCATCTCCACTTCTTTGAATCCCTGGTATCTTTCAAGCCTTAGTTCAGGGGCCACTTCCTACATGAAGTCTTTCCTGATTCCTCCCTTTCCCAGGTGCTAGTGCCTGCCCACCCTTTCTCTCTCTCTCTCTCTCTCTCTCTCTCTCTCTCTCTCTCTCTCTCTCTCTCTCTCTCTCTCTCT
>NC_058130.1:733908681-733918103 GCF_016433145.1 Gracilinanus agilis | reverse complement strand
CTCTCTCTCTCTCTCTCTCTCTCTCTCTCTCTCTCTCTCTCTCTCTTTCTCTCTCTCTCTCTGTCTTGTCATATATATATATATACACACACATGTAATATATATATATCTTACATTGATTTTATATGTACATATATATGTTATTTTTCCCAATAGCATATAAGTTTTGAGGGCAGGGACTTTGGGGCAGATTTTACTTTTGTCTTATACCCACGTATTAGGTGCTTAATAAATGCTTTGTTGGTTGACTGACAGATAGACAGAGAAAACCTTCCCCGACCTCCCCCTTCCCTATCCACCATGGTATAGGCTAGATGACCACTTGTTGGGAATACTATGGAAAGGATTCATTTTAGGTTAAGGAGTGGATTACGGTCACCTGTGAAGTCTTTCCTAGCTCTGAGATCTTCACATTTTTATGGTCTTTCCCTGCTGTGAATCCCCAAAGCCCATTGTGTCTACCTCTTCTGTGCCTTAATTTATAACTATAGGATGAGGTTTCCTAGCCTTCTTTCTCGTGTTAGCCTAAGAGGTCCTTGAAGGTGGAAGCTGAGTTCCATTCATCCCTCTTTCTCCCCAGGGAGCCCAGCATAGAGTAAGCACTCTGTACATTTATGCAACTTTTCAGAACATGAAGGGATCTTAGAACCTAAAATACAGAAACTTGGAGCTAGAAAAAGATAATGGAGTGGCAGAGCTGGAGAGGGACCTTAGAATACTAAGGGTAAGAATGGGTTTTAGAATATAGAACACAATGTCAGAGCTAGAAAGGTCCTTGGAATACAGAATGTCAGAGTTGGGGAGGCACCTTAGAACACAGAATGTCAGCTCTGGAAGGGCTTTAGAACAAAGAATAGAACACAGAATATCAGAGCTGAGAAGACCCTTAGAACACACAATGTCAGAGCTAGGAGGGGCTAGTACTGTCCTCTCCTTTTACCCATGAAGACTCTGCAGTCCAAAGTATTTTTTAGATAGATTGATGCCAAATGCTAAACCTCACTGCCCTCAGTTTGCCCACCATATTACACTTTAGGTACGGGAATGCCAGGCATCTGTGATTGTTGAGTCACTCACTGTAAGTGTTCTTTGAAAGATCATATAGAAAAGAAGACATGACCCAGGGCTGAAGCAGGGCAAATATCTCAATTTTCTAAAAAGGTTAGAGGGTCAAGACTACAAACTATGGACCAACAAGTTGGATGTCAATTCCTGGCAAGATTCCAGAATTATTACTAAAAGGGATGGCGTGTGGTTGTCTAGAAAAGGAAGCAGTGATCATGAGCCAGCCCACATCGTGCTAGAATCATCTGGTTTCCTTTTTGGACAGGGTAGATGCGGTGAAGAGCGTAGATATAGAGTAAGAATATCTGCTTCCAATCCCGGGAAAGAGGGAGGTGTCCTTAGGGAGCCTCCAACCCCTAAACTGCAAGTTTCCAGAGAAAACCAGGCTTTCTGCATGGCTTCATCTGCCTGGCACTATGCCCAGCACTTGGACCATGAAGACACTGCTGATCCCTTCCATTCCTGCAATGCCAAAGGAGACCTAGCTGGTGGACCCGGTCAATGGGCTTCTCTTTGAAGACTGTGAGCTCCTCAAGGGCAGGGACTATCTTTTGTCTTTCTTTGCATCCTGGGCAGTGCCTGGCATGTCATAGGCACTTAATCATGCTTGTTGACCTACTGACTCCTGTGGTCTTGGAGCCCCCCAGTAGAGCAGCACTCAACGTGAGATTCCTATCGGGGCTTCCAAACTAAAATGCATCCATTTCCATTGATTGTTAACACAACTGACCCTAGTGAAGAGGGCAGCCCCCTCATAGGGTGGGGGTAGGATGGAAGTGGAAACGTGTTTCTGGCATTATTAGGAACAGATGGGGCAGATCTCGCTCATCTGCCTGAGACCTGAGCCATGAAGAGCCCATGTGTGACCCCAGAGGCAGCCTTCTGGTCAAAGGTCTGGACACCATTGCCTCTAGGCAGCTCCTTAATATTTATCATCCACCTCTCTCCTCTTTCCTCTCCCCTCTTCCTGCCTCCTCACAATCATTTTCAGCCAGAAGCTGATTCTAAACTGTGATGCAAGGTCTGGAAACCAGCTTTCACTTGGGAGGGGACTTGTGTTTTTTAGCCAAGCCCTGCAGCAAGATGAATAAATGGGAAATCCAAAGATGGACAATCCTTATACATAGGAGCCCCCTTATATACGGGAACAGGGGCCATAGCATACTCCTATAAACTTGCCTCACGAGTGTGAAAGAGAGGCTATCAATGGGGTACACGATTTAAAAGAACCGTTGAATTTTTAATAGAATCCGAAGCAAAACTCTAGGAGAAAATCCTAAAAAGAAGAATAAATTTCTGAAAATTAAATCCTAAAGAGGATCCTGGGATAGACAGTTAAATCAGATTCTGGGATCCACAGAATTCTAGACTCCAGGCACAAAAAGAATCATAAGATTTGGGGAATTGGATCCTACAAATTCTGGAATGAAATCTTCAGGGGAAACATAGAATTCCAGGGTGGAGTCAGAATGGAACTGGTCCAACTCCTCGCTTTTGGGCAGGTGAAGGTTTAACCCACCCAGAACAGATGGCTGGCTGTTCTATTCTTGAAGATCTCCAGGGATGGACTACACAGCCTCCCTGAACCATGTTATTCCAGCATGACTGCTCCGGCCAAATTCTCCTGATCTCGCTGAAGCCCGTTACCTCTTGCCCTCTCCTCTGTGGTAGGCAGCTATCTAGTGTCATCATTCAGTCGTGTCCGACTCTTCATGACCTCATTTGGGGTTTTCTCGGCAAAGATACCAGAGTGGTTTCCAGCTCATTTTACCGATGAAGAACTGAGGCAAACAGGGGTGAGTGAGTTATCCAGGGTCACAAAGCTAGGGAGTATCTGAGGCCAGATTCGAACTCACAAAAAGGAATCACCCTGATTCCAAGTGAGAGTGATCTATCTATTGGACCACCTGGCTATCTAGTAGTCCTCTCCTAGAAAGTCTTCTGTACACAGTAATCAAGGAATAGATACCCCAGTGGCATCCAGTCCATGGTTGAATTGCAACAATGACATCCAGAGGACCTTAACCATTCCCTACGGTTTTTGTTAGGGTTTTTACTTCAGCAAGCTCTTTCTATCTGGATCCTCACAGAAACCCTCATTTACCAAGGGAGAAACTGAGGCCCCCTTATAGATTTCTCTAGCTCCTTCCCTCCAAGAGCTTAGGAGCCTTTCATCTAAATAATCTTGAATATTCGCATAGTTCATGTTCAACAGTCAGGGTAATTGAGTCTTGGAATTTTTAAATTCATAAGGATCTAAGAAACATAGGACATCCGAACTGGGGGGGGGGGGACCTTAAAGCACAGAATGTCAGAGCTAGGCGGAATCTTGGAACGTGGAGATATTGTGGCATGGAGGGGACAAAAGGGAAGACATGACATGACGAGATGGATTAGAGAGGTAGTTAGGTGGCTCAGTGGATGGAGAGCCAGGCCTGGAGACAGGAGGTCCAAATCCTACTTCCTTAGCTGTGTGACCCTGGGCAGGTCACTTAACTCCCATTGCCTAGCCCTTACTGCTCTTCTGCGTTGGAACCAATACACAGTATCGATTCTAGGATGGAAGGTGAGGGTTTTTTAAAAGAGAAATTACACTTGTTCTGTTTGGCCTCAGAGGGCAGAATCAAGAGTGAATGAATGCAAAGAGACAAAATGAGGCTCAGGGAAAAAACTTCCTACCAATCAGAGCTATCCCAGTGCGGAATGGCTGCCTTTGAGAAGCTGTAGGATCTCCACCCCACTAAATGTCTTTGGGCAGAGACTGAATGACTTCTTATAGGGGAATCCCTTTCATAGGCTAGATGCTATCGAGGTCCCTTCCAAATCTCAAATTCTATGACTCTGTAAAAGAGCTTTGGATGTGGGAATCGAGAGATCTGCATTCAGATCCTACATTTTGAAGCTTCCTAGCTATGAGACCATCCATAAACTGTCCCTCGGTTTCCTCATTTGGAAAAAAATAATACCTGTGGTGCCTGCCTCACCAGGTTGTGTTAAGGGTCCAATGAAATAATGCATGTGAGATGCTTAATCAATCTCAAAGCACTTTATTTTTGTTTTAAAAAATCCTTACTTTCCCTCTTAGTCTCATTCTTCACCTCCTTGCCCCCCACACCTCTACCCTTGGCTTGCCCAGAGCCTCTGAGAAGGGTACATTTTTCCCTTGGGGGAAGATGTGGCTTCCTCTTCTTCGTCTCTTCCACAGTCTCAGGATGGTCAGCCAAACAAGTGGACTGGCAGCTGACTGTGGTTCCACTGTCCAAAAAGGGCCAGGCAATGGGGGTTAAGTGACTTGCCCAGGGTCACACAGCTAGAAAGTGTCTGAGGTCAGATTTGAACCCATGACCTCCCATCTCTGGACCTGACTCTCTATTCACTAAGCCACCTAGCTGCCCCCTCAAAGCATTTTAGAAACCTGAGCCTCTGTTATTATTTACAGAGGATTTCAAAGCAAGAAGGGGGTCCATAAGACCCTCCCCTCAACCCTCTGATTTTGCTTGTGAGGAATCTGAGACTCTGAGGAGGAATAGGATTTGTCCAAAGTCACTTAGCAAGTCACCAATACAACCAGGGTTAGAACCTAGATCTCCTTCTGACTCCCCCAAACCTGGACTCTTTCCACCACTCCTGCTGGCTCTGCCTTCGTGGTTTGTCATAAAGCACAGAATATCAGATCACTAACCTAACACTTTTATTGAAGTATGGAGAGGTCATGAATATCCCTAAATCCCTTAGGAAGGGGATATGAGGCTAGAATCTAGGGCCCCTTGCAAAAGATGCAAAATAACTCCAGGAGGGAAATGATAATAAGGACAGGAAGAGGGGAAACGAAGAAAGAGGGAGAGAGGGAGAAGGAGAAGATGAAGGAAATGGAGAAACAGAAGAAAGGGAGGAAGAAGGAGAAGGGAGGAAAGGGAGAGGGAGAAGATGAAGGAAATGAAGAAGCAGAAGAGAGAGAAGATGAAGGAAATGGAGAAGCAGAAGAGAGAGGGAGAAGAAGATGAAGGAAATGGAGAAGCAAAAGAGGGAGATAACGAAGGAAATGGAGACGCAGGAGAGAGAGGAAGAAGGAAAGGGAGAGAGAGAGAAGATGAAGGAAATGGAGAAGCAGAAGAGAGAGGGAGGAGAAAATGAAGGAAATGGTGAAGCAGAAGAGAGGGAGAGAGAGAAGGAGAGGGTTAAGGAAGGGGTAGAGTAAGAAGAGGGAGAGTTGGGAAGTGAAGCAGACAGAGAAAAGTAGAGACAGAGGGAGGGTGGAGAGAGACATAGGGACAAAAACCCAAGGAAAAGAAAAACAGAAATGGAGGCAGTTGTTGGGAGAGGAAGCAGAGAAGAGAGATTCTTCTAGAAATATCCATAGTTTATTCCCTCTCAGAGACAAATTGGAATGGAGCTTGGGGAAAAAATATGAAAACACATTGTCTTTCCTGCCTCTCCTCCCCACAACCTGCACCTCCACCCCCACCCTATCACTTTCCTATTTCTGTGGATGGCACCAGCATCCTTCTAGTCCTCCAACCTGAAAACCTCAGTTGTCTTTGACTCCGCCTTCTCTCTCAGCATCCACATCCAATCAGTCACTGAGTCCTAGTAATTGGACCTCCCCAATGTCTCTCTTCCATGCCTCCTTCACTGTATTTCCACAGCAAAGCCCTTCATCAGGTCTCACCATCTCTTGGCTGGACCATTAAGACAGCCTTCCTTCTCATCTCCAGCCTTTCCCCATCCAACCTACTTCCTGCATAGGGTAACCAGTCATCTTCCCAAAGCCTAGTTCTGTGTCCTGTCCAGCTCATATTCCTTCCATGGCTCAGCACTATTTAGGAGCAAACAACTCAATCTGGCATTTAAGGCTTTCCACAATCTAGCCTCAATGTCCCTTTCCAGCCCCCATGTATATTGTGCTCCAGCCATGTTCTGCCCCACATACAAAGTAAGGGAGGAAGAGAAGAAAAGGGAGGTGGAGAGATAGAGAATAGGGAAAAGGGAAAAGGGAGCAGAGGAAGAAGGGGCAGTAGCTCCTTCTGGGCAGGACTGGTTGCCCCTTTCTGTTCTGTATCCCCAACACACTTAATAGGTATAGCACATAGTGAGTGCTTAAGAAAATGCTTGTTTGATTAAGAGAAGCCATGAGGGAGAGAAGTCAAGAGAAAGACAGTGAGGAAAAGGAGAAAGAGAGGAAAGAGAGAGAAAGGGAGAGGAAAAGACAGGAATAAAAAGGAAAATAGAAGAAAGGAGGGAGAAAGAAGGAAGGAAGATAAAGGAAAGAGTGAAGGAGAAATAGAAGAGAGAGAAAGGGAGAGGGAAAGACAGGAATAAAAAGGAAAAGAGAAGAAAGGAGGGAGAAAGAAGGAAGGAAGGAAAAGAAAAAAGGAGAAAGATTTATGAAAGGGCAGAGAAACAGATGTATTTACACATGTTTACAGACTAGAGAACTGGCCAGTTCTCCTTATGAGCCCGGGGACCCTAGGCGATAAGTTAAGCTCCGAGTGTCCTCCCAGTCTCTCCGAGGCCCCGGGGCCCTGCATCCAGGGAGGTTTTTCTCACAGGTGAATCGCAGGCGTCCGATCTCCGTCCCTCAGTCTCCTCGGATGTAGAATGTGCAGGGTCCAGACTCCGTCCTATCCGCCGCTCCCCGGGGTTCCTGGAGGCCCCCCAGTCTGGCTGCTCGGGCAGAGCCTTCGGAATCCTCCCGGGGCTGTTTGCTGCCATTCTGAGGCTCTGGGGGAGCGCGGCCTCCGGCCCCCCCTCGGCCCACCAGGCTCCATGCCTTCTCTTCCCCGGCACACATAAGATACCCGCTCGGTGATCACAAAAGGGGAGCCATCCACACCAGCCCGGCTGTCAGGAAATGCCGCACAGCCAGAGGTTGCCATGGGAACTGGGAGTTAATTAAGGCCTATACACAGAGGCCTGGGTGGAGAGGTCTCCACCACTTCCTACTTGGGAAGCTCAGATGCACCGGCCTCCTGTTTCTCAACAACAAGAGAACATTAAATTAGCCGAGACCCATCTCCACTAAATCATTATAATTAAGTCTCCGTGGGGGGAGGGGGCCGGGCCTAGTAACAGGTGCTACTGAGTCCCGGCCCGAGAGGGGGGAGGGAGCAGGGGAAAGGAGGGGAGGCCGGGGAGGGGGTCGCTCATACTGGGGGAGACCTGAGGAATACTGAGAGAGGGGCTCCCTCCCCTCCCTGGACGGAGGCCCTTCTGGCTCTGGAGAGGACCCAGAGGCCGCGTTTAGACGTCCTCCTCCTCTCCCTCCCCCAGGACCAGCGTAGTCTGACCGGTGGCATTCTTTGGGGAAGGCTTGGCATGTTGACCCACCCAGAGGCTGGGGAATGGACACGATGACCTCTTCAGGGGCCCCATTCTGGCTTCAAGAACCCCAAAGGGTCTGAAACCAAGGCAACGGGCCAGGAAAGGGAGCCTGGAGGGCTGGGCAGGGAAACAGCAGGAATAATCGATCACTGTCTTTGTCTTGACCTCAGTTTCCTCATCTGTCAAAATAGACAAATGCTTGTTCAATTGAATCTAGGGGGTTAACGAGATGGGCCCCTTCTAGGTCTAACCTACAGCATCGCCCTTACCTTCCCGTCTGTCCTCGTCTCATCCCCTCCCAACCGAGGCAGGGATCTTTAGAATCCCTCCACCCTAGCGTGTCCCCCGCTGGTCCTGCCACCGAAGAACAAACGGGCCAGGTCCTTCCCTCCAGCGCCCTCCACAGGAGGCCTCGCCCTGATCGCCACTCGTCTCCAAGGTCCGCCACGTCCTGGAAGCCCCGCCCCCAAAGCCATGCCCCGCCCCCGGGCCGCTCCTCCCGGGCCCTTGGAGGCCACTCACGACCGTTCCATCACTCATGCTTTATTAATAGCAAAGCGGAGACCTAAGCTCCGAGTTGAAAGGGCTTTCTGTCCCTTGGGCGTCCTCAGCCACGTTCTCCTTGCCCCGTGATGGACGGGTGCAAACTCAGTCTCATTAAGGCGTAAGGAAAGGGGCTTTGTGGGCAGCCACTGCCTCTAATAGTAATTAAAGTTTCCAAGAGACTTACCCATACTCTGAAGAAGTCTCATTAATCTCATTAAAAAACAAAACAAAAAAACAACGTTACTCTCCAGTCTTGGAATCAATACTACTCTGTACTGGTTCCAAGGCAGAAGAGCAGAATATCTGAGGCTAGATTTGAACCCAGGACCTCCTGTCTCTAGGTGTGACTCTCTATCCACTGAGCCACTCAGTTGTCCCTTTATTAATCTCATTTTATAGATGAAGTACCTGAGTCTAGAGTATCCCACAGCTAGTTTTCCCTGGCTTCACTTCTGTCTCTCACCACTGGGCAATACTGCCTCTGTGTGTCCATCACAACAGTCATGCACATTTCTACTTTACAGTTACAAAGCCCTTTCAAACCATTCTCTTGTTTGATCCTCATTACAGATCTAGAAGGGAGGCAGGAATTGTAATTCCCATTTCACAGAAGAGAAGACTGAGGTCCAAAGAGGGGTGAGGACTTAGAGTCCCATAGCTAGTCTGTGGCTGAGCCAGGAGTCAGTTTCTATTAGAAAGAGTGGCTCTAAAGCCTCTTGCCATCACTTAGGGCCCTTCATGAGCAGCCTCAGAGGCTGGAAGGCTGAACAGTCCTTTCTGATCAGGTCTTTCCTCACCACACATTCCCTCAAATTCCACAGACTGGCCCTGCTCTCTCTTATCTAAATGTGCATGACTAAAGAGAATAGAGAAGGCCAGAGGCCAAGTCTAGGCTCCCTCCCCATGGGGCCTTGCCTTTCTTTGACCTCACTTGAATGACTGGTCCTTGGCATGGGTTGGATCATGGTCCCTGGCAGCAATCCAAGTGGCATTTTCAGGGACCAGGATAAGATGGAGAGAGCAGAAAGAGAAGGGGTGGAGATGATGTGGGAGGGAAAGAGGCAGAGACCTTTCAGGAGAGGCAGACACATGCAGGAAGTGATGGGAAGGGACAGGGAGAGACAGATGGGGAGAATGGGAGAAGGAAGGAAGAGATGCATGCCTGAACAAGGGAAGACAGAGACAAACAGACAGACAGATGGGGTGGGGTGGGGTGGGGAGAGAGAATGAAACAAGGAGAGGCAAAACGAATGAGAGAGAGAAAAGGAAAGAGACAGACAAAAAGAATGAGAGAGACAGAGAGGGAGAGGAAGAGGAGAGAGAGAAGGGAAAGGGAGGAGAGAAAGACTAGACTGATAGAGAGATAGAGACAGAGAGAGGGGAGGGAGGGAGAGAGATGGGGAAGAGAGGAAGGAGGGAGGGAGAGAGAGAAGGAAAGAAACAGACAAAAAGAATGAGAGAGAAAGAATGAGACAGAGAGAGGGAGAGAG
>NC_058130.1:733877737-733908362 GCF_016433145.1 Gracilinanus agilis | reverse complement strand
GAGAGAGAGAGAGAGAGAGAGAGAGAGAGAGAGAGAGAGAGAGAGAGATATTGATTTATAAAGGAGGATGCTACTTGCCTGTGTTCTGGCCCCTGCCTCAGGGATTAAGCCTTAAACAGTAGGCTACGAAGGGGCACACACCAAGGGAGAGGAAGGTGGTACAGGACCAGCATCCAGGGTTGGCAGCCTGCTTACTGGTCAAGGAAAGACAGTGATCAGGAAGGAACAAATAGGTTAATTTTTAATGCTTATCTAAATAATTGAATGAGGGAAGAAAGGCGAAATCCAGCTTTATCTCGGAGGCCAGTTCCAGCTCATCCCTCCATCAGCAACCCAAGTTCAAGGACCTGGATGTGTGGAATGTACATGTATCTGTATGTGTGTGTGCGTGTGCGTGTGTGCTGGAGTTGAGGGTGCGTGTCTGCCTGTGCCTGTGTGCCGGAGAGGGAGCGTGAGCGTGTCCCCCTCCCCTGCCGAGTGTGGGGCTGGCTGGGCGGGTACGCATCTCTCCAGCTGCCCAGAGACAGCGTGCGCGCATGAGTGGGTAAGTGTGCAGGGATGCATGTACCCTGGGGCACCTGCCTGCTGTGGCCGCTCATGGCTGAAGGTCCCCAGAGGTTTGGTGTGTGTGTGTGTGTGTGTGTGTGTGTGTGTGTGTGTGTGTGTGTGTGTGTGTGTCCCATGCCCTCAGATATAGATCCAGCTTCCTGGGGTGGGAGGAAAAAGTGCCCAAGCCCTGTGTTCAGGGTGAGAGATGGCGTGGCCTCCCCCCAGGACCAAGTCCACGTGAAGTCCGTTTGGGTACAACTCTGTATGACGGAGGAAGAGTTGCCTCCATCCCTACAAGTGACCCAGCACTGGGAAGGGGACAGGGCTTGGGGGATGCTGCTAACTCCTGTTATCCTTTAGGGCATTGCCCTAGAGCTTGAAGGGTGGGGAGAGATGGAAGCAGGCAGCCACTGGGCAGAAGCCCTGGCCTCAACAGGTCCCCTCCTGGTCTTGCTGTTTATATGGGCCAGGATCTCCTGATGAACCCTTCTGGCTGAGGCTGCTGGGCTTGGAAGAGGGCAAAATGTCCAAAAGAGCAGAGATATGTGTATGTGGGGGCGGGGGGAGACAGGGGCCCAATTCATTTCCTTCCCACCACAGACCCTGAGCATAGAGCATCTTTCCCTGTGCTCCCCCCTCCACTTCATCCCAGAGTGCCCAGGACTTGTAGGCTGAGTCAAGGAGGGCAGGGACCCAGGCCCCCAGGGATAGGGGTGGGTCTTCTCCCCCTCTTCCACCCCCTCCCCTCCTCCGGGTTATCCATCTTCCGAAGATTATATTTAAATATCTCTTTTGTGCAAAGCAGGATCTGGGAATGCCCCTAAGAGCCAGTTACCACGGCAACAACAAATGTCAGCTTCCATGTGCTGAATAACGGTTGCCATGACGACTCCTCCTCTACCCAAGGTGCTGGGAGAGAGGGGAAGGAAGGGGAGTGACAGGCCAGCCTTGCCCCTAAGGGAGGGGGAGGAGGGGAGGCTGGGGGCTGGTAGGTGCTGCATCTCAGGTATCCAGATCCCCCCAAAAGCCCTTGAGGCTTTCCCGGGGGGGCCCTTGCCCCCTCACTCTCCTATCCTTCATTCCTCTGCCTTCCAGAGTCCCTGAGGTCCATCACCCTCCCCTCCACCCCCCCCCATCCAGCGCCATCTGTTTGCTTTAATCCCCATTCTCTCCCTCATTCAGGGGGTACCAGACCCATCCACTGGCTGGGCTCTATGGTCTTAGGACTGCTAGAGCCCCAAAGGGTTGGGGAGTGTGAAACCTTAGGGGCCAAGGAGAGTGAAGCCCAGGTCTAGGGGAGCTCTGACTCCAAGAGAGTCTCCCCTTTGGAGCTTCCCTGGGTTTGGCATCCAGGTCAAGGCTCGACAGAGCTTGCCAGGGTTTGTTAGGTAAATAATGCAGCGAGAAGGAGAATTCCCTGGCCTGGAGAATCTTGGGGGAAGAGATCAGGGTGAGACAGAGCATTGAAAGAGATTCGAAGCCATTTAAAAATTGCTCCAGCCCCCAGATGCTGAAGAAGAGTGGCTCCTTGAGGAAAGTGGGGCTCAGTGAATAGTTCGGGCTCTTTAAAGCTATGGAAACTCGGTAAAGAGGAATGAGAGATCAGGGAGGGAATGAGGACATGGCAAGAGGAATAGGGGATCACTGCAGAAAATGGGGGCTCAGGGAAGGAGAAGGGAGAGTCAATGACTATGTTATCAGTTTAGCGAATGGAAAAGGAAAGGACAGTCCCTCACCAAGGGCCACTGGTTGTTCTGGGGCAGTGATGATGACTTAGAGTCAGAAAGAGGCTTAGTGACAGGTTCAGAGATCACTGAAATGATGGGGGGCTCAGTCATGGTGGGACCTGGGACAGCAATGGGTGTTCAGTGAGGGGGATCAGTATTAAGGGAGTTGAGGGGGTCTTAGGGAGAGGGACAGAGGCATCAGTGAGGGGATGGGGCGTGGAGATGGGGTTATACACTAACAGGGCCTGACCTATAGCGAGGGAGCTAAATATCATGTGAATTCTCCAAATAGTGTGTATATTCTTCTACTCGTATGTTGCACCCCCGCATTAAACTGTAAACTCCTCAAGGGTTCAAATAATCATTTTCCACTTTCAACATGATCCAGGAGAGTCAGCATTTATTAAACAGTTCTTCCATTGGCTTGGAGGTGAGAAGTCCAGTGAATGAATGGAGAGAGGGCTGTTTTGGAACCTACTCCTGAGAGCTGATGGTTAAAATGTTCGGGAAGGCATTTACACCTTGGAAATGAGCAAAAGCTATAAATCAAGACTTGATATATTGTTTTGTGGATTGTCTAAACTTAAGGAAGTGATGGAGAAATGTTAATAATACAGATTAAACTGGAAAAGTGTTAGCAGGTGGATTTTCCTCCCCCCATTGTTAAATATTTACCAGCACACCTCCGAGTGGAGGTCCCACTGAAGTGCATGCTGGCCTCAGTGAAGGGGATGAAGGCTATGGGAATCCCAGAATCATAGAATTGGAGAACTGGAAGGGACTTCATTGATCAGCTGGTCTAAGCCATACCCCAAAAGAATTCCTTTATATTGTTACATACCCAATTATTACCCACAATTCTATATCCCACAAGTGGTTATGAAGCTTTTTTTTTTTAAACTCTTACCTTCTGTCTTAAAAATCATTACCAGGTATTAGTTCTAAGGCAGAAGAATGGCAAGGGCTAGACAGTTAGGGTTAAGTGACTTGCCCAGGTTCACATATTGTGACATAATTCACTGGATGGGAAGAGGGTTTAACAAGTAAGACAAAAAGACAGCTAAGAACTCCTTGAGACCATATTTGATCCCAAGCCCTCCTGTCTCTGGGCATGAAGCTCTATGCACTGAGTTATCTTGTTGCCCCATCCTTCCCCTCAAGTTGCTGCTTCTTTTTTTAACCCTCACCTTCCTTCTTAGAATCAATACTGTATATTGGTTCCAAGGCAGAAGAGTGGTAAGGGAGGGAAGCTGGGTAACTCAGTGGATAGAGAGCCAGACCTAGAGATGGGAGGTCCTGGGTTCAAATCTGGCCTCAGATACTTCCTAGCTGTGTGACCCTGGGCAAGTCACTTGACCCCCATTGCCTACCCTTACCATTCTTCTGCCTTGGAGCCAATACACAATACTGACTCCAAGACAGAAGGTAAGGGTTTAAAAAAAGAGAGAGAGAAGAAGAGTGGTAAGGGCTAGGCAATGGGGGTTAAGTGACTTGCCCAGGGTCACACAGATAGGAAGTGTCTGAGGATAGATTTGAACCCAAGACCTCCTATCTCTAGTCCCGGCTCTCAATCCAATGAGCCAACCAGCTGCCCCCTCCTCAAAAATGTTTGTGAAGACTCAAAGAAAGGGGAAGCAAGGCAACCCATTCCACTTTGGGACAACTCTAGTTGTTAACAGGTTTTTTCCTGACAACCAACTTAATTGGTCTCTGCAATTTTTATCCACTGATCCTGGTTTTGCTCTCTGAAAATAATAGAACAAGTCCAATAGCTCTTCCAGGTGACAGCCCTTTAAAGAAATACTTGAAAACAGCTATGATGCCATCCCTACCCCACCCCACCCCAGGGTTTTCTCCAGGCTAAAGGCAAGGAAATCAGTAAGAAGAATGGGGGGCTCAACAAGGCACGTTGGCATTTGACATGGGAATGGGAGCTCATTGAGGGGGCTTAAAATTCCCTGGATGGGAAGAGGGTTTAACAAGTAAGATGCAGACTCGATGAGGGCCTGGGGACTCAGTGAAGGGAATGGGAACAAAGACAGAATCACATACTGGTGGCGTTGGAAAGGATGTCAGTGGCCAGCCATTCCAATTTACTCCTGAATAAGAATCCTGAAAAAGACAATATTTGTAAAGTACAGTACCTGGTGCCTAGTAGGTGCTTCGTAAATGCCCATTCCTGTCCCCTCTCCTCTCTGGAGAGGACCACTGCAGTCTTTGCTTGGAGATGTCCAAGGAAGAGGAAGCCATTCTTTCCTGAGGCAGCCCATCCCAATTCTGGCAATCTCTTAAAGTTGGGAAGTTGTTGGTTTGTCTGTTTGCTTTCGAATTTCAAGCCTAAATGTTCTTCTTGGCCACTTCTAACCACCGATCTGAGTTGTGCCTTCAGGGACCAAACAGAACAAGGCTGATCCCTCTTTTCTCTGTGAGTCTTTCAAATGTTTCCAGAAAGCTATATTTCCTCTTCCCAGTTGTTGTTATTGTTGAGTTGTTTCAGCCATGTCCAACTCTTTGTGACCCCACTTGGGGTTTTCTTGGCAAAGATACTGGAGTGGTTTGCCATTTCCTTCTCCAGCTCATTTGACAGATGAGGAAACTGAGGCAAATAACGTTAAGTGACTTATCCAGGGACACACAGCCAATAAGTATCTGAAATCAGATTTGAACTCACAAAGAGGAGAGTCTTTCTGACTCTGTGCACTATGGCGCCACCTAGCTGCCCACATCCTTCCTTAAGCCTTCTCTTTTCCAGGCTGAACATCCCCGTTTCCTTCCAGGAATCTTACGGTGTGGACTTAACAACATGCTGGTCCCCCTCCTCCTCTGGATGCTATCTAGGCTATCAACGCCCTTCATCCTTGTGGCTCCCATCATTGAATGGCAGTGATGGTCTGACCAGGGAACAGTACACTGGGATTATCCCCATCACCATTAGCACCACTCCTCATCCTGGAAGCTTTGTCTCCCCGGTGGAGCCCCAGATTGCATTAGAGTTTTTGCTTGCTTTATCAATCAATCAGTAAGCATGTATTAAGTACCTACTATGTGCCAGGCACTGGGCTAAGTTCTGGAGGTACAAAAAGAAGCAAAAAACAGTCCCTGCCTTCAAGGAGGAAGAAACAAAGACACACAACAAGCTCTGTATAGGATAAATGGGAAATAATTAACAGAGGGAAAGGATTAGAATTAAGAGGGATTGGGGAAGGCTTCTGGCAAAAGAGGATTTTTAGTTGGGTCTTAAAGGAAGCCTAAAGGGCAGCGTTGAGGAGGGAGAACATTAAAGACATGGGGGATTGCATGAGAAAATGTCCAGAGCCAAGAGATGGGTTATCCTGTTTGTGGAACAGCAAGGAGGCTGGATGGGAATATGGCGAGGAGAGTAAGGACAGGAAGGAGGGGGCTAGGCTATGAATGGCTTCCAATGCCATAGAGCATTTTTAATTTATAAATGTTTGCTCCTAGAGGCAATAGGGAGCCACTAGAGAATGAGTAGGAAGGGGGAGCAATACACACACATACACACAGAGTGATCTAGAATTCCCTGTACATATTTTTCAGATTAAAAAGATGACATCCTTAGCCGTGTCTCCCCCATTCTGAACTTGTGAAATGGATCTTTTAAACGGGAGTGCAGGAATGAACATTTGTTCCCATTACATTTATTATTAGATTTAGCCCAATAGTTAAAATCTGTTTGGACCCAAGAAGCCATCATCCAGCTGTGTGACTTCTACTACCTACTTTAAAATCTGCAGATTTGATCATCCTACCACCTATACCTTCATCCAAGTCATCGATAAAGGTGCTTAATGCTATGGGACTGGAGCCACTAGGGGGCACAGTGGACAGAACACCAGGTCTCAGATATTTTCTAGTTGTGTGACCCTGTGCAAGTCACTTAACCCTGTTTGCCCTTGCCCTTCTGTCTTAAAGTTGTTACTAGGACAGAAAATATATTTTTTTAATTTATAAAATAAATACCACGGGTTCAAACCCAGAAACCTATGGCATTCTAGCATGGCGATGAGGGAAAGACCACGGCTTTGCAGTCAGAGGCTTCTAGGTTCATATCTTAGCGACTTTTATGGCTTTGGTTAATCATTTAATCTTACCGGTCCTCAGTTTCCTCAGCTATCAATTGAAGGAATTGGACTAGATGGCTACTGAGGTAGTAGCTAGGTGACAAATCCATCCTGACATTTACTAGCTGTGTGACCCTGGGCAAGTGACTTCATTCTTTTTGCCTCTGTTTCTTCATCTGTAAAATGGGGATTATAATAGCCCTTGCTTCCTATGGTTCTTGTGAGACTCAAATAAAATAATATTCGTACAGTGCCTGGCACAGAGTAAACATTTCATCAATATTTACACACCTTCCTTCTTCTAACTCTCCATCTATTATCCTATCAAATCAAAAGATCCTAGGTCTATAGCCAAAAAGGAACTTGGGGGTCATCTAATTCAACCCCTTAATTTTTCAGATGAGGAAACTGAGGTCCATGGAGGTTAAGTGACTTGCCCAGAGTATTTAGGTAATAAGTGATAGAGATAAGGTTTGAACCCAGGTCTTCAGACTCCAAATTTAGTACTCTTTTTCCAATGACCTAATCCAGTGATGGGCAAACTTTTTAAAGAAGGGGCTAAAGGAAAGGAAATGCTCATCTGTCAGTCTGTTTCTAAGGCAACTCTTTCGAAGTTTCATTGTATTGTATCCTACTCCTATTCGTCAGATTAGGAATAATGTAGCACTGCCTGGATAGAACATTTCAGGGGGCTACATCTGACCCACCCACTGTAATTTGCCTATCACTGGCCTAATCTGTTTCACTAATGACTACTCTTAAGGTTTTAGTTTTTTTCTTAATTCCTGACCTTCAGTCTTAGTATCAGAAGAATGTCAAGGGCTAGGCAATTGGAGTTAAGTGACTTAGCCAGGGTCACACAGCTGGGAAGAGTTTAAGGCCATATTTGAGCCCAGATCTTCCTGATCTCAGACCTGGTACTCTATCCACTGAGCCACCTAGCAGTCTCCATTCAACGAATTCTGAAGCCACTTTATTGTACTATCACCCAAACCATCATCTCTTCATCTTTTTCACAATAATAGCATGATAAAAAATTTAAATTACTTGCTAAAATCTAAATAAACCATACCTATGATCTGCTAAACCATGAGGTTAATCTGGCATGATGTGTCCCTAACGAAACCTCTCTGACTCTTTGTGATCGCCATTTCCTTTTTGAAATATTCACTAATCATCCCTTAAAACTTTGCCATTAATCGAGTCAAACTCCCTGGCCTACAGTTTGCAGAATCTATTCTTTTCTCTTTTTGGAAAATGAGGACAGCGTCAGCCCTTCCCTGGCCCTGCGGCTCCTCTCCTATTCTCCAACGTCTTGCAAAAGTCGCTAACAATAGATCAGCGACGGGTCACATCTGCCACTCCTTTTGGTACCCTGAGACGTGGTCTATCTATGCCCAGAACTCATCAAGGGCAGCTGGCCATCTCCTACTCTAATCCCTACTTATCTTGGATATCAAATTCCTCTTAGCCATTTTTCATCCTGTCCTTTCTCGTCCAGAGGTTATTCACCTTGACCGAGGAAGGGGTTAGGACTGGACATATGGTTTCATGAGGAAAGAGAATCCCCAGGTGAAGGAAACTCTCTTTGTCAAGACAAGCTGGCACCTTCTCTGCAACTTCTAGTCCTAGAAAGCTCCGAACCTCGAGGACCAAGAGGCTAAGTGATTTGTCCAGAGACTAGCAGCAATAACAGGAAAAGAAGAGCAGACCAGATGTAAACAGAAGAAAAAGATGTAGTGCCTGTCAAGAGAGCCACGAGGTGGCACCATAAGTCCAGAGAGTGCCAAGCCTGGAGTCAGGAAGACTCATCTTCCTGAGTTCAAATCCAACCTCAGACGCTCCATAGTTGTGGGACCCTGGGCAGGGCACTTAACTCTGCCTCAGTTTCTTTATTTGTCAAATGAGCCAGAGAAGGAAATGGCAAACCACTCCAGTATTTCTGCTAAGAAAACCCGAAATGGGGTCATGAAGAGTTGGACACAATGGAAAAATGACTGAATGTTTGTCAAGACCTCAATTTAAGGTCATCTCTCTACCCGCCTCACTGTGCTGTTTCTCAACAGAGAACAGTAGCAAAGGAGGAGTGGAATAGCAATGTTTCCTCTCCGTCATCCTTTATGGTTATCCCCACCAATAGATCAGCAGTGATCTGTGGATGTGAACTTGTTACTTATGCCTTCATTGATCCACCTGTATTTTTTTTCTCTCGCCAGCCCTTAAAAACAACACCTTTTGTTGTTCTCAGCTTTTTGCCTCAGCTCATTCTGAGCATGAGTAATCATATTATTTTTTATAAGACCATGCCGCACATCTGTTTACATCCTCTATTACTTGTCCTTAATTCTGCTTTATTTGCCTTAAAAAACCAAAAACCAAAATTGATTCATGAGTTTCCTATGGTTGACATGGGTTTCTCCTCATCAGACTTGTTTCTCTTTGTGTCATTTTTGAGAGCTTTCCATCCCAGCTGCTTGATTTCTTCTGTAGAATTTGAGTCCATGAGATCCTCCTTCTTTTGCTTTCTTTTTTAAACCTTTACCTTCTGTCTTAGTATTGATTCTAAGACAGAGGAGCAGTAAAGGCTAGACAAGAAGGGTTGGGTGACTTGCCCAGGGTCAGCTAGGAAGCGTCTGAGGTCCTATTTGAACCTAGGACCTCCTATCTCCAGACCTGGCTCTCTTGACAGATGAGACACTGTACCACCTAGCTGCCTCCTTTCCTTTGCTCTTTTGAAATCTCTTCTCTTAAAAGACACATGTCATCAGGCTTTCCTTTTCTCTATCATAAATTCTCAGGCATTGGTCCCCTCCTTTCCAGATTCCCATCATTTCCACCCCCGAACAACCTGTTTCTCACTGTCAGTGAGAATCAGCTCCAAGGGAAGTTCTTCCATTTCTTGAAGGTTGAAATTATCATTAAGGCAATTAATTTATTAGCTGTTCTGCTTTTGGCAGAGAAAGAATGCTTTAGCAGATGTCTGGGTAATGAAATTCCCTCATCCCCCATCAAGCCTCTGTGCCAAACTTGTGATGGATCCCCAAACTCTTCATCTCTTTCCTCTTCCTGTCCTGGTGGTCTGTAGCATGCCTCTATGGTGATATCGCCTGTATTTTTGCCTCATTCACTCTGCACTGAAATGTTTTCCCATATGCTGGTTTTGCTTATCTAAGTTTATCTTTATTCTACACCTAAGGCTCCCTTTTCACCCATCCTATTCCTTTTAAATAAAGTGGACCCCTCCAGAGCGCTCTCCCACTCATTGGCCTCATCTCACCAACTTTTAGCTAGATTTGTAGAATGAGAAGTCTAGCTGGTTTGAAATCTATGCTCCAATGATGCTAAATTTGCTTCTTTACAATAAAATTTCTGGTTCTCTTTGTTACTCATAACTTGTGGATTTGGATATAGGTTTAGGAGACCATGGGTATAATTACTGGCTCCTTTCATATAAATAAATAAATATCCTTGGACACTTCCCAGCTGTGTGACCATGGACAAGTCACTTAACCTCCATTGCATATCCCTTACTGCTCTTCTGCCTTGGAACCAATACTTAGTATTGATTCTAAGACAAAGAAATAAGGGTTTTATCTACAGATACACATGCCTATGTAATACATATTTATTTACACGTTTATTATATGTATTTAATATATAATATGTTACTAAGTCTACGCAAATGTATTGTGTACTTATACATCTTTTTCCTGTTTACTTTGGCTCTTTTCCACATCCGTTCTTTTTCCTTACTAGGTAGTTTGTCTGAGCTATCTGAGTTATTGGTAGATAAATGATGTAATTCTTACCTTCCTTCTTTCTTTTTAGTTTAAAGCTTTTTTGAGTAGATTTCATAGTTTTATAAACTTAGAGCTCAAAGAGCCTTGAGGGGTCATCTAGTTTAGTCCTCTCGTTTTACAGAGAGGGGAAGGGAAGAGAATAAGCATTAATATAACTCCTACTATGGGCCAGCCACTGTGCTAAGGAGTTTTTACAAATGCTATCTCATTGAATCTTCACAACAACTTTGCAGGGTAGTTGCTGTTATTATTCCCATTTTGCAGTTGAGAAAACTGAGGCAAACTGAAGTTAGGTGACTTGCCCAAGGTCACCGAGCTAGGAAGTGTCTGAGGCTAGATTTGAACTCAGGTCTTCCTGACTCCAGGACTGGCATTGATGAGGAAATGAGGAAACAAATACAGAGAAATTATTTGCCCAAGGCAGAGGTAGGAATAGAACCCAGGTCCTTTGAATTCAAATCCTGTGGGTTTTTTTTTTAAATTTTTCTTTACTATGTCATACAATTTAAAAAAGGAATATATAAGGAGGGCAGAGAATAATTTATTTTTAAAAATAATTTTTATTGATGCTTAAACAAACAAATAAACAATTATTTTCAGCTAGGTGAGCCTCAGTTTGGAAAGACCTGACTTCAAATTTGGCCTTGGACACTTACTAGCTAAATGACCCTGGACAAGTCACTAACTTCAGTTTGCCTCCGTTTCCTCATCTGTAAAATGAGCTAGAGAAGAAAATGGCAAGCCACTCCAGTGTCTTTTCCAAGAAAACTCCAAATGAGGTCATGAAGAATCAGACACGACCAGGTGTATCACCTACCCCTACTCTCTTGATGAATCCTCCAGTTAATCAAAACCACCCAGAGCCCACATGACAGAAAGCACCACATTCCATCGAGGGTCCCCCACCTCTCTCTGATGAAGAGAGTTACATTTCATTGGATGGAATCGTCTCTGGAACCAAGTTTGGTCATTACAATTACTAGGAGGTGAGGACAGCTGGGTGGTTTAGTGGATTAAGAACTAGGAGTAGAGATGGGAGATCCTGGATCCAAACCTGATTCCAGACACTTCCTAGCTGTGTGACCCTGGGCAAGTCACTTAACCCTAATTGCCCACCTCTTCTTTTTGCTCTTCTGTCTTGGAACCAATAGTAGTATTGATTCTAAGAAGGAAGGTAAAGATTTTAAAAAAACCAATTACTTAGAGGTCAATTTCCTTTACCATTTTTATTGACATTATTATGGAAGCTGAATTCATTGTGCCTGCAAATTATGAACTGTCCTTATTTAAGAACACCAGGTTCTTCTAAGGAATCACTCACTGTCTCCACTTGACTTAGCAGCAAGAGTTCTCTTTCCCCCTTCACTATTTCCATAGGACAGCTGCCCAGAGGAGGAGTGGAGCAGTGAGGAAGGATCAGTCAAAGGGGACTTGTCTGACTTGCCTTCACGGCAATTTCATCTTTCCAGAGGTGGAGGAACTAAGGGGGAATTCTGTTCTGGATCTAACAGGGAAGAACTGGATTTTAGTAAATATAACATAACATAACATAACATAACATAACATAACATAACATAACATAATATAATATAACATAATATAATATAACATAATATAACATAATATAACATAATATAACAAACATAATACAATACGGTATAGTATAATATAGTATAGCATAGCATAACATAACATAAATAACATGATACAATATAATATATGTTATAACATTATATAATATAACATATAATATATGTTATTGTGTAATGTTATATTATAGTAATAATAAATAATAATTTGTATAATTTTATGTTTATATTTGATATTTATATATAATAAATAAAAATAAAAACCTATATTATTGTAGAATGATATATTTATATTATATATTATATAATGCTAATAACTAGCATTGGAAATGGAAGGAGGGCAAAAGTCCCTAATTACAAAGAAAGGAAGACAATAAAGTCTGAAAATCATGGGCCAGGGCCCTTGACTTTTGATTCCTACAAACACTCCGGAGATTATTAAGGAGTTGGTTAAAGAACATCTCTTATTTTAGAAGAAAAAGAAACAAAGACCAGAAAGAGGTACTACGGTTTCATCTAGGAGTATGTTGGTTAATGTTTTTAACAACTGGCTCTCTGACAAAAAAAAAAAAAAAAAGTTCCAGGCACATGTTTAAGTTTAAATCTGCATTATTGACATTTTTCTCGATCACTCTCATAAGCCTAGACAATCAACAAAACAACAAATTCATCCTGATTGTGAAGGTTTGCCAGTTTCAGAGGTGTAAGTACTCACCCTGAAAATTTAACAAGTGGCTCTCAGGAACCCATACAAACAGGTTCCAATATATCCCTGGCAAGAGCCAGTCATGCCAGACAACGCTGTCTGGAATTCTCTTCTTTTTCATCTCTGCCTGATGGCTTCCTTGGCCTGTTTCTAGTCTCAGCTAAAATCCCACTTTCCAAAGAGAGCCTTTCCTGATGCCCCTTAGTTCCAGCCACTACCCTTCGAGATCATCTCCAATTCATCTTGCATGTGTTTTGTTTATACATGTTGTCTCCCCATTAGACTAAGAGTTCCTTGAGAGCAAGGACTATTTTTGTCTATTTTTTTTGTATCCCCAAAACTTAGCACAATGCCTGGCACATAGTACCCACGTAATAAATGCTTATTGGCTTGATTTATGACCTCATTCAGGCCAGCATCTTTTTTAATAGGATGTCGCAGTGTTGAATGGACTCTATGAGAAGCCCTATACTCCTCAGGAAAGTTATAAATACCAATTTATATGGCGGCTAGATAGCTCAGTGTATGATAGGATTCTAGGTCTGGAGTCAGGAAGACCTGAGTTCAAATCCAGCCTCAGACACTTACCAGCTGTGTGACTTTGGGCAGGCCACTTAACCTCTGTTTATCTCAGTTTCCTCATCTGTAAAATGGGGCTAATGATAGCACCATCCTCACAGGGTCATTGTGAGGCTAAAATGACCAGTGTATAATGCTACACAACCCTTTAAAGAGTCAAATCAATGTTGTCCTATAAATATTAGCTTTTATTATTTTCTCTTTTGATAAGATTTATAAACTCATAGAAGAGAAAATGCTGTAGATTTTGTCTAGCTTTTAGCAGAGCATTTGATTTAAGTCTTTCATGATATGATGACGATATTATATGATATGAGTATTTCTATTATCTGATTATCTGATTAGTATATAATGATATGATATTATCATGGAAAAGATTGGAGGAATGAACTGGAATCCATTGGGCAATTTTAGGTCATTTAGGAGCTGATGGAAGGATTGGTCTCCAGCAGAAGAAGGTCATAGCAACCATTCCATGTCAACTCTGAAGGCCTCCAGTGGAGGATCTGATGAGTCTTGTGCTTGACCTCTTTATCAGTGACTTGGATGAAAGAATAGATGGTGTGCTCACTCTTCCCATTCACAGATGGCCCAGAACTGAGAAGGAGAACTCATAGAAGGAATAATATATTCAAGATCCAAAGAATCCTTCACAATCTAGAACAGAGGGGTCAAACACAAGTCCTACAGACAGGATGTGAAATGTGATTGGAAACACAACAAAAGAAAAATTCAATAAAATATAGATAATATTACAAGTCAAGAGTAAGTCAAAGGGGCAGGGGGGTGGCTCGGTGGATGGAGAAACAGGCCTAGAGATGGGAGGCCCTGGGTTCAAATCTGGCCTTAGACACTTCCCAGCTGTGTGACTCTGGGTCAGTCACTTAACCTCCATTGCCTAGCTCTTATTGCTCCTTTGCCTTGGAACCAATACACTATATTGATTCTAAGACAGAAGGTAAGGATCTAAAAAAAAAGGCTGAGTCAATACAGTCTGCAGGGATTTTTATATATAGAACAGTGCCCTCCATTTCTACCAGCCAATAACCATTTCTTTAGCCCCTACTATGTGCCAAGCCCTGGAGATGTCTGGATATAGTGTGGTGGGTGAAGGGCCTGGAATCCATATCATATGAGAATCAGTGGGGAAAACCAGGCTGTTTAGACTGGAAAAGGGAAAATAGGGGTCATGATGGCTGTTTTCAAGTATCTGAGGAATTAACTTTGTTTTATGTGGCCTTCAAAGGGCAGAACCAGAAATGAGGGGTGGAAGTTGCAGAGACATCTTAGACTTGACATCCAGAAAAATGTTTTGTCATTAGAGGCACCCAAGAGGGCAATGGGCTGACCCAGGGGTCCCTCTCCTCGGAGGTCTTTAGTCAAAGGCTAGACGGCCTCTTGTTGCTTGGTACATTTTTCTCTCTGGGTATCAACTGAACTAGACAACTTCTAAGGCCTCTTCCAACTCTAAAAATGCTGTGTTTCTGGGAAAGGGTCATTCTAAGTCCAATTCAGAAGAAATCATTGTTAGGTTCAAGTATATTCTTCTTGAAATCATCAGTGGATTCTGAGGAAACAAAGCATCAGGCAAAACAAGGTTACGAGGGGCAGTTAGAAAGCTACAAAGTTATCCTAAATGGCCCATGAACAATATGAAGGCTGGGGTGGGGCGTCTTGATATACCCTCAGACAGGCATGATCATGGATGCTTCAAGCCTGGAGCGGAAGGGCACACCTGGCCCCTCGCCCTCGACATGGTCAGGAAACAATGTCGTCTTGAGATGTTTGATCAGGGTTTGACAGTGCCGCATTGACAAGACTGCTGTGAAACAGTGGGGCAATATTATAATTAATTAATCATTATCATCATATCATGTGATTATTATAATCATAAATAATGATTAATTGTGCTTACCTGGGGACCTGATAATCAGTTGTAACATAAATTCTTTAGGGAAACGTGGGCCAATTCAAATGATCTGTTGACAAATGAATCTGTTTCTAAACCAGTCTAATAGACATCTGTTTCTTAGAGTGGCCAAGAGAATCCTGTTTCTTGACATTCCAAAAGGTTGTAATTATGAGGCCTTTTCTTTTCACCTGAAATGCTGTCTGAGGACATCGGTCCTAAAGGCCTTAAAGGAAATCTTATGGGAGGATTCTAGATTTTATCATTTTTCCTAAAGTCTAAAGACTAATTATTTCAAAATGAATGATTCCCATCATAAGCTACCTTATCCTATTGAATGAATCTATTTTGGATGCATCTGATCCATATATGGAAAAACCTGATGGAAAAATGCTAAAATTCACATCTGTTTCCATTATCATGAATAGCAACTTAGTCTTTTCAAGCCTCTAGATCAGTGATTCCCAAAGTGGGTGCCACCGCCCCCTGGTGGGTGCTGCAGTGATCCAGGAGAGCGGTGATGGCCACACTTTTTTTGTATTACATTCTATTCTGAGTTCAATAAATAGTTTCATAATTTCCAGGGGGAGCTAAGTAATATTTTTTCTGGAAAGGGGGCTGTAGATAAAAAAAGTTTGGGAACCACTGCTCTAGACAAATAAATTCTTTTTTTTTAAACCCTTACCTTCCATCTCAGAATCAATATTGTATATTGGCTCCAAGGCAGAAGAGCAGTAAAGGCTAGGCAATGGGGGTTAAGTGACTTGCCCAGGGTCACACAGCTAGGAAGTATCTGAGGCCAGATTTGAACCTAGGACCTCACATCTCTGGGCCTGGCTCTCAATCCACTGAGCCACCCAGCTACCCCCTAGACCAGCTCTTGTTAGTGACACTTCACCTCAGCCTAGGATCCCACTATAAAGTTAAGGTCCAAAAATCCAACTCCTATTCTCAGATATTACCTTTTTTTTAAGCCCTTACCTTATATCTTAGAATTGATATAAGCATCAATTCCAAGTCAAAAGGGCAGTAAAATCTAGGCACCTGGGGTTAAAAATTGCTCAGGGTCACTCAGCTAGGAAGTGTCTGAGGTCAGATTTGAACCCATGTCCTCCTCACTCTATGCCCGGCTCTCTATCCACTGAGCCACTGACCCACGTTACCTTCTTAAGCAGCCACTTGCTTCCAAAATCTGTGTTTCAATTCAGTATCCCTTGCTTTCAGCCAACAAGAGTGATAAAAATATAACCTGTGCCACTAAAGGCTTAAGATTCTTGCCCAAGACATCATATTCTTGGGCGATGCTCTCTAGATTCTTCCTGGCAGCGTCATTTGTGCCTACATAAATCATTATGACTGAGTAATAATCATCTACTGTGAAAAGTTTGAAAAGTTCTCCGTCATTTTCTGGATGTGTGTGTGTGTGTGTGTGTGTGTGTGTGTGTGTGTGTGTGTGTGTTTGTACTTGTGTGTGTGTATCCTGGGAAAATAATAGACTTTCTACTCTTGTTATTAGGACAACAATTAGTTGCCCCAAATATTGTTAGAGCTGTGAATTGGCCCAGCCATTCTGGAAAGCAACTTGGAACTGTTCCCCCAAAGTTACCAAATTGTGTATACTCTTTAACCTGGAAATGCCTTTACTAGACCTATACACCAAAGACATCAGAGAAAGAGCAAAATAACCAATATGTACAAAAATATTTCTAACTAAATTTATGGCAATTTAGAACTAGAAACTTAGGGGGGTGCTCATGAATAGAGGAATTGCTGAACAAATTATGGTATATTGATATAATAGAATTATTATCATGCTTAAAGAAAAAAGTGAATGGTTTTAGAGAAATCCGAGAAGACCTGTATAAACTGATGCAGAGGAAGGTGAGCAGAACTAGATGAGTTTATACAATAATGACATTGTAAAGACAAACAGCTTTGAACTTTCATCCATGCCACAATTTCAGAGGATCCAAGATGGGGCTTGCTACTCACCTCCTGAGAGAGAGGTAATGGACTCTGTTCTAGGACATGAAGAATCTTTTGGATCCTGACTTTGTCATCCATTGTGTTGTTAGCTTTCTGCCAACTTCCAGTGTGGTGAGCACACATGGTGATGCACGGGGGAGGAATAAAATGGAGATTTGGGCTAAGCAATAATAGTTAGGCATATTTGGAATGGGCTGAGGAAATCCATCCAAAAAATAGTCATTGATTGTCTCAGTGTTAACTTGAAAGGCGGTCCCTATTGGCGTGCCACAGGGATTTGTACTTGACTCTGTATTATCAGAGCCAATACATGAATAAATAAATAAGTAGATAAATAAATGATGTTAACTTTTAAAAAATAGATGACTAGAATATGGATAAAGTTGGCATGCTTATCAAATCTACAGATGACACAAATCCAGGAGGGATTTCCAACATACTGCATGATGAAGTCAGGATTTAGATAAGATCTCAGCAGACCAGAATGGTGGGCCAAATCTAACAAGATAGTATCTAATAGGAATATGTATCAGGTACTACACTTGGATTCAAAAAGTCAACTTTACAAATATAAAAAGGGGGAACTCTGAGTAGACATCCTAAAAAAAACTCTAAGCTATGAAGTCAAGATGAGTTTAGTATGATACAGCACTCGAAAAAGATGACTCAGAGACAGCTAGATGTCTAGCTCAGTGCATTGAAAGTCAGACCTAGAAATGGGAAGTCCTAAGTTCAAAAGTGGCCTCAGACATGTCCTGGCTGTGTGGTCCTGGCCAAGTGATTTAACCCCAAATGCCTAGCTCTTACGGATCTTCCGCCTTGGAACCAATACTTAGTATTGATTCCAAAATGAAAGGTACAGGTTTTCAATAAAAAAGATAACTCAATTTTAAGTTGCATCAAGATCCATGTAGTATTAGGATGCAGGAGGTGATGGTCTCTCTGTATTCTTTCCCAGCTAGACCGTGTCTAAAATATTTAGGGAAGGCATTGACAAGCTGGAGAGTGTTCAAAGAAAGCAAGGCAACTGGGATGGGAACTTCAAGAATCAGACAAAGGATAAAAGGATGGTGTGCCCTGTAGAAAGAAGACTTAAGGAGACATAATAAGCATCGTCTCCAATATTTGAAGGGCTTCCATGTGGAAAAGCTCCAGAGTACAGAACTAGGAACACACCACTTATCATCTCCACTCTTTCACTTATTTTCATTCTCTCCTTGTCTACTGGCTCATTTCCTACTGCCTACAAACATGCCCATGTATCTTCCATTCTGAAAAAAAAACAAAAAAAACACAAACCAAGCCTTCCCATAATTTCCCCAGCCCCCTCTAACTCTCATTCTATAATCTTTTTTGTTCTTTGTGGCTAAACTCCTCGAAAAGACTGTCTACAATAGGTACCTCCTCTTTCTCTCATCTCACTCTTCTTAACCCCTTATAAACTGACTTCTGACTTCATCATCCCACCGAAACTGCTCTCTACAGAGTCACCGATGGTTTCTTAGTAGCCAAATCCATCGGTCTTTTCTCATTCCTAATTTTTGCTCTCTTAGCAGCCTTTGACACACTGTGGGTCACTCTCTTCTCTCTAGGTTTTTAGGATTCTCCTCTCTCGGTTCTCCTCCTACCTATCTGACCACTCCTTCTTTGTCAGCTTTGCTGGATCCTCCTCCAGATCACATCCTCTAGTCATAGGTGTCCTTTAGGGTTCTGTCCTGTGTCCTCTTCTTTTCTTCCCGATACTATTCACTTAGTGAGCTCTCTAGCTCCCATGGATTTAATTACCATCTGTAGGCTGATAATTCTCATAATCTACCTTTCCTGCCCCAGCCTCTCTGCTAACCTTTCACTTCACATCTCCAAATGCCTTTCAGGCATCTCTAACTGGATGTCCAGTAGACATGTGAAACTCAATGCATCCAAAAGTGAATTCATTATCTTTCTCCCTAAACCTCCCTCCCCTCCTAACTTCCCTTTTACTGTCAGGGACAACATCATCTTCCTAGTCCCTCAGGGTCACAACCTTGTTATTATCCTAGACTCTTCTCTCTCTCTCTCTCTCTCTCTCTCTCTCTCTCTCTCTCTCTCTCTCTCTCTCATATCCCCCATGTTCAAGTTGTTGCCAGCGCCTGGTGATTTCACTTTAGCAGCTTCTCTCAAATACATCCCCTTCTCTCCTCTGATACTGTCACTACCTTGATGCAGGCTCACATGACCTTATCCTCGGACTATTTCAATAGCCTCCTGGTAGATCTGATGGCCTCAAGTCTCCCCCTACTCCAAACCATCTTCCTTTCAGCTACCAAAGTGATTTTCCTCAAGAATGGACCAACTAGGGGGCAGCTGGGTAGCTCAGTGGATTGAGAGTCAGACCTAGAGACGGGAGGTCCTAGGTTCAAACCCGGCCTCAGACACTTCCCAGATGTGTGACCCTGGGCAAGTCACTTGACCCCCATTGCCCACCCTTACCACTCTTCCACCTAGAAGCCAATACACAGAAGTTAAGGGTTTAAAAATTTAAAAAAAAGATAAAAAAAAAAAAGAATGGACCAACTACATCACCCACCTACTCAATGAATTCCAGTGCCTCCCCATTACCATCAGGATCAAATATAAAATACTCTGTTTGGCATTCAAGGCCCTTCATAACTTAACCCCCTCCTATTTTTCAATTCTTCAAGTATTCAAGTAAGAATACACCTCTCTGCCATATATTTTCTTTAAAACCCTTAACTTCTGTGTATTGGCTCCTAGGTGGAAGAGTGGCAAGGGTGGGCAATGGGGGTCAAGTGACTTGCCCAGGGTCACCCAGCTGGGAAGTGTCTGAGGCTGGATTTGAACCTAGGACCTCCCATCTCTAGGCCTGGCTCTCAATCCACTGAGCTACCCAGCTGCCCCCTCTACCATATATTTTTGATCCAATGTCATTAGCCTTCTGGCTGTTCCACAATAAGACACTCCACCTCCCAATTCCAGGCATTTTCTCTAGCTGTCTCCCATGCATGGAATGCTCTCCTTCTTTATCACATATTGGCTTCCTTGGTTTCTTTTAAATCTCAGCTAAAATTACTGAGGAATAGAAAGCCTTTCCTACTCCCTCCTAATTCTAGTACCTTCCCCTTTTTAATTTTTATTTTATTTTAAACCCTTAACTTCTGTATATTGGCTCCTAGTTAGAAGTGGTAAGGGTAGGCAATGGGGGTCAAGTGACTTGCCCAGGGTCTCACAGCTGGGAAGTGTCTGAGGCCGGATTTGAACCTAGGACCTCCTGTCTCTAGGCCTGACTTGCAATCTACTGAGCTACCCAGCTGCCCCTTACCTTCCCCTTTTAATAATTTCCTGTTTATACTTGATATAGCTTGTTTGTACATATTTTGTTTGCTTGTCATCTCCCCCACTAGAGTGAGTTCCTTGAGGGGTAGGGATTGTCTTTTGCCTCTTTTCTGTCCTCTGAACTTATACGTAGACTATGTATAAGTATATACTATATACATATGTAGTATATACATACTAATACATAGTAGGCACCTCATATGTGTTTATTGACTGAATGGAAGTCAGTCAATGGGATTTCTCTTTCTATCTCTTGTTCTTGGGCTTGATTAGCAGTATAGAGAAATTGGGATATTTTTGGAGGTTATTTTATGGCCTCCAGCTTTGCTTCAGTTAGGTTTTTGGTTGATTCTCCGGGATTTTCTAGATCATATCATCTGTGGCAAATAAGAGCTTTCTTTCCTCATTGCCTGTTCTAATTCCTTCCATTTCTTCTTCTTCTCTAGTCTGTAGTGGTGAGAATAGGCATCCCAGTTTCACTCCTGATCTTATTGGGAGGGCTTCTAGTTTATCTCCATTACATATAATGCTTGCAGATGATTTTAGATAGACACTATTTATCATTTTGAGGACTATTCCATTTATTCCAATGTTCTCTAGTTTTTTTTTTTTTTATCGTTGTGTTTTTTTAAAAACACTTATTAGAAGAAGTACTATATATTGGTTCCAAGGCAGAAGAGTGGTAAGGGCTAGACAATGGGAGTTAAGTGACTTGACCAGGGTGACACAGTTAAGAGGTGTCTGAGGCCAGATTTGAACCCAGGATCTGGCATCTCCAGGTGGCACTCTTTGTCCACCAAGTCACTACCTCCCTTTCTAGTGTTTTCATTAGGAAAGGGCACTGTGTTTTGTCAAAAGCTGTTTCTATTTCCATGGAAATAACCGTATGGTTTCTGTTGCTTTTGTTATTGATGTGGTCAGTTATGTTGATAGTTTTCCCAAGATTGAACCGTGCCTGCATTCCTACCTGATCGTAGTGTATGATCCTTGGGATATGTCGCCATAATCTTCTCGCTGGCATTTGGTTTAAAAACGTTGCGTCGATATTCATTAGGGATACGGGTCTAGAGTTTTCTCTCTGATTTTGTTCTTCCTGACTTAGGGATCAGCACCATGTTGGGATTATAAAAGGGGACTGACTACAAGTTGTAAAGAAGCAGACTTAGACCTGATATATGGAAGACTTTAGACTTTAGACAGGGCGGGATGGGTTAGCTGGAAAGGCTGGGCGTCTTCCCCCTCTAGATGTCTTTAGGAGACCGCTAAATGAGTAAAGGAAATTCGATTCTGGGATTTTGTAAGGACGTAGATATACTCACCACTTCCCCAACAAAATTGCCCACCACTTGCACCCACTTCCAAGTCATTTGATCCCTGGCCTGCTATGGCACCCATTCTGCTCCTGAGGGCCCAGCCTCCCCCAGAGGATTTCTTTTTGTTGACCGTACATTGTTATAGACATGGAAGCTATTACAAGAATTATTATCCCCCCCTCCTGCCTCCCCAACAGAAGGAGAGTCTAAACAGATACATGTTCCCAAGTCCCTAGTCCCTTCCATAATGACACACATCATACAATCATCCTTATTTGTTGTTGTTAGTCATTTTTCAGTCATGTTTGACTCTTCATGACCCTATTTGGGGTTTTCTTACAAAGATACTAGGAGTAGTTTGTTATTTCCTTTTCCAGTCCATTTTACAGATGAGGAAAGTGAGGCAAATAGGGTTAAATGACTTGCCCAAGGTCACACAGCTAGCAACTGTCTGGGGCTAGATTTGAACTCGGGAAGATGAATTTTCCTGACTTCAGGCCCATAGGGAACCCAATAGGAGTACCCCTTCTTGAGCAAAAAGGTGGAGAGGCCTTCAGACAAAGTCCAAAGGGTGAGAGGCTGGGACCACTGGGGAGTTTAGGAATTATCAGGATGTCAGTGGGCAGAGATGCCTGCTAATTGGGACTGGGAAGGAGGAAGCATGAGGCAGAGGACAGGACTCGAGTCCCATCGCCCACTTTGTCTCAGAAGGAGCTTCCAAAACCAACAGCTAGGTCCCTGGTACTTCTCCTTTCCAAAGAAGGCCAAATCCTGCCTCGCCAAGAAACTGGACCGGTTGGCCCGCTTGATCCCCGAGGTTTCCCCACCACAAAGACCATAAAGCATTCCAATTTTCCCCCTTCTTTCTCTCTGCAGATGGCGCGGCCGATCCAGGTGAAGCCAGCGGACAGCGAGAGCCGTGGAGGTAGTTGTCAGCTCTCTTTGTCCCCCCACCCCCTCCACCCCTTTGCTCTCCCTGGTGGGAAGGGGAGGGATTTATGGAGATTTCATCTAAGGATAAACTTGGGGCTCCCCCCTCACCCCGGCAAAGCTTAGTTGTTATGCCCTGTTGGATACCTACTATCATACCCACACCCAGCCCCCTGGCACTTCCCCAGACTTCATTTTGGAGAACCGGACCTGATCCCCACTTCCTCAATCTCTGACACAAGGTCCACTCAGGCTTGGCCATGGTGAACCATATTTGTCTCCCTGTCCACCCCCCTTAAACCTCTGTGCTCCTTTAAGCCCCTCAGGCCCTATAGTTTACTTTTCTGCACCCTTACCTTCCATCTTAGAATCAATACCACGGGACTGGTTCTAACACAGAAGAGTGGTAAGGGCTAGGCAATGGGGATTTAAGTGACTTACCCAGGGTCACACAGCTGGGAAGTGTCCGAGGTCACCTTTGAATCCAGGACCTCCTGTCTCTAGGCCTGGCTCTCCATCCACTGAGATAGTTTTCTCAGCCCCTCCACCTTCTTAATCCTCCAACTCCTGCAGATCTCGGACAGCCTCCAGCCACCCGACCCCTAGTTTTCTCAGTTCTTCAGGCTCGTGGCCATCGCCCTCTTTCCAGTCCTTCAGACACTCGATCCCTCAGCCCTTTGGTCCCCTTTGCTTCTCTCCCAAGTACTGCCCTATGTCCACACTGCCCACATTTACTAAGACTACCTGGATTCTCAGAAAAAAAGAGACAGGATTATTTAGAAGCCCCTTGCACTTGGAGTCAGGAGGCATGGGCCCACCGCCGCCAAGGGAAGATGGCCTCGCTAGAACTCCGTTTCCTTCTCTATAAAATGAGAGGATCGGGCACTGCGATCTCAGAGGTCCCCTTCATGCTGCAAGTCTGACGTCCCCTGCCTTGGAGCTGGACTTGGCACAAGAGGTAGCCTTTGTCAGATGGTATCTGGTTAGTCGGATCTGAAATACAGAAAAGTGTGACCAGAGAAGCCCTAACATATGAATTTGTTAATGATGTTAATGCTGATAAGAATGTTCCTTCTGATCCTCAGCCAAAAAGTCTTGCAAGACCCTCCTTAAAAACTAGAGAAATCTAGCCTCAGACACTTCCCAGCTGTGTGACCCTGGGCAAGTCACTTGACCCCCATTGCCTACCCTCACCATTCTTCTGCCTTGGAGCCAATATACAGTATTGACTCCAAGACGGAAGGTGAGGATTTAAAAAAAAATGTGGAGAAGTGCTGAGAACCATCACCTGGGAGGCAAGGGTCTCATCTCTGCCACCACACGTTGGGCTTATGACTGGCCAAATGGCATGCACAGAAAGTAGAGATAATATCCCATGCCCAGCCTCCCCCAGAGGATTTCTTTTTGTCGACCGTACATTGTCCTAGACATGGAAGCTATTACAAGAATTATTATCCCCCCTCCTGCCTCCCCAACCCTCCCTCTGAAGCCCTCTCCATCCTCGGGGAAGCAGCTGTGCAGGACCGAGGGGGACATCGTGGGAAACCGACTGCTTTTATCCTGTCTCATCTCCAGACGCCAGGAGAAGGGGGACCCTTTCCTCCTCCCGTCAGACCTCCTTAGAGGGGTTTAGCCATCCTTGTCCAAAGGGCAAAGGGCTATGGAAGCGAGGAATGTGGAGGTGGCCATCGAGGCCTCCAGCCCAAGCTGTCTCCCTGACTGCCCCTCCGAGGCCCTCCTGGGAGAGGCCCAGAGCCCCAAAGAGGCATTAAACCATTTTTCATAAGAGTAGGGGAGCTTGAAAAGCAATGAGAGCTTCTCCAGGAATCAGCCGCTCCCCATTTCCAAAGGGCCGGCCTTGGATCAGGGGCTCCCCATGTCTTCTCCGCAGCGGAGAGACGGGGACCAGTAGAGATGGCTGTGGGAGAAAGGCTGCACAGGGGTTCTAGGACATGGGGGAGCCCAGGGAGCCACCTTCCCCCGGCCCCGGCTGCCCCCTCAAGACCCTGGCCTGCCCTGCGAGAAGGGAGAGGGGCGCTCTCGGGGTCTTCGCCTCCCTCTTCCCTGTTCCTTTTTTGTCTCTGCCTCCCACCGTTCAGACCTTCTCCCTCTAATATTCTCTGTCAGGGCTCCATCAGACAACATGCTCTTCTCTCCTCGATGCCCTCCGCTTCCTCCCCGCCCCCTCTCCAACCAACCCCACCAATGACTGACAGGAATAGGTTTCCATGGCAACGCAACTCAACATTGAGGGAGGAGAAGAGAAAATGTTCCTGATTGCTGGACAGCGCCGGAAATTGCCAGACCAAGGGGGGTGGTGGGGGAGCGGGCCTGGGAGTGTTGGGGGAGGAGGGGAGATGATCAGGGGACTCAGAACCAATAGGAGAGGGCACCCGTGCCCGCCACCTCCCCTGGGCTTACTCCTGATGCCTTCCCCCCGCCTTGGCAGCAAACCGGCCAACCTGTTGACACCCGTAGTGAAGGCTGGTTTAGGTGGCAGAGCAGGTGGAGAAAGGTGCCTGGAAAGAGCCTGTGGGGGTCAAGGAATCCCAGAGCTGTGTGTTTCCTGGTAGGTCTCTGGCCCTGGAATATACTGAGAGGAATTTAGGTCTGAGAATCTGGAAGCCCAGAGGCTCTCCCGGCTCCCTTTGACTTTGGGCAAGGCTCTTCCTCTCTTGGAACTCTTTTTTCCCACTCTGTGAAATACTAATTGGGCTAAAAGGTCTTTACCGGACCTCTTAGCTTGGATATTCTATGTTCTAAGATCCGTGTTCTAAGGACCCTCCCAGTTCTGATACCTGAAGTTCTAAGGGTGCCCCTCCAGCTCTGGCATCCTGGGTTCTAAGGACCCTCCCAGTTCTGGCATCTGGAGTTCTAAGGGTGCCCCACCAGCTCTGACATCTGGGGTTCTAAGCTCCCTCCCAGCTCTGACATGTGGGGTTCTAAGGCCCCTCCCAGCTCTGACATTCTGTGTCCCAAAATTCCTTCCAGCTCTGAGAATTCCATGTTGTCAGTTCCCTCACAGCCCCGATATTCCTTATTCTAAGGCTCCTTCCCACGCTGACGTTCTGTTACTTTTAGTCTAGGCCCAGTAGCCCGAGTTCTCAATTCTAAGGCCACTTCCTCCTTTGATGTTCTGTACTTCTGTGATTCTTTCATAAAGAGAAGCCCAGACTAGAGATAAGAAAGGAAGGGAGGTGTGGCCAGACAAGAAGGTTAACTGCCAAAGCTACGAGGGTTTTAATGGACCCTCACAATGAATCAGCAGCTTGACATCGAAGTCCAAAAAAGCAAATCTCCACCTTAAAAGAGGACTAGGCAGAAGGAAGCGATGGTTTCTTTCTATCCTGTGCTGCCCATACCTTATTTGGAATAGCTTGTGCAACTCTGGGTACAGTATTTTAGGAAGGAGGTTGATAAGTTGGAGAGGAATAGAGGAAGACAACTGAGGTGATGAAGGACCTTGAAATCACTCCATGTGAGAATCAGGAAAGAGGAATATTTAGCCTCGAGAGGGAGGGAGGGAAGGGATTTATATAGTGCCTACTACATGTCAGCCACTGTGCTAAGAGCTTTACAAATATTATCTCATTTCTTCCTCACAACAGTGCCGTGAACAGTAGGTGCTCTATTATCCCCATTTTACGGCTGAAGAAATTGAGGCAGAAAGAAGTTAAGTGACTTGCCGGTGTCACAGAGTGAGGAAGTATCTGAGGCCATTTCTGAAGCCAGATCTTCCCAGCTCTAGGCCCAGCAATCTATCCATCATTGCACCACCAGCTTCTGCCTAAAAGACAGACATGGACTGTCCACAAAGAGGAGGGATTAGACTGGTTCTGCTTGGCCCTGAAAGGCAGAACCAGAAGCTGTGGGTAGAAGTTGCCAAGAGGCCAATTGAGACTTGATGTCAGGAAAAAACATTTGCTGAGGATGCGAGGGGTCCCCAGGTAGAATGGGCTGCTTCAGGAGGTAGCAGAAGGCCTCCATATTGGAGGTCTCCAAACAAAGGCTGCTTGGCCACTTGCCGGGAATGTTGCAGACGTGAGATTCTTATTCTGGTGCTGTTCAGACCAGATGGCCTTGACTTCCTGTCCAAAGTCTGGGATCTAGAGATTGGGACCCAGGAAGACCGAAATCCCAAGATGTGAAGAGTCACTTAGGGAAGATGCTCTATGAGGAAGGAGAGAGGTTGTTGGATGCTGCCATGCTGGACCCACACCTGCCAATCCAGACCCTAAGTAAAGTTTCCCATGATGCTGATAGGGGTCTCCCTAGAAGAGAGGGAACAGACTTGGATGGCTTGGCCCCAGAAGACAGAACTTAGGCACTGTGGAGGGGATTTCTAGGGAGCAGGTTTCAGCTCAGTTGAAAGAAGAATGTTCTATTAACTACAGCAGGAAAAGCAGTGGATTTGGAGTCCCAGTTGGGTTGAAATCTCAGCTCTGCTCCATATCCCTGGTGTGACCTTGGACAAGTCAACTCCCCTTTGTGGGCTTCAGTTTCCTCACTGGTAGAAGGAGGACATTGGGCTAAAAATCTATGAGATTCTTTTCAGTTCTAAATCTGTGATGTGTGAACAATTAGGAACCTCCCACAATGAAATGGACTGAACTGGAGGGAGTGAACTCCCTGTCAGGGAAATCCCTAAAAAGAGCCTGGAGGAACCCCAGTTAGGGAAGCTAATTAAATTATTGTGCATCTGATGGACTAGGTGACCTCTGAGATTGCCAGCTAATCCAGGAGGCTAAGGTTCTATGACATTTCCTCCCTTCTGAGAAAGAATCAGGAGCCCATTACCCCCATTTCCTTAAGTCTGTGCTCCCATCATCCTCCCCCTCAGCCAATGGTCATCCCCTCTTCCTCCTCCTAGGGGTAAACAGGCCTTGGGGGGATCCCAGACAGGATCTCCCTTGGGGTGCCTGGCTCTGTTGAGGCTGATGTCTCCATCTCCCCACCACAGGGGACCGGAAGCTCTTCGTGGGCATGCTGAACAAGCAGCAGTCCGAGGAGGATGTCCTTCGGCTTTTCCAGCCCTTTGGGGTGATCGACGAATGCACAGTGCTCCGGGGCCCTGATGGGAATAGTAAAGGTGCTGCCTGTACCCAAGAGGGGAGGGAGGGAGGGAACCTCTTGTAGTCTTTCAGGGCATGCAGCTCTGCTGCTCATCTGTCTGTCTGTCTGTCTGTCTGTCTGTCTGTCTGTCTGTCCGTCCGTCTGTCCGTCCATCCATCTGTCCATCCATCCGTCCATCCAACTGTGTCTGGCTTTCCTCCATCTCATCGTATCTACTGGGCTCTGTCCACATCCGACTGCCTCCATCTGTCCGACTGATCGTATGTGACTGTCCGATGGCCTCTGTCTCTCTAGGGCTGCCCAGCTCTGGCCATGTGACCGATTGTCTCACCATAGGGTTTTGTCTGTCTGTCAAGGACTGTCTACGTGATGTTGGAAGCCGGTCCTCTCCCTCCCCCCAGTCACTGAGGATTGAGCAGGGAGGGGGAGGAAAAAGGCAAACGTGGCTCACCCTCATCTCTGTCCTCCCTTCTCTGCCCGACACAGGCTGTGCCTTTGTGAAGTTCTCATCCCACACGGAAGCCCAGGCTGCCATCCATGCCCTCCATGGCAGCCAGACAATGCCAGTGAGTATGAGATCCCAGCGGTTTCCTCCCTTCCCATCCCTGGGGCTTTAAAGGAGGGGAAAGGGGACACCAGGCTCCAGGTTGCCCAGACCTTCTCAGCGCCCCCAGGCTGGGCACCTCCCCAAATCAGAAGATGAGCTTTAATTCTAGCTTTGCTGCGGACCCCATAGATGATCTTTGAAAAGTCTCTTCTCTGTGAACTTCCATTTCCCCATCCTTTAGAAGCCACCAGCTCAATAGTTTCCTTCCAGATTCCAGTGATCTATGTATGGGATCAGTCAGTCAACACCCATTTGACACCCACTCTATACTGGACGACATAATGGAGAGGCTAGCGGATGAGTCTCAACCCCTGGCCTCAGAGAGTTCCCTGCCCAGCAGAAGAATACCATAGAAATAACAAAAGCCACAGGAAAGAGACAGACTTAGGGATAGGCGGTCACAGAGGAGGAAGACTTCTAATCTAGGAAGGCTTCCGGGAAGAGATAACCTTTGAATTAAGCTTAAAAGATATGTAGGATCCTGACAGGTGGAGATTAAGGCAGAGCATGCCAGAGCAGAGGGAACAAGTTGGCAGAGACTTAGAAAAAAGAAGGAAATATGATGTTTTCAGGGGTCCACTAGAACTGGTGGTACCTAGCAGGGAGATGGGATGAGGCTGGAGAAGGAGAGTGGAGGAAGATCCCAGAGGGCCTTGAATGTTAGACCATAGAGTCTGGCCAGGGGTGGGGCATGCATATATATAAGCAGGCTAGATATGTGACCAGAGCTGAGTTTTAGAAAGATGACTCTGGTTGTTGGTGTGAAAATGATTAAAAAGAAAGGGAAAAACAGGGAGGCTAGTGAGGAGTCAACTGTAAAAGTCCAGGTGAAAAAGCCTGAAGGAATTGGGAATGTTCATCCTGAAGACCATGAAGGTCTTCCAGTAAACAAATGGCCATTATGGAGTCTCCCAGGGGCATTAGGAAGCAAGAGTCAAAAGAAGTCCAGTTTCAGCTGCAATAGCAGAACTTCCCGAGTATCCAAGCTGTTCCCTCCATGGAATGGGAATGCATTGGGCAGGGGCTATCACAAGCAGGGGCTGGACACTCTGCTCTGACCACACCGGGAGTTACAGTTGAAGAAAGTTGCCCATAAAGATGGAGACCAGTTATGGGAAAGGGCTTGGAATTTATGCTGTAAGAAGGGTTGTTTGGAAGAACTAGAGATGCTTAGCCTGGAGAAAGGACTCCATGGGGGAGGACCTAGCCATCTTCAAGTATCTGAAGGGCTGTCAGGTGCAAGAGAAATCAGGCCTATTTTTTGGCCCCCCAAAGGGAAGATCTAAGAGTAATGGATGGAAGTTGGAAAGAAGCAGGGAAAATTCTAAACAATTAGAATGATAGAAAAGTAGAATGGGCTGACTAGCCATCAGAGAATCTCTCCTCCTCTAGAGAAAAAACCAAACGACCACTTGGGCACTTTGCATTGACTGGAGGGTTCTTTTTCAGGTATGGATCAGACTAGATGGCCACTGAGGGAGGTCTTGTTCAATTTTGAGATTTTTATCTCCAGTCAGGAATGGAGTGTGCTTTTAAGTATTGAACAACCAGCTCTCTACAACAGCAAAACCAAACCAAAGATATGTGCACAAAACATTTTAAAGTTTATATTATTAACATCTTCTTTATTACTTTCTTAAGCCCAGACAATCAACAAGACAATAAATCAAATCCTGATTTATAGCTTTTGCTCATTTCCAAGGTCTAAGTCAGTGATTCCCAAAGTGGGTGCCACCGCCCCCTGGTGGGTGCTGCAGCGATCCAGGAGAGTGGTGATGGCCACAAATGCATTTATCTTTCCTATTAATTGCTATTAAAATTTTAAAAAATTAATTTCCAGGGGGGCTAAGTAATATTTTTTCTGGAAAGGGGGCAGTAGGCCAAAAAAGTTTGGGAACCACTGGTCTAAGTCCTCACACCAAAAATATAACAATCAGCTCTCTCAGGATGGTTGGAGCTGATTTGAGGATATCACAGAGGGTGTTCTGAGTAAAGGGCATTTCTATACTGAGAAGGGGTTTAGATAAGATAGACTCTGAGGCCCCACCCAACACTGAGAGTATATTTGAGACAGGGAAACCAGGAGGAGGACCTGATGTGGGGGGATAATGAGGATGAAGTGAAGGCAGACATGCAGACATGCATTCAGAAGCTGTAAATGGCCATCATCAATACTTATATGGGGGTAATATTGGACAATTATGGGACCAAGGCTACTCTCTTACAATGGATGCCTCTGGGATCTGCCTGCTTCAAGTTCTCCTCTCCAGGGTCAGGAAATCTAGGGATGTGGTCAAGTGTATGAGAGAGGGAGAAAAAGATGTGGTGGGAGAGGGGGATTGGGAGGATAGTGGAGACAGACAGAGAGAGAGAGAGAGAGAGAGAGAGAGAGAGAGAGAGAGAGAGAGAGAGAGAGAGAGAGAGAGAGAGAAGGAGGGAGGG
>NC_058130.1:733858118-733877401 GCF_016433145.1 Gracilinanus agilis | reverse complement strand
AGAGAAGGAGGGAGGGAAGGAGGGAGGGAAGGAAGCAGAGAGGGAGAGAGACAGAGAGAGAGAAGGAGGGAGGAAAGAAGGGAGGGAAACAGAGAGGGAAAGAGAGAGAAGGAGGGAGGGAAGGAGGGAGAGAAGCAGAGAGGGAGAGAGACAGAGAGGGAGAGAGAGAGAGAAGAGAGAGAATGAGGGAGGGAGAGACAGAAAGAGAGGGATGGAGGGAAAGAGAGAGGTGGGGAGGGAGGAAGAGAGAGAGAAGGCAGAGTGGGATAGGAGCCAGGAGACCTGGGTTCTGGTCCCCTCTGCTTCACTATATGACCTCTGGCAAGTTCTTCCCCTACATATGAGCCTCCGCTTCCCCATTTGTAGAACAGGATTAGACCTGATGATCTCTAAGACCCTTCCCAGCTCTGACATTCTATGATTTTATGAAAGATGTATGCATGTGTGTGTGAGAGAGAGTAAGGGAGCCTGGGGGTGTGTTTCCTTTCCCCTTCCCCTCGTCTCTATTGGTCGCCTATTGGGATGGATATTTGGTCACTCTGCCTGCATGCCTCTCCATCATTTTGTAGTCCAATTGTCCTGTGGTCGTGTCAGTGTCTGCCTATGTGAATGTTTCGTAAGTCAGCCACCATTTTGATAGATGCGTTTCAATTGGTCCATGTGGGAGATGCTCTGTTGGCCTTGGACCACCCCTAAACCTCAGGCACTGGTAGGCCACCTGGCTTGGCCCTAGCTGGCCATAGGACATGTGTGTGTGTGTGTGTGTGTGTGTGTGTGATTTTCATGGGCCGGCCACATCTGGAAGTGGGGGGAGAGGCAGGCTTTGTCCAGGCCCTGGCTTCTTGCTGCCCCTCTCTCTCCCTGGCCCTTGCCCCTTGCCCAGGGCGCTTCCTCCAGCCTGGTGGTGAAGTTTGCGGACACAGACAAGGAGAGGACCCTTCGGAGAATGCAGCAGATGGTAGGCCAGCTGGGCATCTTCACACCATCCCTTACACTGCCCTTCAGCCCCTACAGTGCCTATGCACAGGCCGTGAGTATCTCTATCCCCATCCCACAGCAATGCCACCTCTCTGTCTTTTCTGCATCTTTGCCTCTCCCCCTTCCCTTCCTCTTCAGCTTAGCCCTGACCCTACTAGCCTCGCCTTGTCTGCCTGTCTGTCTTGTCTCTGTCTGCCATTCTTTCCATCTCTGCCAGCACCCATCTATTTCTCTGGCCCATCTTGTTTTCGCTCTGCCTCTGTTTCTCTCCCCCTGCCTCTGGGCGTCTGTCTACCCATCCATCTCTCTGCCTCAGCTCCCCTCTGGTTGGGCGTCTCTCCTTTTCCTGGTCTCTGTTTCCCTCTCCACTTCTCTGTTGGCATATCTGCCTGCCTGTCTGTGCCCAGGTCCCGCTATCTCTATCTCGCTCTAGTCCGCATCTTTCTGGCTCTTTTTGTTCTTGTGCTCCCATTTGGGAGGATGGGAGGAAAATGGAAAGAGAAAAGCTGAGATAGTGGGGGGCTGCTCCCTGCGGGCAGGGGAGTCGGGAGCCCTCTCTACCCCATTGAGCCTTGGCCCTGGGACAATATGCCCATGAAGGGGTGAGCCCTCCCCATGGTGCTCTTCTCTTCCTGAGGCCAGGTCAGAAGACCCAGGTGGAAAGACCAGAGGGCTATCCTCTCCCTACCCACTAAGAATGTGCATGGCTCACTGGGTACCACTGGAGGAGGGGGCTAACAGAGACCTGGGGCGATGGAGAGTGCCTGTGGTGGTGGGAGAGCCCAGCGGTCAGCATGTGTCTCTCTGCCTCCCAATCCCGCCTGCCCCTCTCTGGCTGGAGTCTGATGCCCTCTTGTGGTCAGACAGAGCAGCAGCCAGATTGGGGACCAGGACTGACACACCCACACCCTTGGAAGTATCAGTTCCCATCCCTTTGAGAACCCTTGGTCGAAGGGGAAGGGAAGGGGGGAGGAGATGGAGAGGGAGGAGGAGGAGGAAGAGATAAGGGGAAGAAGAGGAGATAAAAGAGGAGAGGGAGGAGGAAAAGGAGGAGGAGATAAAGGAAAGGAGGGGGAGGAAATAGAGGAGAGGGAGGAGGAAGAGGAGGAAAAGGAGAAGGAGGAGATAAAGGAGAGGAGAGGGAGGAAATAAAGGAGGAGAGGGAGGAGGAAGAGGAAGAAAAGGAGGAGGAGATAAAGGAGGAGGAGGAGATTTTCAGCTGCCCACACCACCTTTTGTCCTGTCTGGCACCTAGCTTATGCAGCAGCAAACCACAGTGCTGTCCACCTCTCATGGCAGCTACCTGAGCCCAGGTGTAGCCTTCTCCCCCTGCCACATCCAGCAGATTGGCGCTGTCAGCCTCAATGGGATTCCTGCTACCCCCATTGCCCCGGCATCTGGTGAGTGGCCGGCACAGACCCCCAGGGAGCTACTCTGAGGTATAGGGCATGGACCCTGGTAGCCAGACACTAAGAAATTTGCAGTGATTGGGTCCTAGAACCAAGAAATCTTTTTCATACTCACTAGCTATTTGGCTTAAGGCTTTTCCCATCTCTGGACCTCAATTTTCTCCTCTATAAAATGGGGGAAAGGGTTAACTAGATAAACTCTCAAGATTCTTCTGGTTCTGAAAAATTACAACTAGGATAACCCTTTCTGAGGACCCTGAGGGAGCACAATATACCAGGACAAATGCCCAGACAGGGATTCCCAAGCTGGGGGGCTCAAAGGGTTGGGGGATGGACAAATAGACCCTCCACATCCCTGATAACTAAAGACCTTGGCTTCCTCCCTCTCCTAGGGCTACACTCTCCACCACTTCTGGGTACAGCAGCCGTGCCAGGTCTTGTCACTCCCATCACCAATGGCTTTGCAGGTGTGGTGCCTTTCCCTGGTGGGCATCCGGCCTTAGAGACTGTATATGCCAATGGCCTTGTGCCCTACCCAGGTAACAAAGGGGTTGGATGAAGGGTTTCTGATAAGGATGGTTTCAAGTGTCCCAGCTGCCCCAGGCTGGGAAGCCTCTAAAGGAAGCCTGGGGAGAGGGACAACAAAGGAGCAGGGATGGGGAGAGGCGGACAAGGAATGGGGACAGGGAAGCTAAAGGGGGATGAGGGATGCCATACAGAGTTTTTCTAGGTGGCACTGGGCAAATCCCTTCCATTTTCTGGGCTTTGGGTTCTTCCCCTTTAAAATAAGGAATTTAGTCAGTGATCTCCAAGATCCCTTCTAGCTTTGGGTTCTATGATCCTATGATCTGTTATGCTTTGGGTTCGGCTTCCCTCCAGAATCACCCAATCTGGCTCTTCATTTCCCATCCAGCTCCCAGTCCCCAGAGTGGCAAATGGTGGTAGGGGTGGTGTCGGTAAAAGGGGAACAAAATGGTGAGGGTGCCTCCCCTTCTTTAAGGTTATCCTCAGCCCTTGGTCTCTTCTCCAGCTCAGAGTCCTTCCATGGCTGAGACCCTCCACCCAGCTTTCTCAGGAGTCCAGCAGTACACAGGTAGATATACCTCCCTGTTACCCTACAGCTTCTCGCCTAGTGGCATTCGGGGCCTCACCTTCTATCTCTTTCTCCCCAGCGATGTACCCAACTGCGGCCATCACACCCATTGCCCACAGCGTCCCACAGCCTCCACCCATCATCCAGCAGCAGCAGCAGCGAGAAGGTGAGACTATTCTGGTCTCCTCTCAGTTCCTGCCCAGAGGAAGGAACTAGCTTCCATTCTCATTCCATCCTGGGGCCCCAAGACAAGCTCCTTCCATTTATCAAGCCTTTGTTTCCTCCTTTGTAAAATGTAGTTAATAATCCCTAGGCCTAGATACAGGAGGTCTTGGGTTCAAATTTGGCCTCAGACACTTCCCAGCTGTGTGACCCTGGGTGAGTCACTTCACCCCATTGCCTAGCCCTTTTTGCCTTGGAACCAATACACAGTATTGATTCTAAGACGGAAGGTGAGGGTTTTAAAAAAAATCCCAGAGGATAAAATGAGATCAGAGGTTCTATGCATTGGCCTTGGATGGGGCTTCCCAACAGATTCAGACACAGCAGTGGATAAGACAGATCCCCTGTCCCTGGGAAGCTCACAGTCTGGAAGGGGGGCCAAGGAAAAGAATACATAAAACTATAGTAATGGGTAGGACAGGACAAGATCTATGAGGAACAGAGGAAGGAGACATCACTTGGGAGCTAAAGGCAGGGGGAAATAAGGAAGGAATTGAGCTGGGCCATAACAGATGTCAACATGGGGAGGTAGAAGTGTCCTGAGCCATTGTCATACACACACAAGACCCTGAATGGTTTCACCCCCCAAGAAGAGTACGCCATGCTAGCAGACTGCACAATGGTCCTTAAATATGCAGAGCATCTTCCTGCGCTTCCCCGCTGGAACAATAGGGCAGAGTCTTTCCAAGGGTTCCTTGGGAAGGGTGAGCCTTCTTAGTTTCTTTGAACAGATGTTTAGGCTCACATCCTGATTTATTTTAGACCATGCCTAATTCCACTGTAGGCAGCTAGACTTGGAGTCAGGGAGACTCAGCTTCCTGAGTTCAAAACTGGCTTCAAACACATACTGTGCGACCCAGGCAAGTCACTTGCTCCTGTTGGCCTCAGTTTCTTCATCTGTTGGGTAATGGCAAACCACTCCAGGATCTCTGCTAAGGAAACCCCAAATGGGGTCATGAAGAGTTGGACACCTCAGATACTTCTAGCTATGTGACCCTGGGCAAGTCACTTAACCCTGTTTGCCTCAGTTTCCTCATCTGGAAAATAAGGAGAAGGAAATGGCCAACCACTCCAGTATCTCTTGCGAGAAGACCCCACATGGGGTCATGGAGAGTTGGACACAACTGAACAACATTTCATTGCAGCCTCGGGTTTGTATAGCTGGGGCCATTTTAGGTGGTTGTGGCTAACAGACAGAGAGAGTTCTTTAGGCACATGGGCCTTCTAATCTAAGGAGAAGAGGTCTGGAAGAGAGGGGTGTTATCTCTGTTTTACAGATGATAGAACTGGAACCCAGAGAGGTTGTGCAGCTTATCTAGGGCTGCACATCCTGCAATCCAGGAATCAGACTTGGACATCCTGGCCCGCAAGGATAAGGCTCCTTCCATGATATCAATGGAACACCTCTCAAACTAGTAGCGAAAATAGCGAAAGTAAAAACAAACAAACAAACAAACAAAAAACTAGTAGCAAATACATAGCATTGTCACTTGACACCTCTGAGTGGTGACTGACAATAGGGGCCTGAATGATCCCAAACTGCAGACCATTACATGGTAGAATCCTAAGATTTAGAACTACCAACTGGAGTTCCTTCATTTTACAGATAAGGAATCAGAAGCTCAGATAGGGAAAGTACTTACCCAAGGTCACACAGGTAGTCCTGGGATATGAACCCAGGTCTTCTGACTTCAGTCTTCTTTCCATTACACCCAAATTGATATTGTCCTAAGGGGTGTAACGCAAGGCACCTGCTTGAAGCCCGTTAACAAAAGCCACCCTTTCTCTACGGCCAGTCCCTTCTACTCAGTCATCGGCAATCCATATATATTGGGGTGACAAATGGTGTAGTGAAGACACCAGCCTGAGTTTTGCTGTTGGCTTCTATTCTTGGTGGGCCCCAGTCTCTTCCCTAAAATGAGGTTACTCTGCTCCCTGTCCCCGCTTGGGCGCAGATACAAAAGGCTTTGTAACCCTAAAGCATACCCCACTTAAAGGTGCTTTGCAGATGACTAAGCGAATGAGTTGCCTAAAATCCCAAAGGTGAGGCTGCCCCAATACCTTCAGGATTTTTGAGGGGCTTGGCTCACCCACACAAGAGGTCTTTTCTTTCCTGACCATTGCTTGGTCTTGGACCAAGAGTAGACCGCACTCTCCTGTGCATGACCGGGTGCTCGGGATCCTAGTGGGGTCCCATCTCCTCTCCTTGGGGGCTTTATGTCTTTCTCTCCCCCTACCTGCAGGTCCCGAAGGCTGTAACCTGTTTATCTACCACCTCCCCCAGGAGTTTGGAGACAGCGAGCTGATGCAAATGTTCCTGCCATTCGGCAACATCATCTCCTCCAAGGTGTTCATGGACAGAGCTACCAACCAGAGCAAGTGCTTCGGTAAGAACCCTGGTCTTACCCCATCACCCGCCCCACACATAGACAACATAGATCACTAGATCACTGCCTGGGCCAGCCAAGGCATTGGCAAGTGGTAGAAGTGCTAGAGGGAGACCAAGCCAAATATAGTCATGGCTCTGACCGTTCCTTCAGCCATTAGCCAACGAGAATGGCACCTCTTGTACGCAAATCACTGAGGGACACAGGGACCCAGTTCTTCAAGAGTTCATTGGATGGAGGGCAAAGAGGTGCACAACACAGTTGCTCATTCAGTTCCATAAGGGCCTTTCAGATAATGGAAGACACCAGTCACTCTCCCTCTCCCCAACCCACTTCCCAGACTACTCCAGCTTAAGCATTCCCAGTTCCTACAACGGATCCGTATATTTCGTGTTTTTTAATTGCTCTCTATCTGTGCTTTTGGCTGAGCTTTAACTCCTTTCAAGGGATGACGTCATTCCAAAAATGTGTTCCCAAGCCTCATTGTAGAGCATTTCCCTCCTTCTCTTGGGCTGCGGGCAGGAGGAAAGGGTTGGACCAGCTGCCCTCTGAGGCCCCTCATAGCTCTGATCTTCTAGCAGTCTACAGCTCTCTATGAAGCTTCCCTTCCCCAGGGTCAACACCTCCAATTCCATCATTCCCCAAGGCCACTTTCCTTCTAGAATGTTCCCAAAGAATCTTTCCCATTTGGAGAGAAGGGGTGCACACTCGGGGGGTGGGGATGATGATGGTGGAAAGCATCATGGCCCAGGCTTGAGCTTGCAGTGATGGACAGGCAGGATAGGGACAGACGCGGTAGTTGTCGAGCCCTCCTTCAGTTGTGCCCAACTTTTCATGACCCCAGTCACTTTGTGACTTGTAGGATTCCAGGGATGGACTTGGGTCTTCCTATGTTTTCTTCTGCTGAAAAATTTAATTCTTTCAATAACTGACATCCTAAACTGCTTGGGCATGGACCTCTTCCTCTCTCTTGTCCCAGGATGTGTTTTCTCTATATAACTTTGAGCCCCCAACAGGAATTTTTAAAAACCTTTTCACCAGCATTTAAAAGAAAGGGTAGAAATAATCACATGAGATGAGAGTAGGAAAGAGATCAGCTCAAGTGAGGAGGTTGGGCTTGTGGATTTTAAAATTAATATACAAGAACTAAGTATTATATTTTATAAACTTTTATTAATAATAAACTAACAAAAGCTAAGTAAAAAGGTATTCATCCAGCTGGCTTGTAAGAGCAAAAAGAGGGAGAGGGAGGAGTTACCCAGCCGCCCCCATGATCTTATTTCTTAGGAGTCACAGAGTCTAGGAATCTTAGCCTAAGATTTTGACCAAGAGGGAGAGATATGGACTAGAATAGTTAGAGGGACTAGAACCTGAACGTGGCTACTTACTATTGAACAAGGTATCGTAGAGGGCATCCTCATCAAATGAACTGCACAAAACTGGGAGAGAGAATTGAACTTTTCCTATGAGGAGATATATAAATGATTAAGTACAGAAACGTTAAGGAGGGAAAGAACATTGAGTTCATGGGGTCATGGGGTAGATCAAGGAAGGTTTCTTATAGGAGGCAGTACTTGAGCAGATCCTTAAATGAAGCTAGGCTCAGAAAAAACAAAAGTAGAAAATTAGCTAATTAAAAGAGATAAAGAAGGGGGCAGCTGGATGACTCAGAGGGTTGAGAGCCAAGCCTAGCGCGATGGGAGATCTTGGACTCAAATCTGGCCTCAGACATTTCCTAGTTGTGTGACCCTGGGCAAGTCACTTACCCCCATTGCCTTGGAACCAATATTCAGTATTGAATCTAAGATGGAAGGTAAGGGTTTTGAGATAGACAGAGACAGAAAGACAGACAGAGGTGGGGGGAAATCATCTTTTTCATCATTTCTTATATATATTATATATTATATTATAGTATTTCACCCCCATCATATACAATTTGTTCAGCCATTCCACAGTTGATGGGCATCTCCTCAATTTCCAAATCTTTGCCACTACAAAGAGAGCTGGTAGAAATATTTTTGTACAAGTGGGTCCTTTCCCATTTTTATTCTCTCTTTCAGATACAAACCCAGTAGTGGCATTACTGGATCAAAGGGTATGCACAGTTTTAGAGCCCTTTGGGTATAGTTCCAAATTGCCCTGAGGCCAGATTTGAACTCAGGTCTTCTTGATGCCAGGTCCAGTGCTTTATCCACTGTACCACCTTGCTGTCTAATGGGAAGAGAGATTTTTCAAAGCCATTTGAGGAAATGCCAAAGAGAAAATAGGGGGTTTTGAAGGATGAGGAGACTTGAACATTTGTTTAGGTAAGATGGAAGGAGTCTATGGATATGGAGAGATTGAAGATAAGCGATGGGAAACAACCGAATTGGCAAACTCAGAGAGAATGGGATTAAACATCCTGAAAAAGGTCGACTCTAGTGAAGAGCATCACTTCTTTGTGAGAATATGGTGTAGGAGAGCAGCATTCACTGGGACCAACCTTTATTTCCTCGGCAAAAGGGAAGAGGCAAGGACCTCTGCTAGAGAGGGCAGAAGAGCTGGCAGAGGGAGAGGGCCTGAGAATGGAAAAGCCTTGGCATAGCCATGGTGGAGAGTGTAATCAGCCAGGGAAGAATAAAAGGATTTCAGCGCAGCAGGAAAGGACCCAGTAGAGATTATCTGAGAAAATTTTGCAATCCACATGGTTTTAGGAAATGAAAGGATCCTCTTTCCATCAGTAGAACTAAGGCAGGAGAGGCAGCTAGGTGACAACACTGTCAAACTCAAACAGAAGAGAGGCCACTTACCAGTGCACGGCGATGTTTGCAGGCTGTGTACTGACTCCATTTTTAGAATGGAACAATTATGTTTGATTTATTTTGTTGATTATTTCCCAACTTCATTTTAGACTGGTTCAGGGCAAGGTCGCTCACTGCCACTACTGGCCTCCTGTCTGACACTTCTGCTGTCTTATGGAATCTGACTATTTATCTTCCTAGGCTTTGTTTTCCTTACACATACAGAGAAAGAATTGGCTGCCATTTTTTCCTCAGGGAGGACCAAAACTTCTGGGATCAGTTTCTTTAAATGCTAGATAATAAAGGCAGGCCAAGGTTACTGCTAATGGCCGGAAAATCCCTCTTTTGGACTCCATCCCTCTACTTAGCATCCCTGGCCCCTCTGTTCTGATCTCCAGGCTTTGTGAGCTTTGACAACCCATCCAGTGCCCAGACGGCCATCCAGGCCATGAATGGTTTCCAGATTGGCATGAAGAGATTGAAGGTCCAGTTGAAGAGGCCCAAGGATGCCAGCCACCCTTACTGACAGGACCTTCAGCACAGGTAAGGAGGTTATGTCCCTTTTCTGGCCACATGGGAGAAATTGTGGTTCCCTTCTTTCAGATCTGGAAAGTAATCGATAGTCCTGACCCTTGCCACCACGAAGGCAAGGTAGCAGGTCTTGGGGGGGGGGGGGGGGGGGGGATTCCTATAGGTTTTGTTGAATTTCAGATGCCCATGTTTGGCAAGGGGGAGTGAGGAGGGTTTCAGGCCCAGCCCAAAGATTATATCCAGCTCCCTCTAGTACCTTCCTTAAGGTCTCCAAAAAGTTGCTGTCAAAACTTGAAATAGGAACAGCCCCGTCTTAAGCCCACTTCTTCAGAGGTGAGGGCTGCCAGGGGCAGAGGCTGCTGTCACAGAGAACGATTCGTTTCTTTCTGGTCAGTAGCCTTTTGGGAGACCTGGCCTGGCTGGGACTAGGTCCTTACATTTGTCATTACAGCCTGGACAGGGTTCACTCACAGTGACATTCTTTGGGAATTTCCATCCTCGTGGCCCTAGGTCGAAGACACTAAGAGGAAGCTTCACTGTAGGCTCCTGGCTGACTCTGTTTACCTGATACACTTTGAAAGCCATGAGCAAGGGAAGCCCAGCAGTGGGAAGGAGGCAAAAACAGGAGGGCAAAAGGATGTCTTGTTTCTGTTCTAGAACCCAGAGCTCTCGCCGGGCTCCTTGGGGGTCCACACACTCCATCAAAGCTAACTCGGCTCATGATTTAACTTCCTTCTCCATCAGGTGAGGGGCAAATCCAGAGGACGGTTTGCAGCTTCAGATAGATCCAGGAGATTCCAGTAAATTACAAACTGTTTTTGACACCAGCCCTCCCCTTCCTATTCCCCTGCAACACCCCACCCCCCCAAAAATGTGAAACATTGGAGAGGAACGCAGCTTTGGAAGGCGACGGCAAGGAGATCCTTCCCATGGGGGGCTCCAACAATGTCCTGGGGACCAGAACATGGCCCCTTGGGGACCAAGGATTCTCCACCCTGAGAGGACACAGGGAAAGAGTGAAGCATTGTGGACCAGAAAGTTCATTGTTGTGTCTCTAGGTCACCATGACAACTCTCAGAACTTTGAAACTCACCCTTTCATATATATACATATATATATATATACAGTATATATTTTTTTTTAAGTAAATCACAGGACCAAACTTTGCAGAGACTTCTGCCTGTGGGAGAAGGATTATGTCATCTCAACAGGAACTTAAGGAGGCCCGAACATTAGCAGAGGGAAAAACGGAAGGGTAGCCCGAATCAGGCACCCTTTCGCTCTCTCTCTCTGCTCAGTATTAGGTTCGGGCTTTTGGAGAAGCAAGGATGGAAAGTGCTCCAACACTATATACCTCCAGGATCTTGTTACCATGGCGGCAACTGGATGAACCACTGAAGAATCTTTGGATGGCCTTCAGGCCAGCTTGGTTAGGCAAGCTTGAGTCCTCGGAGGGCCAGCAGGCCCATGGATTTGAGACTCTGGCTCAATCCCATCCCCATAGGAATCCCCTTACACCTGGGTTTAGGCACAAAAAATTACCTTCGACTCTCCCTCCCCCCTCCCTGTTCATGCCCTTTTCTTCCCCCACCCTGTTCATCTTCATAGCCTTATCCTGTTCAGCCCTTGGGTTCCATCTTTCTTCTGCGGGGTGCTGGGAGGGGGGATTAGGGGACCACATCCCACCACCTCCCAGCCCCCAGGCAGCTGCCTCCTGCCTCTGAATCCACCAGCCTGGAAAACAAACCCCCCGCCTTTTTTTAGGGGGTCAAGAGCGAAAGAGAACTGGGCTCACTGGTGTTCGTTTGGTCAAAACTCTTATTGACCAAGCACACCCTTGGGACAATGTTTTCTCCAAGGATGTTTAGCGGGAAGGGAAATTGTCTTTTGTCACCATTTTGGTCCTTCTCTGAGCTGATGCCAGGAAGAAGAACCAGGCAAAACAGATCTTCCTGAGGATGAACGATACAGTAGGCAGCCCTTGTGTATCTATCCAGATATGTCGATCCCCATGTAGATTCCCATATTTTAAGCACAGAACCAAGTCCAAAGCTTGGTTAGTCTCATTCCCAAGCCAGGGGATGATCCGGCTAAGATACATAACAATTGGACCACTTGAAATCAGCCCCTTTCATTTCTACCAAAATACCCTAAAAGACAAAAAAGGAAAAAAAAAAAACCCAATCAACCATCTTCTGAACAACTTGTTTCAAGATTCCAGAGTTTGATAATGTACCAAGAACATTCCTATTGGTGTGCGTGTGTCTGTGTGTGTCTGTGTGCGTGCGTGTGCCTGAGTAAGTGTGTGTAAGCGTTCATGGTTAGCACATTGGCAGGAGATTAAGAGCAAAATGGGGGCAGGAGAAGTCGCTTCTTTGAGGGGGAAGACAGGGGCTGTTGCCAGGCTTCTCTTGGACCTCAAGGTGCCACATCATGCCCTGCCCTCCTCAGGCCGCCTCCTCCATGCTCCTCAGACCCCCTTCCCCCTCAAGAAGAGTGTGGTGGTGTGGCACCCCCCGGCCAGTGGCCGGCTGGTCCTGCGCGAGTGAACGTGCGCGTGATGCTGCAGGAGTGGGAGGCGTGTGTTTCTATAGTCCATGTTTACTGGCTGTAAATACCATTTTTATACCTGACATCTATTACGTACGTGATTTGTACTTTATTTCTGCTACAAGTAATTTCATGAAGTTTGAACTTATCTAATTTTAAACAAACGAACAAACAAACAAACAAAAAAAAAGACTTTGGGAAATTTTAGGTTAATCTGGTTTGAATTATGTGTCAAAGATCAAGTTTCTTCTACCAGAGTGAATTATGTGACTGTCAAATGTTTCAGGTAAGAACAACCATCGTCTTAATGTCAAAAACTCCTCTCTCTGGTCTAAAGAACCTAAATTTATTTAATAAAAGTTTTACTTGCTAAAGGAGCTATTCTTCCTTTCCTCTCCTCAGTTTCTTTGGCCTCTTCTCTTCCCTACTTCCATTAAGAGATTGAATTCATGGTAACACTTTCTATTCATGCTCTCATTCCAATCTTACATCTGCCCATCTTGCACCCATCTTACAGGTAAAGAAGCTGCAACTCAAAGACAGAAGTTACAGGATCAGGGAATCCCAGTATCAGAGAACATGAGAGGTGGAAGGGACCTCAGAGCCATCTAGTGCAAACTAGTGTAATATAGAATTTGACAGGTTTGCCCTAAGCCAACCTGGCAAGGTTAAAATCCTATATTACACTAGATGTTAAGGGAATTCCCAATTCGATCGTATCCAAGTCTCTGCCTGAAGATCTCTAAAGAAGGGGTGCCTACAGTGAGCAAATTAGCTGTGGAATCCAGTCCTGAGACCAGAGGCTTTCTCACCAAGCCCAGATCTCCTTCCCACCATCCCCTTTCCTTGCCTCTCACAAATCAGTAATTTCACACTTCATGGTCAACAAGGACAGGAACTCATTTCTTCAGTGACCTGATATAAGCAATAGGGAGAGGCAGGAATGTGCTGGAACCAGCTCTAGCCCTCTCACCAGAGCTGATTGTCAGATTTTCAGGGCTAGCATTTACATCTCGGAAAGAGGCAAACATTACAAATCAAGGCTTGATTTATTGTTTTGTTGACTGGACTTAAGAAAGGGATGGAGAAAATGTTAATAATGCTGATGAAACTTAAAAGTGTGGGTTCATGCATTTTTTTAAATAGCTGGTTGTTAAATATTTATCAGCACATCCATAGGAGAGTGCCTTAGTCAGACACTAAGATTCCAGACTGAAAAGACAACATCGGAAGCCAAAATAGACCTTAGAAGATAGAAAGTCAGAACTAGATAAGGCTTCAGACACCATCTCATTTTACAAGTTACTACACTAAAGACAACCTAGGGTTGTCAAAGATCCCAAGGGTTTGATGGTAGAACATGGATTGTCTCCTAAATATAAAAGAAGAGGGCAGGGGAAAGGTTATGATCTCTGTTTTACAGAGGGGAAAACCAAGTCCTGGAGTGAGGAAGGGAACTTAGCCAGACTTGAACAACTAGAAAATGAGAAAAGAGCTCAGACCCAAACCTAGGTCTTTTGACTCTAAGTCTTGGGCTCTATGATGATACCAGGCTGCCCCTCAATCTCTGGAGAGATGAAGACAGGCCTGCCATCCCCTCCTGTCACCAAGTCAAGTTGGCACAGGATGTCCAGGCAACAAAACTCCATCTCTGTCTCTCTCTTCTCTCCTCCCTCCCTCTCTCTTTTTTTTCCTCTCTCTCTCTCTCTCTCCCTCTTTTCTTCCTTTTCCTTCTTTCTCTATTTGTCTCCTCTATTTCCTTCTTTTTCTTTCTCTCCTCTTTCCCCCTCTTCCTCTCTCAGGCTCTGTCTCTCTCCCTCCTTCTCTTTGCCCCTCTTCCTCTCTTTCTTCACTCTGTCTCTTTTTCTTCAGCCTGTCCCTCTGTCTCTGCCTGTTTCTGTCTGCCTGCCAATTTGTCTTAAGTTTGTGGCTGGTACTAAATGTTAACCTTCAGGCCAGGTCCCAAATCTACCTGGGGTGCCCAGCTCAGGGTACACAGCCAAAGTCTATGGTCTGGTCAGTGTTCTGAAAATCAAAATGTTCCCAGGATGGGAGGAAGGAATAGAATAAGCATTTACATAGCACTCCCAGTGTGCAAGGCACTATGTTAAGTGTTTTACAATTATTATCTCATTTGCTCTCTGGATCTCTAGTTTTCCTAGGATTCCTATCAGTTTTCTTTGCCTCTTCACCTCTCACACTGCCTGGGTTGATTGGGACCACTGGGTAGAAGGGAGAAATTGGGACTAGATAATCCATTCCCCCCATGATGTTCGGCTTGCCTATAATAACCAAGGGGCAGTGGACTTACTGACGAGTGAAGGACACAAGTGAAGGCTTGCAAATCCTTCAAAAATGAAGGGAACCGGGGGCAGCTGGGTAGCTCAGTGGATTGAGAGCCAGACTTAGAGACAGGAGGTCCTGGGTTCAAATCTGGCCTCAGACACTTCCTAGCTTGTGACCCTGGGCAAGTCACTTGACCGTACCAATACACAGTGTTGATTCCAAGATGAAAGGTAAGGGTTGAAAGAAAGGAAGGAAGGAAGGAAGGAAGGAAGGAAGGAAGGAAGGAAGGAAGGAAGGAAGGAAGGAAGGAAGGAAGAAAGGAAAGAAGGAAAGGAAAAAGGATGGCGGGAGCCCAGATCTGAATGAATACTCAGGAATTCCTAAAGTACTCATGCTACAAAGGATGAGAGTACAAGGGAGTTCATGAAACATAGTTTTCCACAGCTAGAAGGGACCTCATTTTTAACAGTAACAATAATAGCAGCTACCAATCCTCCACCTTTGTAACATCTCGACTATATGATTCCTCCTCCGGTTTCCTCTATAGTTCTAAATGGCTTACAAAGTAGTTTCTTTTTCCTTGTGAAAATCAGAATGCTGACAGAGTGCATAGGACTTTGAGGCTGAAGTTAGGAAGACCTGAGTTCAGATCCAGCCTCAGCTACTTCCTAGCTGTGCGATCCTGGGCAAGACACTTAACCTCTGTTTGCCTCCGTTTCCTCATCTGTCAAATAAGGTGGAGAAGGAAATGGCGAGCCACTCCAGTATATTTGCCAAGAAAACCTCAAGTATTTCTGGGTAAGTCACTTCACTCTGCCTCAATTTCCTCATCTGTCAAATGAACTGGAGAAGGAAATGGCGAGCCACTCCAGTATATTTGCCAAGAAAATGGCAGATGGGGTCATGAAGAGTTGGACACAACAGAAGAACAACACCGCCCAGAGCAGCCATGAGGATAAAGTGAGTCTCCAATCTCCCACCTTCCACCGTTTTCCTTGGCTGTTCCCCTGCCTGCCGTACTCTCCCTCCTCATCGCTGCCTCCAGGCCTCAGACTCTAGGATTTCCTTATCCAGTAGATAAGAAGCTATGACAGAGACAGAGGTGCCAGAAGGAGAAGGAGGTGGCTGCCTGGGGTCACGGGGGTTATCGTCCCTTTTAAAAATTCTCTGAGGTTTCTCCTTCCCCAACCATGCAGCATCCAACCTCTCCAGAGGCATTAGGGCATTGTTTTCTGCTTCCTTCCCTGATCTGAGCTGGAAAGCAGTGAATGTCTTTAAGTAACTCAAGGCCGGAAGATTCTCCAATCTATCTCTGCTGACCTCCAGTCTTAATTTCAAACCGGATGTCCAGTAGTCACGATACACCCAACATGACCAAAACCAAACTCATTATCTTTCTTCTCAAGTGCTTCCCTAGTACTACAGTCTTGGGCAAGTCACTTCACCCTGTTGGCCTCGGTTTCCTCATCTGTAAAGTGGGCTGGAGAAGGCAAGATCCTCCAGGATCTTTACCAAGAAAATCCCAAATAGGGTCACAAAGAGTCAGACACAGCTGAACCACAACATAAATATCTCAACTATGCGATTCCTCCTCTCCTCTAATCCTGCCATCACCCTGGTGTAGGGTCTTCACCACCTCACCCCTGAAATATTCACTGGCTGACTGATAGGTCTTTCTGGCTCAAGTCTCTTCCCACTCTAATCCATCCTTAGCTATCAAATTAATCTTCCTTAAAGCCCAGGGCTGAACACATCACTTCCCCATCACTTATTTATAAGTGACTTAGCTGGATTTTCCCTTTTGTCTTTGGATCAATACTGTATATTGGTTCTAAGGCAGAAGAGTGGTAAGGGTTAGGCAATGGGGGTTAAGTGACTAGTCCAGGGTCACACAGCTAGGAAGTATCTGATTAAAGATCAATAATCTTTAATGGCTTCCTACCACTTCTAGGATCAGATCTAAAATCCTTTATTTGACATCCAAAGCCCTTCACGAGCTGGTCCTCACCTACCTTTCCAGCCTACTCGCCACCATTTACTCTGTCATCCAGTGACACTGACCTCCTTGCTATTCCTTGCACAAGACCCTTCAATTCCCTACCCTGGGCATTTTCTTGGGCTGTGGCCCATGTCTGGGAAATCTCTCCTTCTCCATCTCTGCCTCCAGTCTTCCCTGGCTTCCTTCAAGTCCCAGCTAAAATCTTACCTTCTACAAAAAAACCTTTTCTGATTCCCCCTTCATGCTAGTGCCTTTGCCCTGTTGATAAAAAGTGATAAAAAGTTAGCAAGAAGCACTTTATATAGTACCCTGAGACTTACAAAATGCTTTGCAAAAAATATCTCATTTTATCTTTGCAGCAACTCTGGGAGGTAGATGCCATTATTATCTCCATTTTACAGATGAGGAAACTGAGGCAGAGAGAGGTAAAGTGACTTGCCCAGGGTCACACAGATGAGAAGTGTATAAGGCTAGATTTGAATTCAAGTCTGGTGCTCTATGCACTATGGGGCCACATTGTTGCTGCTGTTATCTTTAGATTATTTGTGACCCCATTTGGGGTTTTCTTAACAGAAATGCTAGAGTGGTTTGCTCCAGCTAATTTTATAGATGAAGAAATTGAGGCAGACAAAGTGAAGTGACTTGCTCAGGGTCACACAGTAAATGTCTGAATCCAGATTTAAACTCATGAAAATGAGTTTTCCTGATTCCAAACCCAGTACTCTGTCCATTGTGCGACCTAGGTGCCTCTACTTTACTCTTTGTAGTCCTGTTTGTCCATGCTTGTTTGCCTTTCGCTCCCTCCCTCGCCCCCATTAGACTGTCAGCCCCTTGAGAGCAGCAACTGTCTTTTGCCTTTCTTTGTAACCTCAATCTTTGTGTAGTGCCAGGTATACAACAAGCTATTAATAAATGTCTACTGAGTGTCTGGGGAAGTCACTTAACCACTAGGTGCTCTAGGCAACTCTCTGAGTTTTAGAGATGATGTTAACAGCCTGCATCAGCCCAGGGAGTTTCCTTATCCTGGAGGCCCCTATGCCAGTCAAATCACAGGTCCAGTCCCTACCCCTGTGTCTAGGGCCCAGAAACCCAGAATCACAAGATACCAAGTTCAAAAAAATCCAGCCCATGGTTTGCTCTAAAATAACTATCAAGGGGCTACCCAGCTCAGTGGATTGAGAGTCAGGCCTAGAGATGGGAGGTCCTAGGTTCAAACCCGGCCTCAGACTCTTCCCAGCTGTGTGACCCTGGGCAAGTCACTTGACCCCCATTGCCTACCCTTACCACTCTTCCACCAAAGAGCCAATACACAGAAGTTAAGGGTTTAAAAAAATGTAAAATAAAATAAAATAAAATAGCTATCAAGATTACCATTTGAGGGCAGCAGGGTGACACAGTGGATAGAGAGCCAGGTCTGGAGATAAGAAGTCCTGGATTCAAATCTGGTCTCAGATGCTTCCTGGCTATGTGACCCTGGGCAAGTCATTTAACCCCCATCACCTAGCCCTTACCACTCTTCTGCCTTAGAACCAATACACAGTACTGATCCTAAGACAAAAGGAAAAGGTTTAAAAAAGAAAATCCAGCTAAGTCACTTATAAATAATGATACAGATTGATAAATGTGCTCATTAACAGATATTATATTTGAGGGAGCTTCCCAGGGGGAGGGGGAGTTTGTATTTTGGTACAAACACTGTTAAGTTGACAACAGATGTATTTATACTCAGGTCAGAACAGATAAATATCAGGATAAGAAAAAAGATAGGCCTAGGAGGAGAAAGGGACCTTCTCCAAATTATTTCTTAAAACAATCGAATAACAGAGCTGAACAAATGAAATAGAATGCCAACTGGTAGAGATTGGGAGGTCCCAAGGACCCTTAGAAAAGAGGCCCTGGCAATTTGAAACTATGCCCAAAGGGCATTAAAAGACTGCCTGCCCTTTGATCCAGCCATACCACTGCTGGGGTTATCATCCAAAGAGATCATAGGGGAAAAGACTTGTACCAAAATCTTTATAGCCGCGCTCTTTGTGGTGGCAAAAAAATTGGAAAATGAGAGGATGCCCTTCAATTGGGAAATGGCTGAACAAATTGTTCAATTCAACAAATCTGTTGGTGATGGAATACTATTGTGCTAAAAGGAATACTGAACTGGCAGAATTCCTACTGAACTGGAAGAATTCCATATGAACTGGAACAACCTCCAGGAATTGATGCAGAGTGAAAGGAGCAGAACCAGGAGAACTTTATACACAGAGATGGATACACTGTGGCACAATTAAATGTAATGGACTTCTCTACTAGCAGCAATGCAATGATCCAGGACAGTTCTGAGGGACTTATGAGAAAGAATGCTATACACATTCAGAGGAAGAACTGTGGGAGCAGAAACATAGAAGAAAAACAGTTGATTGATCACATGGTTCGTTGGGGAAATGCTTGAGGACTCTAAACAATCACCCTAGTGCAAATATCAATAATATGGAAATAGGTCTTGATCAATGACATGTAAAACCCAGTGGAATTGCATGTAAGCTATTGGAGGTGAGAGGGGGCAGGGAAAGGAAAGAGCATGAATCTTGTAACCATGGAAAAATATTCTAAATTAATTAAATTAAATTTTCCAAATTGAAAAGGTCTTATAAGAACAAAATTAAAATAGTTGTTGGGGGAGGGGGCATGTCTTTGTGTCAAATATGGCTGTTAAGAGCTTGATATCCACATTCAATTGGCCATTAGTAAAGCCAGAAATCCCATTGATCATAAAACAATAGCTTAGAGCAGGGGTCAGCAACGTATGGCTCTCGAGCCATATCTGGCTTTTTTGAAGGCCAGATATGGCTCTTTCTTTCTTTTTTTTTTTAAAACCCTTTAACTTCTGTGTATTGACTTATAGGTGGAAGAGTGGTAAGGGTAGGCAATGGGGGTCAAGTGACTTGCCCAGGGTCACACAGCTAGGAAGTGTCTGAGGCCAGATTTGAACCTAGGACCTCCCGTCTCTAGGCCTGGCTCTCAATCCACTGAGCTACCCAGCTGCCCCCAGAT